>NC_058133.1:23044879-23159776 GCF_016433145.1 Gracilinanus agilis | reverse complement strand
CTCTCTCTCTCTCTCTCTCTCTCTCTCTCTCTCTCTCTCTCTCTCTCTCTCTCTCTCTTAAATCTTATTTTCATTTTTTTCATGCTCTTGCCTTCTGTCTTAGTATCAGTTCTGAGACAGAAGAGGAGTATGGGCTATGTGATGTAGGTTAAGTGACTAAACCAGGGTCACATAGCTAGGAAGTGTCAAAGGCCACATTTGAACCCAGACCCTCCCAACTCAAGGCCTGGCACTCTATCTACTATGCCACCTAGCGGCCTTGCAGGGCATCTCTTTATAGATCTCAGGTCTTTCTAGAAGTGGTCAAAGAAATGGTTCTTTACCTGACCCCTGGAAAGGAGGATGGATTGTACAAATAAAAGGAGATAAACTCATCCTGATGAAAAGGGAAACACATTGTTTTATTTTGCCTGAATTTCATTCCTGAAGCTGTTTGGGACTGGTTTCAGTCAAAACCTAGCAAGCATAAAGAGAAAAACTGGAGAATTTCATGGGAAATCTGAACTAAAGGTTTCTGAATGAGGATTACAAGAAGAGATGGTCAGGAGAGAGAAACAGGCAGACAGACAGATGGACAGAGACACAGAGAAGAAAGACAAAAAGAGAGAAATATAGAGATAGGGATATAAGAAAGGAGTCATTGGAAGAGGAGGGAAGGAAAGATGGAACAGAGGGGAAAAAGAAGAGAGAGTGGGAAGGAAATAAGTATAAAAAAGGAGGAAAGAAAATAGAGATTGAAGGAAGAAATAAAGAGAAAAAAGGAGGGAAAGAATGTAGAAGGAAATAAGGATGGAAGAAAAATAAAAAAGAAAGGAGAAAGGAGAAAAAAGAAGCAAGGAAGAGAAACATGATAAAAAAAAATACATGATTGAAAGACTCAGGAAAGCAAGGAAATCATGAGAAAGAACAGAAAAGAGAAGAAAAAGAGAGGCAAGTTGTAAAGAAGAAGAGAAAGACACAGAATGGAGAGGAAAAAGGGGAAAAGGGAGAGAAAAACCTCAAAGAAATTAGGTAAGATCCTGGTGGGTAACTTTTCAACATTTGTTACAGATGATCCCAGCCTTAATTAAAGGGTTCCCAGGAGCTGTGCTAATTAGCTGCTCCCTCTTGGCCTCCCCTCAGTGTGTGTTTGTTTGCCTGCTGAGTTTATGTCTTGGCAGGGAGCTCCAGGGTACAAACTCTGCTCACTGGTTTATCTAAACTCAGGTTAGGCATGAACTGAGCCCCTGCTGGATTGGCTGCCTGGGACCACACAGAAGAGTCCAGAAAGGCCTCTTCCCATAAACATCTCTGCCCTGGGGCAATAAGCCCTCCTGATGGGGAAGATGATGGAAGAGCAGGATTAGAGCAGCCAGCCAAGTCTTCTCTGGTCTTGGTGCCAGAGAAATGGGGGGCCACCCCTCTATCTTGTCTGCAGTGGCCCTCTCACCTGTGGAAACACACCTCCAAGGTAGGACAAGTTGGCTGAGGACGGGCAGGCCTTTATGGCTTCCCGGTAGGCCTGGGTCCCACACACAGGCTGAAAAGTTTCCTTGTCAAAGTTCTATAGCCTAGGAGAAAGGCCCTTGGAATGAGGGGACTTGAGCTCCAGGCCAGATGCTACCACCCACCTAGCTGCCCAGCCCGAGAGCCAGGGAAGAGCAAAAAAGGCCATTTTGTCTCAAATTTTGAGTATACCAAGGGGAATCGACATGAATCGAGCCTGGAAAGGTGGCCAACTTCAAGCCATGTTGTGAAATGCCAAGAAGAGACTTTTATCATGAGCCCACTGAAGATTCAGGAGGAACAAAATGACCAGAACTCTATTTGAGGACATCTGCTAGTCTGAATGAGCTCAGTCTCTCACTTGAGAGATGATGGAACCAAATCCCGGAAACAGGAAGGGCTTTGTCCACAATTACTCAGGTAATAAAGCTTGGAGCCAGTTCTGCAAATCCTGGATTTTTTATTTCAATTCTGGAATTTAGTGCACTGCAGAGTTGTGTCAATGGTTCACACTCAGTGTGAGTGTGTGTGTGTGTGTGTACATTATCACTCATTAGTCTTTGGGTAATTAAATTATAGGATCCATTATTAGAAATAAATCTGCTCTCTTAAAAATTATTCAAAAGCAACACAAGAGAGTGGTGAGAATTTCTGGAATCGTAAACTTTCCCTTGTTTGATTTGGATAAGCTCGGGTCCAAAGAGAGACGGGGATAGAATGCTGGACTTTGAATGAGAAGGACCTGAGTCCAGATCCCTTTGGCATTTGCCAGCTGGGTGTCAAAGGAAAACTCAGTTATTCAGCCAGCATTTCTTAAGTTCCTGCTGTATGCCAGGCACTGTGCTAAACACGGAGAATACAAAGAATAAAAAGAATTAGCCCCTGCCTTCCAGGTGCTCACATTCCCCCAGAGAAGACAATATGCACACATAGCTAGCTAGAGAAAAGGTCCTTTTATTGGGGAGGCATGAGCCTGAGGTACTGGGAAAAACTCCTTCTAGAAGGTGTTTGTTACCTGAAAGTTCCCATGCGCCTCTCTAGAGCCAAGGATTCTAAGAGGTGGAGGTGAGGCCTTTCAGGCAAGGGGAGCAGTCAGTATGAATTCATGGAGATGGGAAATGAAGTACTATGTATTAGGAACAGAAAGAGGGGCAATATGGCAAGATTGTGGAGTGAGTAAAGGGGCAAAGGAGGAAGCAAACATTCGTGACGTGCCTACTACATTCCAGGCTCTGTGCCAAGTGATTTACAAATGGTATTTCATTTGATCTTTACAAGAAAGTGAGTGTTATTATTTTTCTATTTTATAGATGGGGAAACTGAGGCAAGAAGCTGTTAAATGGCTTGCCCAGGGCCATATAGGTAATATGTGTCTGAGGAGAGATTAGAACTTGGGTCTTCCTGACTTCAGGCTCAGCAATCAATCCACTGTGACACTTAGTTGCCTCTCATAGATAATTAAGTTGGAAAAGTAGGATGAGGTCAGGTTATGAAGAATTTTCAATACAAAATATAGGAGTTAAGAGGAGATCCTGGAGCTGATAAGGATTTGGAGTTTATTGAAAAGTGGGTTGAAGTGGTCCGACTGGCACTTTAGATAAATTCATTTTGGTAGCTGTGCGGATAATCACAGACTGGATTGGAGAAGTGGACACCCATGAGGAAGCTGGTGGTACAGTAGATAGAACATAGAGAATGCTTGACTTGGAGTCAGGAAGCCCTGAATTCAAATCTAGATTTAGACATCGTCTAGCAGTGTGACCCTGGACCACCTAATTAATTTAGAAGTATAATAATAACAAATTAATAATGATAATAATAATATATACCTGGATACTACAGAGGATAGAGTTCTGGGACTGGAGTCAGGAAGACCTGAGTTAAAAATCAGCCTTAGACACTTATTTGCTGTGTGACCCTGGGCATTTTCACTTCATCCATTTGTCTCAGTTTCTTCAACTGTAAAATGAAGATAATAATAGCACTTATCTTTCAGGGTAGTTGTTAGGATCAAAGGAGCTAATATTTAATAAAATCACTTGGCAAAGGTCCTGCCATATTATAGGATCTACATAAACATTATAGGATATTATTAAATATCATAGGATATATTTTAATATATATTAAATATTATAGTATCTATCTATCTATATATATAAACATTTATTTGTTCATTCATTTATGCATTCGTTTATTTATTCTCTTCCTTTCCCTTCTCCCCTTGAGGGAGGTAAACCGATTAGAGATTGAAAATAGTCCAGATGAGAAGTGACGATAGCATGGACCAGTATGGTGACTGAATATCCATTGGATGCAAAAGATCTTACAGGGATTAGAGATGACAAGATTGGGCAGCTGATGGTACCCTCTCTACTGGAGTGAGGTGACAGGGAAGGCTCTAGAGTTGTGAACATTGGTGACTGGAAGGATGGTGATAGCCTTGATAGAAAGAGAAATTCTGAAGAAAGAATCTGGAGGAAAAGGAAATGAATTCTGTTTCAGATGTGCTGAGCTTGATATGCCTGTGGACCCTCCAGATGGAAATCTTCAAAAGTTGGCTGAAATGAAACTCAAGGTCAAGTGAGAGGCTACGACTAGTACCAGAGATCTGGCAATCATCTGCAAAGAGATGGAGATTGAACTCAGCAGAACTCATGAGATCAGCAAGTGAAATGGTATAGTGGGAAAAGAGGACTAGTAGACAGTATGATTAATAGATGTGTCCTGGATGAAGCTCCAGCTAAGGAGCCTGAGAAAGAGCGGTCAGATAGGAGGAGAAACAAGAAAGAACAGAAGCAGGAAAACCCAGGGAGAAGAGAATATTCAGGCTAGAATAGTCAGTAGGACAGAAGTTTGTAAAGAGGGTAAGAAAGATGAGGACTGAGACAAAACCAGGAGATGCTGGGGTCAGCTCGTACTGGTTCATGAGGACAGATTGTTAAATGTTCATTGCAATCATTTATAACTTGGAAATCGTCAAATAATATACAACAAGGCTGACTTATTGTTTTGCAAATTAGCTATATTTATTTAATTGGCTATATTTAGAGTGATGTAGAAAGTATTAGTAATACAGCTTAAACTTGAAAGTTTAGCACAGATAAAACTAAAGAGTGTTGCGCAGTTTTCAGAAAGCTGGTTGTTAAATGTTAGTGCGCTGCTGGAAAAGGTCATTATACATATATACTTATATATACTTTACATATATATTTATATATATATGTGTGTATATATATATATACATATATATATACACTTACATATACAGCATTAGTAACTTTATAGCACTGTTTCACTTGAGGGATGAGGATTAAAGCAGAATGAAGAGGGTTTACAACAGAGGAACAAGAAAGGAAGTGGAAGCGATAGATGGACAACTTTTCTCTTCATTTTGGCTGAGGAAAGAAGAGGTTACAGAATGATCACTCCAGAGGGAGGTAAGGTCAAGTGAAGATCCCTTTCATGGAGAGAATAGGCATGGATGTATTTGTGGAGAACAGAGGAGGAATCTTAGCTGCCTTTTACATCACATTCATTTCTGAATATATCTCTCCTCTCTTCACTACTCAGTGAGGCATCCCTTGTCACAAAGATTTGAAAAGAAAGAGGAAATAAAGCAGTCTATTGAAAACTAAACAATATGTAAACAGTCTGACTATCTGTAGCATATTCCGTACCCACATCCCCCCACCTTTATAGTGAAGGGAGAGAAGTGCAAACTTTAAAACACAAATGAATATGAATAAATATTAACCAAATGGTGATAGATGAATAAAAAGAATAAAGCATAAAATCTAGCTATAAGAAGACTATTCTCTTGGGCCAGACTTGCTTATTGTAATTATACAGGGTGCATTTTGTTGTTATTTTTATCAGTTTCTATCAATAAGTATTTATTTATTTAACAAACGTCTACAATATGCCAGCTACTATGTTAATATTGTTGCAATCCTGGTTCTGCTTATGTCACTCTGTATCCATTCATAGAAGACTTCCCATTCTTCTCTGTTTTTTTTAAACATTCTTTGTTTCTTATGTCTTATTGACATTCCCTTAAATTCTTGTTCCCCAGTTTATTAGCCATGTCCCTATCCATGGACATCTATTTTATTTCCAGGTTTTGTTTTGTTTTGTTTTGTTTTTTGCTACTGTAAAAAGTGCTGCTATGGAAATTTTAGTGTCCATGGAAGCTTTCTTTGTGTCCACACATTCTGTGCTCCGTTGTCCCTCATGGTTCTCACAATCATTTGCTCTATGATAGCTGAGGGAGAGACAGGAGGCTGAAAGAGGAGTTGGGAAGCTGCTGCCATCAATTAGGTAGGAATCCTATTGATGTCCTGAAACAAGGTAGTCCTGGAAGAGAATCCAGATACTCAGCTCCATGTTGTTCAAAAGCCATATGTGTATCTGCTCCTTTTCTCTGCAGTTAGCAAGGGAGGAGGGAATCGTAGCTTCTGCTCCAGGAGCACCATCTGTCCCTCTGACACAACGATGGATTTCCTGGGACCACAATGCCATCGGCAGATGTGCGCTACCTCCCAGAAGTGGTGTGTGAGGAAGAGCATCAAAGAAAGGCAGGCATTTGAAATCTCCAGGGAGGTCCTGCTTACCAGCTCAGGTATCGGGCAGTTCTTGAACCACCCACATCTGCTGAAAAGGAAAACAAACTAACTCTAAAATAAAAAAAAAAAAAAGTTCAAAACCACCTTCATTGTTATCTGGGTCATTACAGCATAGCTCCACGCCAGCAGAGGATTCTGGGCCTCTTTTTGACAACTAAAAGTTTCTGGTTCCTGTCTTACATACATGAAGTTTCACTGCGGTAGGTTTCTATCCAGAAAATTCAGCTTCACAGAATCATGGAACATTAGAGCTGGAGAAGAGTATAGGAGATGAAAAGGTAGTCCATGGGAAGCACGGTAAAGCTATCATTTACATAGTGCTTTAGGTCTGATAAAGCACTTTACAAATATTTGTCTCATATGATCCTCATGACAGACTTTTGAGGTAGGTGCTATTATTCCCATTTTACAAATGAGAAACTGAGGCAAAGAGAGGTTAAGTGACTTGCCTAGGGTCACACAGCTGGAAGGTGGATTTGAACTCGGGACTTCTTGGCTCTAGGTCCAGTGTACTTAGCACAGTGTCTGGCACATGGTAGGTACTTAATAAAATTTTACTGGATATCGACTTTCTACTGTGCAACCTAGTGGACTCCAACATTATCTGTATTCCTCATGTTAAATTCTCATATATTATCAACAAATCTATTAAAGATAATTAATCAGTCATTGATTTAATTAATGTACCAGGCATTGTACTAGGCTCTGAATATACATAGATGAAAGTATAAATGGTCCCTGCCTTCAAGGAGCTCATAGTCCAATAAGGGGAGATAACATGTATGTATCACATGTTATTATTGTTCAATTGTGTCCAATTCTTTATGAACCGATTTGGGGTTTTCTTGGCAAAGATACTAGAGTGGTTTGCCATTTCCTTCTCCAGCTCATTTGACAGATGAGGAAACTGAGGCACATAGGATTAAGTGACTTGGCCAGGGTCACATGGCTAGTAAGTGTCTGAGGTCAGATTTGAACTCAGGAAAATGAATCTTCTTGACTCCAGGTCCAGAGCTCTATCCACTGCACCACCCAGCTGAATATCACATAGGCATATATAAAATTGATACAAGGTGCTTTGGCGAGCATTGGGGGTTGACACTAGCCACAGGTGGGATCAGGAAATACTTCATTTAGTACTTGAGCTAAGTCTAACAGACTTAGAAAGAACTGGAATATGCTTCACATCCCAGTAGAGCAAAGAGGAACAGGACCTCAGAAGTCCTATAGAAATGTGCAGGGATTGAAGCCAAGATACTAGGATTCTTTTTCATTTCTAGTTTCCAAAGTCTGTTTATGCTAGAAGACTTCTCAAGTGGAGAAGGTATAGGGTAGTAGGTATAGCCTTTAGCGTATTGAGCCTGGAGTCAGGAAGACATGGGTTCAAATCCCACCCTCTAATATTTACTTTTAAGTGTTCAAGAGCAAGTCACTTGGAATTGTAGCTGCAGAGTTAGAAGTAAATACAGAGGTCGTCTAGCCCATTTTAGAGAGAAGAAAAGTGAGGCCCAAAGAGTTAAAGTCACTTAACTGATGTCAGAAAATAGTATCATAGGAAGGATCTGAATCCACCTCTTTTCATTCGAGATAATGTTCTTTCCACTATACAACTGAGCCCTCATCTCTTCATTTGTAAAATGAGATGAATGAATGAATGAAAAACGTTTATTAAAATACTTACCACATACCAGACACTATGCTAAGTGCTGGGCAGGTGGAGGGGGGGGGGAGTCAAAAACAAATCTAGAGAGTCCCTGCTCTTATTCTCATGGGGTGGGGGTGAGACACAATACAGATAGGAGAGTTTAGTGGCAGGGCAGATGGAAAGATCCCATGGTCCTTAGAGTATGGCAATGAAGCAGATAGTCATATGCTCCTTTAATATAATTTCCACTGATAAAATCACATTTTCTGATACTGAGCCATTTGGCAGGGCCAAGGTTTTTGGTGGTGAAGACTTTCTTTTCCTGATCCTCAGGAGGCAGGGGCCGAAGCATTTAGCTGGCATGCCACGTATCCATAGGAGTTACTTTCCTGGATGATGGCTATGGGATCTGAACTGGAAACAGAGCCAGTGATCTAGGGGATGTTGCCATAAGAAGGTTCTTGGGCTTAACTGCCCAAGGTTAACAGTTAGATTTGGTGGTAGGGAGTAAGTGGGATCCTTCTCCATAGTGATTTCTTCCTTTGATGGTAGCTGGGGAAGTTGGATTCAAAGGGTGCTGCTACTTAAGGGACTATATAGAAACCTGAGTTATCTCTATTTGAGTCTAGGGGAAGATAGATGATGGTTAAGGTGGTGGTGAAAGTGGTCTGAATTGGGCCAACACATGCCACCTCCTGATCTCTCTCTCACACTGCCTACTTGCTTCAGCTAGGCTGACTACTGGCCTACCCTATAAATAGCAGTTGGTCAGCATTTGACAGGGTTGAAAATCCAGAAGCACTTCAGGGCTTATGCTAGAAGCAGGGTAAGAAGCTCAAATCAAATACTAAATACTAAAAAGTGTGATAGAAATTTCCATTGCTGTTATGATTACTTCTTTCCTTCTCGGAACCCATTTGTGGCCTGTAGGCAGACTGAGATGTCAGGAGAGACTCGGCACTGACATAATTTTCTGGCAGTTCAGCATGGATAACAGAGACATCAATGTACCCATGAGGTACAAATTGGGTAGTGGGTGGGGCACATATTGCTTGCCTGGAGAGGAGAAGACTCAAGGGAGACAGGATAGCTCTCTTCAAATACTTGACAGCCCATCACATGGAAGAAGGATTAGGTTTGCTTTGTTTGGCCCCAGAGAATAAGAGCTGGGAGCATTACATAAAAGTTACTTCAAGACAAACTTAAGACTCAGAAAACAGAACAAAACAAATCCTAACCTTTAAAATTGCCCCAACGGGAAATGGAATGGGTTGCCTTGTGGGAGAGGCTCCCTGTTACCAGAGGCTTCCAAGCAAGGGCTGAACGACTCCTTGTTGGGAATGTTATTAGAGTAGGGTTCCTTTTCAAGTAGTGATCAGTCACTGCCACTAAGGGAAGGCGTGTTTGAAGACTGAAATTCTTGGATTTGGTGATTCTGAGCTTTTTCATCTTTAAAGATAATTTAAAAATAAAGATATTTTAAGGCAGTTAAAGCATAACATCCTCTGGGTGAAGAGGTGGGGAGCAAAGGGAAAGACAACCAATTAGCAATCTTAGTCTTCAGTCTGGAGGAAAAAGGGTGAGGAAGGCTTATGAAAAATATTCTCAAGTACCAAAAGGGCTCACACATCTCTTATGGGGCTCCAGCAAATGGAAGAAAGACCAAGTGGGTGCAAGTGATGATTTTCTTCCATTTACTCTATAAATATCATGTATGTTCCTATTTATTTACATGTTGTCTCAACCATTAGAATGTGAGCTCCACGAGGACAGGGAATAATTTTATTTTGCATTGCATTTCTAGCACTTAGTTTTGGAACATCGTGGTATTCAGTCATTTCAGTTGTGACCCCATTTGGGGTTTTCTTGGCAAAGATATTGGAGTGGTTTGCCATTTCCTTCCCCAGCTCATGTGACAGATGAAGAAATGGAGGCAAACAGGGTTAAATGACTTACCCAGGGTCATAGAGCTAGGAAGTGTCTGAGACTAGATTCGAACTTGTGAAGAGGAGTCTTCCTGACTCTAGGTTGGGTACTCTACCCACCTGGCCACCTAGCTGCTCCTAGACACAGTTAGAGCTTAATCAATGCTTAATAAATGACTGACTTCCTGACTACAAGAGCATTTTACTAGGAATTAGAGTCAGAAATAATAATCAAAACTCCTAGTTAGCTATGTGACCTTGTTAAAATTGATTGCCTCTCTGGGCCTCAGTTTTCTCCTCTGTAAAAAAAAAAAAATTAAAGGATTGGATTAAGTGACCACTAAAGTCCCTTCTAGATCAGAGTCTTTGTTTCTATGAGTGCAGGGTGGGAATGAATGGTGTCCTTTTCACTTCTTGTATTTTCTTCCCATCTCTCCCATCAATTGTTCCATCTTCCATTCCAGCCAACTCAAGCTAGGTAACACAGTTTTCCTGTCAGATGCATGCCCAGAGTGTCATCCTCATTGATCAGAACTTTGGTTCCCGATCCTTCTTTTGCTCTTTGCCAGGATCCTCCTGACAATTGCCAAAGGGCAAAGTAATGTTTCTGAGGCCTCCAAATGCCACCCTTGTTCATGTACCTCCTCTCAGCCTCCTATCGATTTCTCTACAGCATCCTAAAACAGAATTCCTGAACTGCATAGGAATTTAGAAGGGCACATAGGAAGTTGTTGAATTGGGTCAGATTTGCAGTGGTTGGTAATGGAGTCAGAGCAAGGAGGATGCTGCTATCCTAGCATGGAGGAGGGGCAGGAGTGAATAGAATTCTTCCCCTTCCCCCTCTTGAAACAGAGCAGAAGGAAATAACAGTTAACTGAATCCCCTTTAGGTCAAGTAACGGAGGCTGAACAGGCTTGACTAATCCAGGGCTAAATTGGTAGATTGATAGGAAATAATCCCACTGAGATTAGCAACTTCCATTGATTAAGACTATTCCCTAAACCAGGGGTCAGCAACATAGGGCTCTTTCTGCAGAAGCCATAAAGTCAATTTTTTTTCAGGCGCTGTTACAGGAGTGGCACTGTGAGCACTGTACAGCTCTCACGAAATTACATTTTAAAAAATGTGGCGTTTATGGCTCTCACGGCCAAAAAGGTTGCCGACCCCTGCACTAGGCCATAGCATAGTGAAGGATCAAGTTGTCTTCAATACAGCAAACTTGCTCTCAGGATCAAAGCTGCACCAGTGTTTGCTTAGATGAAGATTTTGCTCCAGGTATTGTATATTGATGGTTAAGTAGAGCCTAGTATAACTTCACACGGGCTCTCAAATCCAACTAGGAAAGGGATTTATTAATTTCAGGAAATCAGGGAGAGGGAGGTGGATTTTAGGAATGAGGAGGAGGTAAGCTATCTAATAACTTAACTTTTATCACACTCACTAACTAACCTTTCTCCCAATCTAATATTACTAAGTTTAAGATGGTGAAGGTAAACTTGATTGAAGATCTGTTTGAAATAGAGATCAGTTGAGATTCTGTAAGTGAGGGAATTTTTCCAGTGCTTGCAGCCTGGTATAGTCTCTAGGGAGTAAACCAGCAAAGTAACACTCTGCTCCCTGAGGTCAGAGATGAGCTAACCAAAAGAGCAACCTAATTCTCTTTCCCAGCCCCTTGAACCCAAAAAGCAGTGTCCAAAGTGTCCTTGCACATTAGGTGTCTTGGCTTTTTATATCCAGGTTCTTAACTGCCCCAACTGCCCCCTCTTCTGGAGTTCTGGGGGGCACTGTGGAATTCTGTGAGGCAGCTTTAACCCCACATCATGGATGTTATAGAAGTACAGTGGATAGAGTACTGATCCCAGAATCAGGAAGACTCATCTTCCTGAGTTCCAATCTGGCCTCTGACACATGTGTGATCATGGCCAAGTCACTTAACCCTGTTAGCCTCACTTTCCCCCATTTGTTAAATGAGCTGGAGAATGAAATGGCAAATGACTCCAGTATCTTTGCCAAGAAAAGCTAAAAAAAGGGGTGGGGGAGGCACAATGAGTTGGATATGACTGAAAACAACGAAACAACAAAATCATAGAGGTAAAATTGACAAGGAATAGCAACTCTTTGGATAACTGTGATGATGGGCAAGTCATTTCTATCAGTCTTAGTTTTCTCATCTGTAAAATGGAAATATTAATAGCACCATCTTCACAGAGTTGTAAAGAATGAATTGAGGTATGTGTAAAGAACTTTTTCAAACTTCAAACACCATACAAATGCTAGTTATTATTTTTCCTTTCATGTGTGGGGATGAGTGAGAGTGAGGAGTCAAAGATGATTTCAAAAAGTTGAAAATGTGTATAACTGGGAGAATGATGGTGCTCTCAATAAGAATGAGGGAGGTCACAAGAAGGAAATGTTTGTAGGGGGAAA
This sequence comes from Gracilinanus agilis, assembly GCF_016433145.1. Lineage (NCBI taxonomy): Eukaryota > Metazoa > Chordata > Mammalia > Didelphimorphia > Didelphidae > Gracilinanus > Gracilinanus agilis. The sequence goes on along the minus strand of NC_058133.1, from coordinate 23,147,672 downwards.
TAGTGAGTTTTGCTTTGGACCTCTTACTTTTCAGTTGTCTAAGGGGATCCAATTGGAAGTGTCCAAAAGACAGTTACTGATGTAGGTCTAGAGCTAAGCTTAGAGACTGGCACTGGAAATAGAGATCTGAGGACAGATGGTAATCTAGTTCATGGGAACTGATGAAACAAAAAGTCTAGCTCTCATTTTATTATGCTTAAAAGTTACAATGTCCTTTGTATACAACAGGGAGAGAGGTAGCACATAGGTAGGTAGTAGGTGGCACTTGTATTATCATCCTCAGTTTACAGATAAGCAAACTGAGGTGGAGAAGGGAAGTAAACACCCTGCTTTTACTGACTCAGCTAGAATACAAACATGGGGCTCCTGACTTCTGATTCAGGGCTGTTTCCACCAAGTCATGCTGACTAGACTGACCAAAGGCATCCTCAGATTTTGGGGAATCATTCCCGTGAACTGAGGCCAAACTCTTGTCAACAAGATCTTTAGTGTTGTTGGTTTGGACTCTTCTAGGCCAACTGAAGGGTGTCCTGTATTATGTCATTCAGTGAATGTTGTCATTGTGAACTTGTCTCCTCCCATCCTTGGGATCTGCCATGGAAAATTCACCCCCAAAGGATCTGAGGCTTCTGAGCAAAGCTTTGAATCCTGGGTGTATTTGGAGAAGGATGGTAGGGATTGCAAATAAGTGATGTAATGATTTCAGCACGGAGAGTATTGTTTTCCTGCTGCATCTGAAGCCCTCTCTCATGCTTATGTGTTTATAACTTCCCCCCAATTGACTTAATAACTCTAATAACATGTGAGTCAGCATGTGATGTGGCAGCTGGAAGAGCTACTGTGACCTTGATCCTCATTTAACGTGGCAGTGCAATGACCAGAATTAAGGGGATGACAGTACCATTGATTCTTCTCCTCTAAGGGGCAGATGGCAGCACAGGGCAGAGCATGAAATCTGGAGTCAGGAAGACTTGAGTTCAAATTTTATCTCAGACATTAACTGTATGACTTTAGGCAAGTCACTGAACTTCTATCTACCTCAATTTTCTCAACTGTGAAATGGGGATAATAATAGTGTCTACCTCTCAGTATTGTTGTGAAGATCAAATGATCTAGTATCTGTAAAAAATACTTAGCACAGTGCCTGGAACATTGTAGGTGCTATACAAATGCTTAACACCATTGCGGCCCCCTCCCATCCCCTGCCTTTAGATCCCATCCTAAAACAGAATGTTTAGGGCAGCTGCTTAAAATCCTGACTTTGATCCATTTTACTTGTATGACCCTGGGCAAGTCAATGAATCACTATGGGTCTCAATTTCTCCATTTGTAAAATGAAGGTGTTGGAACTGATGACCTCTAAGGTCCCTTCCAGCTCTAAATCTATGATCCTAATTTCCTGGTGAGGAAACCGTAAGAATCTAGTCATTGTTCAGTAGCTTCTAGTCTTACAGATTTGCCTGGGACACTGAAAAACCAAGTGAATTGCCGAGTCACACACACGTAGCAATATGAGTAGAGCCTTGAATCCAGGTCTTCCTGTCTCGGACTCTTGTGACTTAAGCTCATCATGAAAGGTTTCATAGAATTCGAGGTCTAGAGGTAGAAAGGACCTTTGTGGTCAACAAAGTCAAATGCAAACCCCAAATGGAATTCTCATTATATCATCTAAAAGAGAAGAAGTCATTATTTAGTTTCTACTTACAAACCTCAATGAATGTCTACTTTCAGACCTCAATGAAAAGCCCATTGCCTCCCAAGGCAGCCTTTTCCACTTTTGGACAACTCTAATTAGTAGGAAGCTTTTCCTCTTACATCAAGTTTAAATTGTCCACTTTCTAACTCTTCTCCATTTCCTTTTGTCCTAGTTTTGCCCTTTGAACCATCATATACTATTGCTGTGTGTGATCACTGTTCTCCTGGTTCTTCTCACTTCATTCTGCATCAGTTCGTGTAAGTCCAGGTTTTTTTTTAAATCATTTTGTTTGTCATTTCTTATGGCAAAATATCATTCCATTACAAGCATATATCACAACTTATTGAGCCATACCTCAAATGATGAACATTCTATCAGTTTTTAGTTCTTTGCCACCATAAGAAGAACTGCTATAAATATTTCAGAACATATAGTTTCTTTTCCTTTTTCCTTGATTACTTTAGGAAATAAATCTAATCGTGATATTGCTGAATCAAAAGGTATACATAGTTTTACCTCTCTTTAAGTATAATTCCAGATTACTCTCCAAAATGGCCTGAAAAGTTCACAGTTCCACCAAGAATGTATCAGTGTCTCCATTTTTCTATAGTCCTCCAACATTTGTCATCTTGCCTTTTTTTTTACTTATCATTTTAGCCAATTTGATAGACATGAGGGGATAGCTCAAAGATGTTTTGACTTGCATTTCTCTAACCAATAGTGGTTTATACCATTTTTTCATGTAGTTATATATATGTATATATCTATATCTATATCTATATCTATATCTATATATCTTTGATGTCTTCTTCCCAAAATTCTTTTCATATCTTTTGACCATTTATCAATTGAGTTCATATTGGTTCATATTCTTATATATTTTACAAAGTAATATAGTTTATTATATATGGACCTCTGAGAAACTATCTATGCATTTTCCCCAATTAATTGCTTTCCTTCTAATCTTGGCTACATTAGTTTGATTTGTAGAAAAACTTTTCAATTTAATGTATTCAAAATTATCCACTTTACATTTCACAATGCTTTTTAGCTCTTGTTTATTCATAAATTCTTTGACTATCCCTAAATCCACTAGGTAATATATTTCTTGTTCTTCCAATATGCTTATAATATCTCCCTTTATTCCTAGGTCATGTATTCATTTTGAGCTTATCTTGGAAAATAGTGTAAGACATTGGTCTGCCTTTAGTTTCTGCCAAACTACTTTTCAGTTTTTCCCAATGAGGTTTTAATTTGTTTTTCCATGATATCAAGTCTAAATTCACCTCTTTGAAATTTTTACCCATTCTCCCTGGTTCTGATCTCTGAATAGAACAGGTATAAGCTGTCTTCTATATAACATCACTTCAAATGATGACAGGTATCAGGTTTCCTTCATTTTCTCTTCTCCAGTCTAAGCATCTCCAGTTCTTTCCAGTAAGCCTCATATGGCATGAACTCCAAGCCTTCTACCACCATAGTTGCCTTCATCTGGACACTCTCCGGTTTATTGATGCCTTTCTTAAAATGCTATACCCAGGACTGAACATAATATCCTAGATGGGGAAGTGACCAGGACTTACATGGTGGGTCTGTTATTTCCCCACTCCTAGAAGCTCTTTTAATGCAGTCCAAGCTCTCAGTACCTATTTTTTTTATTTACTCCATTTCACACTCCTTATCTATGAAAAGAAAAAAAAAAGACTTGGCAAAGGAGACTGAATAAATCTGACTTTATTGATGGGCAGGGCAAACAAGTCAGAGGTCTACAGACATTCTGAGTAAGGTCTGAGATATTCATCATTATTGGCATATTTTTAAAGGCAAAAAGAAGTGCCTACTGAGTGCAGGAGGTGGGGAGGCAGCTTTATGAATATCTCTTTGGAAGCCATGTAGAATATGGATTGGAGAGACTTGAAATGGAGAGAGCAATTAATAGGTTATTAATAGTTTGGCCCAGAGCTGATAAAGACCTAAATTAAGATGGAGGCTATGTGAATTAACAGACTTTGTGGATGAAAAAAAACTGGGACCAGGCTGTGTCTGTGTTTATAAGAAAGAGGAGAAATTCAAGTCACTGTTTCCAGAGACTCCACCCAGACCAGGTCAGTGCATGAACAGTAAAGTGAGTTGTCTTCTCTAGCTTGCAATTATCTTTCCATGTGAGACAGAAACTTAGAATATAGACTCCTATATTAGAGCTGGAAAGGACCCTAGAACACAGGTTAGGGTGAGAAAGACTTTGCAAGGGGTGCCATGGGACCGTGTTGAGTTTACTGTCTCATAACCTGAGTCTTAATGGCCGTGTTACGGCTTTGGGGGCAAATCTATTACTCTCTCTGGGTCTCAGTTTCCCCTTCTGTAAAAACAAATGGATTGGATTGCAAGATCTTCACGGTCCTTTCCAGCCCTAGATCTATGATCCTATGGACAAAGAATGCCAGGATCTTTGAGCATTTCCATCCAGGTCCCTCATTTTACAGATGAGGAATCTGCAACTCGGCTTAGTAAAAATGACTTGGTCATAGGCTACAATGTGAGTAACCATTCTTTTGCAAGTTATTCTCTGATACTGCTTTGCCTCTGTTTTTAAAGTTAATCACTGTAAATCCATTTGTCCAAAGACATATGAGAGTCAAGACACAGGTCCCTTAACTACTGAGAAAACTGCCTGGAGAGGGCAGAAAGTTCATGTCTTGAACCTCATGAGACCTGAGCAAGCAAAATCCCAAAGCCCAGGGGGCCTTTGTATCGAGGTGTCTTTGGGGCTCTGGAATTCAGGGGGCTGAGATAAATGGGGGAACCACTTGCAGGCATGGAAATCGTGGTCAGTTCTGCTTAAGGAGGAAAAAGATAGGGAATGTTGGAGAAGGCAACAGGACAAGTTACATCCTTTCTTTAAGTCTCAGTTTCCCTATCTGTAAAATGAGGGGGGTGGATTAGATGACCTTTGTGGTCCCATCTAGCTCTAGAGCTAGGATTCTACAATTGCCTTAGAGTTATAAAACTAATAAATTTGAATTTGGACTAGAGCTTGAGTCTTCTCTATAGCTATCTATGAGACATAATTTAGAATAATTTTTGGGAAGAAGACTGAGCTTCAAGTCAGAACAGGTATCTATTATAATAGTTCACCATTTAACATAGCTCTAAGGAATGTTCAAGATAGTATGTAGGAGAACTAGGTTTAGTGGCAAAGATAGAAAACCAGATCCAGTTTGGAGGAGATAGTCAGATAGTATGATCTCTCCATCATCCTCCATGTGAGGAGTCAGAGCTAGCTCCTGGCCCAAATACCAAGCCTTGTCTAGCGTCACCATTGCCTCTACTATGGGGAATATCAGAATTACCATAGTGTCCAGTCGCCATTTACTCCACTATGAGATTTGCTTCAGGGGGCAGCTGTGGTTGAGTACAAAGGGAATCTGGAATCAGAAGAACTGAGGTTGAGGACATTCCCAAGATGAAACAGAATAGAGAATGACAGAGAGGTGAAGACCAAACTGAAGCCATATGGGCATTGATTGAGAGAAGGACATTTAATCTATAAAATGAAAATCGAGGAAAGTGTTGATGATAGGTATTTTCCAACCCAGGGGATGGATTAGCTTAGCCCCAGAGGTCAGAACTAGGACCAGTGGGTGGAAGTCTTAAGAGACACATTTGTCAGAGACAAAGAAAAGCTTCCTAAAAAATTAAGACTGTTCAAAAGTGGAATGGGCTACTCAATGGGGTAGTAAGTTTACCATCCGTATACATGCAGGCTTGAAGATACCATCATTCAAATAAAGGCTAAAGGAATACTTTTTTTTAATATGTTGCAGAGGGAACTTTTATCTAGTTATGGTTTGGACCAGGTAGGTTCTGAGGTCTTCTTACTCAGATTCTGTGATCCCATGAATCCTAACTGACTGTGTGACTGCAAGTCTTTATGAAAGTCCAGAATCTCAGAAAGCTAATTTAGTTCTGACCCTCTCTTTCCTTGTCTGTATAAAAAGGGGCCATAACTGATATCCTACTTATTTCACAGGATTTTGTTTAGACTTGAGGTGGTTTATGCCAAATGCTTTGTCACTCTTAAGGAGCTTTGTAAAAAATCTTATTTCTGCATTGGTTATTGGAGTGTGGGACCCTCATGTCCTCCCTGACAAGTGCATGCCTTTTCTACGTAGATTCCCCCTTTTTAATGTAGCTCCCCTCAGAAGAGAAGCTGGGCTTTTACCAATTTAAGAGCCAGCAGTTTCAGATGTACTCCACCCATCACCCCTCATGGGTCTCCTGGGTGAATTCCCTTTGTCATCTGCTGTGATGTGCCAGCAAATGAAGTCAGTGGTGAGAATTATGGAGAGCTACAAATAATCATGGCCCAGGGAATGGGAATATCGTTTCAGGATCCCCCATTCTGGCTACAGACTGACCGGCTCCATGCTGACTGGCTAAAGTAGCCCCCTCCCTCTTGTTTCTTTGGCATCCAGCCCATCTCCCTCCAGGAGTGGCTATCTGCTGGTGGGAGCTATGCTGATGAGTGTCCCTTTCATCATGCCAAAGGTGGTCAATTGCAATGCCTGTCAGCTGGGGTCCTTCCACTTCAGAAATACTCCCTTCACCCCCAGTCCCCAAGTGAATATATCATTAGCATGACAATTATTGCATTGCTCTCCTTCCCCAGGGGAACCAAAGCCTAGGGACTGAAGCCATATGGTGATTGGTTATAGAAAGATTTAACCTATGGAATGAAAATCTACAGGGCAGGGGAAAGAAGTGGATGATAGGTATTTTTTATTCCAATGAGGAAGATTCAGTAGGTAGGAATTCTATTCACTACTAAGTCTCCATTCAAAGTAAGAAAACAACCATCTCAAATTCTAATTGCATCTTGGAGAATATCTTATCCAAACTTCACTTAAACACAAACCCTTCTATGCCATTTAAGGAGAGTGGAAAACTAGACAACATGGAAGGTCCCTTCAAACTCTGTATCCATCTATGATCTGATGAGATTATGACCTCCCATGCCTTTTCAATTCAATACTGGGAGACTGTTCCCCAAGGCAGACCATACCCCTTAGGAACATTTCTCAAAGCCTGGGAGATTCTTCCCTCCATAGAACCAGAAAAGATTTCTCTAACTTCTCATTGTTCCTCTTTCTTCCCCCTTCCATCAAATAGACTAAACGTAATCCCTTTTTAAATATGAAATCCCTTTAAGTACTTGAAAACAGCTGAGTTCAAGACTCCTCTTTTTCAGGCTAAACTTCCCCTACTTCCAAACCAGCTATAGAAAGTGGACAGATCATTTTCCTTCTCTGGGACTCAGTTTCCTTATATGAAAAGTGTGGCAGTCTTCTTACTAGATGAACTCAACCATCTTTTCTAGCTTTAGTATGATTGGTCATCTTATGACATGGGTCTACTATATGTTAAAAAAACAATAGAAAAGTACTTGTTAAATGAATTAATGGGCATCAAAATATTTGTCATAATAACGATGGAGATTGTCAGCTTGGAAAGAAGAATTAGGGGACATTACCTTTGCCTTCAATTATGTAAAAGCATAGATTTATTTTGCTTGACTCCAGAGGGCAGAACTAGGAGGAATGGGTAGGAGTTATACAGATAGATTTTTATATCCCTAATACCTCTTTTACTAAAAGCATAAGCTGTACTTCTTCAGAGTTTCAAGATGTCCCTGTTATTTTTTAATAGGGGTCTCTCCCTCCCTTAAACCTTAGGTTCTACCAAATGGCAATGGCTTTTGGGATGAATGCATTTATCCATTGTGTGGTTTTCATCTGAGGACTAGGTCATCTATAAAAGGTAGCTAAAGTAAAGTAAACTCACAGTGCCTGTCATAAGGTGTGAAGATATGTAGATATGTTACCTTGGCTTCCTTTAAGGCAAAGCTCAAATTTTCCCTTCTTGAGGAGTTCCCTCCAATATAGCTAATCCCTACCCTCTGAGATAATGTTCCAACTTGCATGTACTTAGATATTTACATATTATCTCCTTTTAGAATGTAAATCCTCTGAGAGCAGAGACAGACTGTTTGTCCTCTTGATCAGTTCAACATAATGCCTGGCACATAGAAGAACTTACCAAGTTCTTGTTGAATGACTAAATGAGTAAAGTAAGTAAAGTGCCTTATGTTTCATTTATATACATTTTATATTTTCTTATTTATATGTTATCTCCCCCTCCAACCACCACATAGAATATAAGATCCTTGAGGGGCAGGGACAATTTCATTTGTATCTTTTTATTTCTATTACTTAGTATACTGCCTAACACACAGCAGGCACTTACTAATGCCTATTGAATTGATTAAAATTCAAGATAATATGCCTATTAAGTGACAAGACTGAGGTTCAAACTGCAAGAATATAAATGTAGGGTTTTGATTAAATATGAGAATTCTATAGTAATATCGTGGTCACTGATTTAAAGATATTATAACAAGTAAAAAGTTACTTTTAGTAGATTTATTTACAAAGAGATAGGAAGAGTGAAAATGGAAAAATGTGGCTAAAGAGACATATTTTAACAAGCCTATTAGCCCTTCTTTGGTGACGTGAGGCTCAGCTCCACAGGGGCTTCCCCATGTCTGTTGATGCCTTCAGTTAGAGTTCCATCAATGCAGCCTCCTCCAAAATCAAGGCAGGAGTCTCTGGAACCAATCTCTCTAGAAGCCAGGAAAGGAAGGCTAGCTACTCATCCACCCACCAAGGAGAAGTCCTCCAAAACTGGAGTCCAAAGGAGAAGATCCAGGAGCAGTCCTCCAAGAAGAAGTTCAAGAGCCAAGGTCCCAAGTCAAAGTGAACTTACTGTCTCCAGAGAGGAAGTTCAAGACCTTTTATAGTACTTTTTTCTACATCACTTCCTGTCCCTTCCTCCACTTTATGGGAACTAATTGCAGTCTTTCAATTTGCCTTGTACTGCCCAAGGGCAGGGAAGTGGCCTCTTGAGTTGTCACCCACTTTATTGAGTGACTTGCAAACTCTCTTACTTAGTGTTTTTGATTGATTAATTTAAAAATTGCTGATTGATAGACAAAGAAAGTTTGATTCAGTCTTCATAAAACCCAAGTTTTCTGAGGTGCTCCACCATGCTGGTCTTTCCACTGGCCCACATTGTCTCATTTGATCTTTAGCATTAGGATGAAGCATATAGGAATTATTTTCCACATTTTTAAATGAGAAAACTGAGGTCTAGAGAATTTGTTTATTGAAACTTCAATTTGAACTCATTCTTACCTGCTAATCAAGTGCTGTTACCATTAAATGCTTCTATATTTGGAACTGTGGAAAAAGAGTTCTGCTGGAATAATCATTCCTATGAGAAAGTTGTGGGGAAAGCGAATCGCTGAGAATCATGATTAGAAGGGGGCAAAACAATTCCACTACAACCCACCATCTGAGGCATGATCTAGCTATTACTTGAAGACTTCCAAGGAAAGAAGCCCAACCACCTCACCTCTGTCTTTGGGGTGGCTCTAGTTGTTAGGATTTCCCACCCCCTGCCCTCTAGCCTAACTTGGCTTCTTTTCAATTTCCTCTATCACTCCCAGATCTGCCCTTTGGGGCCAAGCAAAGTCAGTATAATTTTCATAGGTTTAAAGTACTCAGCTGCATCTAATAAGATGAAATTCAATAGAAATAAATGTAAAGTCCTAATTGGATACCAAAAAAATCAATCTTATGAGTACAAGATGGGGAAGGCATTTCTAAAATAAAATATGGTATTTAGGGATATTAGTAGACTGAAAATTCAATTGGAGGCTTATGGTACTGGCTGCCACAGAAGGAATTGTAACCTTGGACTTTAGGAGGGGCTAGGCTAGCTACCAGGCATAGGAAAGTGATAACCTCATTGTATTCTATCCTTGTCAAGCCTCATCTGAACAATTATGCTCAGTTCTTTGGTCTGTGGTTTCAGAAGGGCACTGCTAAATTGGAGAGTGTCTGGAGGAGGGCAACTAAGATGGTGAAGGGCCTTGAGTCAATGCCATTTGATGATAGATTGAAAGAACTAGGCAAACTTAACCTGGAGAAAAGAAGACTGAAGGGGGTCAGCATAAATCTATTATCAATTTATGTCAGGCTTCTATATGGAGGAGGATCTGGTCTTGTTCTGCTTGGCCCCAGAGGAGAGCCAGGATCAATGAGGGGAAGTGGCAAAGAAGGGAAATTTAGGATTAATGTCAGGAAAAATCAAAACAAAACAAACACTTCCTAAGAATTAGAGCAGTACCAAGCCTAGAGACGGGAGGTCCTAGGTTCAAATCTGGCCTCAGACACTTCCCAGTCGTGTAACCCTGGGCAAGTCACTTGACCCCCATTGCCTAGCCCTTACCACTCTTCTGCCTTGGAGCCAATACACAGTATTGATTCCAAGACGGAGGGTATGGATTTATTAAAAAAAAAAAAAGAATTAGAGCAGTATCCAAATGGAATGGTCTGGTGGAGAAGGGGAGAGTATCCCCTACTTGGACATTTTCATGCAGAGACTGCATGACCACTCTTTGGTTGTATTACAGGAGGGGTTCATTCTGGGTATGGGCTAGACTCCATGACTGTTGAATTCACTCCCAATTCTCAAATAGTGTATGACTCTCTAATTCCTTTTCTATGTGATGGCCCTCCAAATACTTGAAGATAGCTCTCATGTCCCCCCTGAGACTTCTCTTCTCTAGGCTAAATATCAATGGCTAATGATGTGCTCCACCCATCACCCAATACATGCCTTATGGGTGAATTGATCTATTTGTCATCCCCTTGATGTGCCAGAGAATGAAGTCAATGATGAGATGGTCCTGGCATCGAAGCCTGACCCATGACAACAGACGGACTCAGAGGAGGAAAGAAACCATCATGCTAGTAAATGACAAGTGTGGAACTCTTGAAGGACTACAAAACATATACATCATTGGTTTGAGACTCATTTCCCATTCTACAGATGAAGAAGCTGAGGCTCAATATAGTTAAGTGGTCTGTTGGTGATCATATGACTACCAAATGTTAATTGAAATTTGGGTCCAAGTTTTTATGCCTGCAGATCCAACACTCAATCATTTGCCCCTCTTAGAGTCATCACTGCCTAGACACAGATTACAGAGGATCATAAGATCATAGAATGTCAGAGGTGGGAGGGGCCTAAGAGCTTATCTAGTCCCCTCTCCTTCATCTTACAGATGAGGAAACTGAGACATTAAGGGAAGTCACAGAATCTCTGAAATGGAAGGAACTTCAGTGGTTAGACCAGAAAATACTTGAACACAGATCCCCTCCTTCTACATATCTTCCTGAGATGTGGCCATTCAGCCTTTATTCGAAGATCTCAGAGAAAATAGGATTGCTCAAGGTGATACAGGAAGTGATTGTCAGCTAAATCTAAGTCACCTAAAGCTAAGCCAAGGCTCCTGAGTCCCCTCACAATGATATTTTCATGGACCTATTCCCTAAATTGGAAAGAGGGTGGGAAATGTTGACATGGAGAACTTCCTGTATGAGAAAACCCCCTTTACTGATGAAGGTTGCTATTTTCTTTTCACCTAATCATCTTTAAAGAGTTGTTAGAATTTTTTTATAACAGTCTTATTGCCATTTATTCCCATTGTTCCTAGGTCTGCCCTTAAAAGACTGTCACACAGAAGAGTGATTAAATCTGATAATAGATATTCAGTTATTTTAACCCTCCTTTCTCTAGAGTAAATATATATACTCAGTTCCTTCAACTGATCCATATACAAAATGATCTTAAAACTTTTCATCATTTGGGCTGTTCTTCTTTGTATGCTTTCCATTCTATCAGTGTCCTTCCAAAAATGATGTACCCAGAACAGAACTAGATCCTAGAGAAAAGGACAATGAGATGGACTCTCTATTTTGCTAAAGAATCTCAATACTGTGTTCTTTTCAAAATACCATGTATTCAGCTACTTCCCCTTCTGGAACCTTAATTCCTTCATTAGGTAAAAGAGGGGCTAGACAAGCTGAAGAGAAAGGGTAATTGGATTTAGAGCTCAAATGGCCTTTAGGGATTATTTAATATCTTCTTCTGTGTGTCTCATCATATGGGGTGAATATGATCCTAGAGACTTAGTGGCTCGGCCAATTGATTCTAATGCTGTCAAGTCCTTCCGTGCTGGTCAATTTCCAAGTGATCAGGTCCAATAATGGAGGTCTATCCCTGGAGGATCATGGCATAGTTAACAGAGCATCGTATTTACAGTCAGGGAGACCTGGGTCCAAAATCCAAGTAAAAAAACTCAACAACTAAATGACTTCTCCAGATCTCAGTGTCCTCATTTATAATATGAGGGAGTTGGATGAGAGGGACACTAAGGCCCTTCCTTACAATTTTATTTGTGTGAGGACTCCCTTGTGGGAACTCCCCTTTCTCATGTACATTTGTGAAGTCTCAACATAGTTGAGACAACTATGTTGTCTCCTCTGGTACTGTAGTGTAATAAGCAGTGACCTTGGAGACATGGCACCTGAGTTGAAATCCTCAATCTGCCATTTACTATTTTTATAATCTTGGGCAAATCACCTCAGTCCTCTAAGCTTCAGTTTCCACATAAAAGGAGAGGTTGAGGTAGGATCTGAATCCAAGCTCTTCCTGACTCCATGGCAAATCCCTGTTCCTCTCTACACTAACTCTCAAACTATCAGGATGACTCTGACAATGATTTGCCTGCTTGGGCAGGCTCCTGACAGGTCTCCCATGAGGGAAGCATCATCAGCATCTTTCCCCAGAAAACATATCTGCCAAAATGTTTTCTAGACTTGAATGGGGCCCCTGGGGCACTGGTACATGTTTGCTCACGACCACTTCATACGCTCCTGATGTCAGAAATTTGGTCAGGGGAATGAAGGAGAGAGAATGTGCAGACTGCAGGCCATGCAAACATATGCTGGCCTCCAAGATCTCTAATGATTCACATCCTCTGCTAATGACCGTTGATTGCAGTGGAAACGCTGGCTCATTCCTGGGAGATGCTTACAATTCGATCTGCCTCATGTCCAAAACAGCCATATGGATGGGAATGACTCATTTCTGGAAACTCAGTGAGAAACAATGACATGGTCAGCCTGGCTACCAAGGACAAGTTTCTCTGGGGGACCAAAGCATCCTTCTCCAGTGCCTGAATGTACATGGATGGTTCCTTTCTCCATGCAGAGGATATCTCATTGTCCCTTCCCTTTGTCTTTCTCTCCCTCCTCAAATGTGATATTTGTCAAACACATGATCCAATGCCTGGCCCATAATAGGTGCTTAACAAATGCTGTTCTCTTCTCCATTCCTACATTCTTCTCTCTACTCATTTTTTTTTGTCTCTGACTCTCTCTTTATCTAGCTCTTGTTTTCTTTCTGTTTCTCACTCTTTCTCCATCCCTGATTTTTTTCCTCTCCATCTCTATCACTCTCAGAGGTAGTAAATGCTAGAAGACAATTTAATGTGTTTTTTTTTAATTAAGAACTCAAATGAGTTCAAAATACCATCCACAGACATCCTCTGTCAACCTGATGAGAGCATGTGGGGAACCTTAGATGAAAGATGTCTTGCTTGATGAGACCTTCAAGACCCTTGGGTCAGAATTTTTCATTTGACAGAAGAAAAAGGGCAAGACATAAGAAAGAAAGTGAATTCTCCAAGGTCAGGAAGCCCATATTCAAGCCCAAGTCCCCTAACTTTTGGGAGCAGGGACTGTTTCCATCTTTGTAGTTGTATCTCCAGTGCCCAGCACGTAGTAGGTACCCCCAAAATGCTTATAGATTAACTCCAAATCCAGCACTTTTTCCAGGGCTCTAACAAATAAAAGTTATCTTTTATCACAAAAACCCTTGAGGAAGGAAGTAATAACATTTATATTCATAGTTATCTCCTAGAAGAGAGAGAATTGGTTAGAAAAAAACAAACCAACCTGTCTTATTCAAGTACAGAATCCAGAATCGGAGAAACTTGGAGTTGGAAGGAGCCTAAGAGATTCCCCCATATCTGAATAAGTATCCCTTCTCCAGCATGACTGATACACAGCCATCCAGCCTCTGCAGGGAGACCTTCTGGGATGGGCATCCCAGGACTCTAGAGATAGATCATTCCACTCTCAGACACATGTCAGATGGCTGTTTTTTTTCACATCAAACCTAAGCCTCTCAGCACATTTCAGCCATTGTTCCCAGTTTTGCCTTCTGTGGTCAAGAAGGATTCATCTAAATTCCTTTTCTGTATAATTGGCTTAAAATGGTTGAAAATACATATCATGTCAATTACATTCATTAAAATCACTGAAAAGTACCCGGTATTGCTAATGACACAGGCATTGATCATCCAAGGACGGAAATAAACAGCCCCTGCCCTCAAGAAGCTGATACTTTACTAGGGAGAAACACCATACATGTGGATATAAATACAAAACTTGGCTTCTCTATAGTATGAAAAGTTTGCACCTTCTCATATGAGATCCTATAGATATTATCATCCTCATTTTACATATGAGGAAATGGAGACTGAAAGAAGATAAAGGGCTTGGCCAGGATGCTACAGCTCATGTGCTTGAGGCAAGATTCTATACTCAAATCCCTTTGACTCCAAGTCTGTCCTTCTGTCCATCATGCTTCCATAATTGCTTCCATTTAAGAAAAATCACTAATAAGATCTTGACTTTTTGGCAATATAGCAGGAAGAATTTTGGGAACTAGATGGAGTTTTAGAGAGAATTTCAGGAGGGCTGCTTTTGATGAGTTCATTCCATCAGAATCAGATGAACAAGAGTTGGCAGATAAAAAAGATGAGTCACTGTGTGTGATCTCTGAAAGATTGTAAAGAAGGGGAGAAGTAGGGCAAAAAAAAAACAACTATGAAAAAAATAAAAGATGAGAAAGGAGTTTCTATAGGTCAGTGAAGTTGACTTCAGTCCCTAGAAAAAGTTGAGATTGCTTTGTTAAAGTAGACTGGATGGTGGTAATCTAGAAGAGAAAATGATGATCATGAAGGGATGCACTCTTAGCCTCACTAAAAGCAGACTAAGCTCATTTTCTTTATTGACTAGATTACTAGATTGCAACATGAGTGACATTCAGTAGCCATGGGGCTAGGTCTGGGGGCTGGACCTGTGATTTCATTGGCTTGGAGAACTTCTAGAGAAGGAAATTCTACTAGGGTAGGGCATTCCATTCTCTGCAATTGGTGGTCAGGTCTTCTGGTTTCAAGTTCTGCTCTCTATTAAATATGCCATACTGTCTCTTATGACATATTATTTACTTAAATTTAGTTAGTGTTTGACAAAATCTCTCATGCTATTCTTATGGACTAGTTAGGGAGGCTGATGGATTCAGGAAAGGATGAATGACTAAACCCAAGAATTAATTACTAATGACTCAATGCCAGTTTGGAAAGAGGAGGTCTCCTGGGCTGTGCTTCTCAGACTTGACCTTTGCCCTGTGCTTTTCAAGATTTTGGAAATCAATGACTTGGATAATGGCATAGTTGCCAAATTTGTGAGAAAGAGAAGGGAGGAAGGAGGGAAAGAAGGAAGGAAGACAATAAGGAGATAAGGGAGGGATGGGAGGGAGGAAGCCAAGAAGGAAAGAGAGAAAAAAGGGATGGAAGGGAGAGGAGGCAGAAAAGGAGGAAGGAAGAGAGCCAGGAAGGTATAAAAAAAATAAAAAGAAAAGGAAAAAGAAAACCTTGGAATGGGGAAAGGAAGGGGTGAGAAAAGGATAAAAGAAATTAAAAAGCATAAGGAAGGAATAAAAGGGCAAGGAAAGAGGAAGGAAGGAAGGAAGGAAGGAAAAAAGGAAGAAGGAGGATTAAAGTTTGAAAAAGAGCTGTGGAATACTGAGATCACAGGATCATAGAAGCCAGATTTCCAAAAGCTAGTTTTCTCCTCATTGTTTGAATTGTCAAACATTTGAAATGGGATCATTTTTCATCTCTGTTTTACTCTTTGTCAGGATTCCTAAATATCTGACATGTTCCAGTCCTCAGCCAAGGCCTCCTGCATGGAGAGGTTGCCACACCTGTCAGCAGCTCTGTTGTATTTGTCCTGTGCTTACTTGGTAGAATGGAGGCTCAGAGACATCTTGTGTCCTGAGCAGCCTTTCATCTCTGAGCCTGTAGGACCACAGAAGTCGCAGGCTTTGAGTGTGTCTACCTTCTCCTGAAAAGTGCCCCGCAAAAGAAAAAGCTTAGGTTTCCCAGAGCCAGGGGATCTCTCTCTCTCTCTCTCTCTCTCTCTCTCTCTCTCTCTCTCTCTATATATATATATATATATATATATATATATGCATATATATGCATATATATGCATAAACATTAGTGTATACATATGCCATATACTGTACTACATTATGGTATATATGCAATATATTTTATATGCTCCATAGTATTATATACACTACATAGATATACATGGAGAGTATATATGTGCATGTGTCTATATTATCCATAAATATAGTTGGTAGTTATTATAAATAATTGTTCATTAAAAATTATTAATTACATACTGAGTGCCAGGAGCAATCATGGGTATAGATGGTGCCAAGACAAAAATGAAAATAGTCATTGCCCTCGAGGAGTTTATGTTCTCTTTGGAAGAAGGCAGGGCAGTGACTCCTGGGGCTTTGATCAGATGGAAAAGGATCACTCACCTCCCAACTTCTCAGGTTTATTGTGGGGAACAGTCATGCCTGAATGACACCAATAATACAACCAGGACCATTTAAACAAGCCTTTTGGCATGAAGCCTTAAAAAAAATAGCCTGGGGCCCAAAGAAAGCAAGGAGCTTTATTAAATGATTTTAATAAGATTCCTAGGACAGATTCTCTACTTCTTGAGGGGAAGCCCATCATCCCCCCCCCCCAGCCGGACGAGGGAAGGGGGTCTTGAAAATGCTGGTGGACTCTTTTAGCCTCTCAGTAAGACTGAGATCAGGCAGTCAATAGGCAGAGGAGTTCGAGATGAGAATCTGGATTTTTCAGCTAGTCAGAGCAACTGGTCAAGGGTGAGCCATCGGAGGCAAGGACTGTGAACATGTGCACGTGGACACACAAACAAACTCTTCCATACGTGTGACAAATGCTTCTGATTCCCATTGTGCACTGGCCATCAGACCTAAGAGGTGTAAACCTGAAGAGGTGATTATAGGAAGAGTAATTGCCTAGAGATAATCATTCTGGTGGATCTCATTTACTCGTAAGAGTTGGAAGGCCCCTTAGAACATAGAATATCAGAGCTGGGAGGAGTCTTCGAGTAGGTAATGTCAGATCTGGGAGGGACTCAAGAAGAGAGAATGTTAGAACTAGGAAGAATTTTAGACCATACGGTGCCAGAGATGGGAGGACCCAGAGAGGTTCTTGAGTCCATCAGCCTGCCAGCATTTGCAAAGCATCAAGTAGGTGGCAGCCTTAAGTGCTAGGAATATGGAGAAAGTGAAAAAGCAAACAAAAATAACAGCAACGAAACTCAGTCCTTGTCTGGGTTTACATTCTAATGGGGAGAAAATTTGTAAATATGGATGTATAAACAAGATATAGAGAGAGTCCATGAAAGTAATCTGAAGAGGGAAGAAAGCCAAGAAAATTAAAAGGAAGAAGTGAAAAGGGAGATCTTTCCAGTCACAATGAACAACCAGAGCAGTGGCATGGAGATGGGAGATGGAGCACCAGGTATGAGGAACTGCAAGTAGGCCAGTCTGGGTTGACCAGGGTAATTATAGAGGAACAATGTGAGGCCAGGAGAAGAGAAGGCTATGTCTTAAAATCCCATCCCAAGTTAATAACAGAGTCCCTACGTGGCCCCCATCTTCATCTTTTCCCTTGCATTGAACAGTTAGTGCTCTATGGAAGAAAAGAACCTGAGCTTCCATTTCCCTGGGGTTTGTTTTCTTGTCTCTTTTTAGGGTTCATGATGTTTCCCTTCAACAAGTTGTTGGCTAGTACAGGAAGATCTCCAGATGCCAACAGTTACCTCATAAATGTTCCTAGTGAGGAATAATTGAGGGAGTCGTGAGGCGATCGTCAACACTCTCTGAGTAACCCCTTGTGGGGACGTGCATTCCTGTCTTAGAAGCAGATATGGTGAGCTGGCGAAGGCTCCAGTGCTGAAGGATGAGCTGAGAAGTTGGATGGTAAAGTGTAGAATTGTGCCTGATTATTGACCGCTGGGATGAGGCAGGGAGTTTGGCCAAAACTTACTCCGGGAAGGCAGATTGGAAGATGACAGCTTAGTGGCTTCAAAAGCTGAGGTGAGGTGGCCCAGGGCCTATTGGCGGTCCCCTAGAGACTTCTTTAGCAGTTACTATGAGAACATGGGAAATCCAGCAGAAGACAATGATGGAGAGCCGTGTTTAGTCTGGGCTTATCCAGCATGGTGGGGCAGTGTGGAAATAAAGCTCCCTTGAACACAGAAGAAAGATGAAGGCACTAAAAATCATGGCATAGCCCATATCCACCAAAGAGTCTGTTGCAAAGGTGTTGAGGCTGCTCCTGGGGTTATTTTTCCAACCCTCCCATACCCAATCCAGGGAAATAGATTCTTCTTGGATAGGAAAACTCTTATATGGGAATCTGTCCACATAAAAATAATGTCAACAAACATACATTAAGACCTAGTATATGTCAGGCACTGTGCTAGGCACTGGGGCAACAAAGACAAAAATGTTTATATATGACAAGATCATAGATTTAGAGCTCTAGTGTTTCTGGATATCAAGTCTAAGCTTTTATCCTATAAGTGAGGAAACTGAGGCATAAAGAGGTTTAGTGACTTGTCAAGTGTCATGCATAAGGAAAGATTCAAAACCCCTTTCAAAAAAATTAGATTTCCAAAAATTTTCAAAAATTTCTCTAATTAAAAATAAAGTAAAGACAAGTTCAGGAAAATATAAATCAAATCACTCTTAGATTTGAGAGATAAAGATATCTTCTCTACTACTTATTCATTTGAACTATGAAATCCAGGATGTTGACCAACTCTAAAACCCTTTTATACTCTATCCAACTCCAAAAAATGGTATTCTAAAAGCCTAGTTCTTACCATGTCCTCCCTTGCTCAAGAAGCTCTCTTGTCTTCCCTGTGGCCTCTGGAACAAAATATAGACACCTCTTTTAATTCGAGCTCTTTATAACCTGGCTTTAGTGACCTTATCAGATTTAGTGATTAAAGTTCTTATCTATCACTTTGAATCCCTGTCAAAAATAACATCAGAGAATCATAGATTTAGAGGGGAGTTTCTTCATTTGGTGTCTATAAACTTAAAAAAAAAGAATCGACAACCCTATTTCAATAGAATTGTGTTTCTTTTTAATCCTATGTATTTTATTTTGTGAATTTAAACATATAATTTGGAGAAGGGGTCTATAGACCTCACTAGTCTGCCTGCCCAAGGAAACCAAGGCAGAGAGGAAGTTAAGAACCCCTGATTTAGATCTTGTACAGTACATACAGCATATATATTCGTCCTCTTTCAGATGATGGGAAAAAAGACACAGAAATGTAATGCTAGTAGAAAGCATATTTCTGTAGTGTTTTACATCACCTTTATTATACAGTATGAAGAAAAAATACCTTTTTAAAATGACAAACCAAAAGTTGTTGCCTTCTTATAAACATTCTTTAATAAACTTATTTGAAAACTCAAAAAAAAAACTTATTTGAAAACTTGCAAGACTCAAGGCTAACAAAACATTACACTCGAACAAGTTTATTGCAGGTAAGAAGAACCATGAATAGTTAGAAATGGTCCCACCTTGCTAACTAGATCTCCTCACTTCAAGGTCTAGCACCATTCCTGTAATTCATAGTGTGGATCTCCATCAAAAGCGGATTTGGGGTGTTCTCTGAATGGTCGGCATCTCTGGGGCAGGCATTGTTTCTCCTCACTTGAGTCTTCACTGCTGCTAGTATCACAGTAAATGGCCTGTGTCTCTGGGGAAGTGTAGCCTTTTGCCTTCAGAACTGTCCATTGTGGAGGACAGCTCCCAGACTCCATATGGCAAGCAGAAGTCAATTCCTCAAGCTGGTTCAATATTTTCTTCATATCCACCTAGAGGACAGCTCAGTTACTGCCCCAGGACATCTTCTGCTCCTCAGCTTAGATGGCAACATGGTCCTTAGGACTCTGTCCTTACTCTTGTCCCTCATTTGGGGGGATAATGTTTGCCCCTTTCCATATGAAATCCTGTTCCTCTACTGCAGATGGGGAGGAGGGGAGAATGGTTTATTATAAGACATTACTTCTAGAAGAGATCATATAGAAATGGCCTAGCTTATTTTATAAAAGAAAATTCATATATTGTGTGTATGCATACCCCCAAACACACACACATATACATACATGAATATATGGGAAGAATCTTAGTAGAGAGAATGTCAGAGCTGGGTAGAGTCTTAGAACAGAGAATGTAGAATGTTCAAACATGGTCAGAACTGGAAAGGCCCTTATAGTCTATCTTCTAACATGTTATATTCTTCTACTATTTCTTCTAGCATTCTAAGGCTTTCTGCTTCTCTTACTTTTTGTGTCCTTTGATTTCTTTTGTATCTAATTTCTAACCAACTCATTTTATAGATTACTGAATGGAGAATAGAAAAGCAAAATTATTTACCTAGGGTTCCACAGGTCACTTAGTGGAAAATCCAGAAATCTAGGTGGTCCTCTATCTCTACTTTAACCTTTTCCCTATCTCCATACCTCCAGCTCTCTTCAGGAGAGAGAGAAAAATCATGTCCTTTGCCACTCCAACTCTTTTCTCTTGGAAATCAGAAAAGACTGTTTTCCTGCCTGTGGGACAGTTAGGGGTCTGCCTGACTTTGAACTCTTTGGGATGGTGTGGTTAATCATCTGGAATAATAAACCTCAGGCTGGTGGCCCCAAGGAGAAGGCAGCTCCATGGGGCCTCTAGATGGCTTTTCCAGGTTATGCTAACAATAGGAATATGCCACCATGTCCCTCCTTATAACAGCAGACGACCCTCAGGAGGCCTGCCTGGTGTGAAGGGTCTCTGCCTGGTATTGGGCTTTACAAAGTCAATAAGACCAAAGGCTGCCAAGTGATTCCTCATGGTGATGGTAACATTAACACAACTTGGGGCTCTTAAAAATGTGGATATTTTTAACTTCCAGCTGCTTCGAATGGGAAAAAAAAGAAAGAAAGAAAGCTAGAATCTCAGTGTGGGATTTATTATTTTCAGGGACATAATTGCTAACAGCTTCCAAAACACTGTCTATGTGTGTACTAGATAACCACATGGTACCTCTTCTCATAAGGAGAGATGGACAAAGCTCATTCAATTTAGGTAAACAAATATTGTGGTGTCCCTACCATTTGTAAATCACTATGTTGGATACTGGGAATAGAGAGATAAATTAAGGAGGGAGGTTGGTTTAGTGGAAAAAGAACTTGATTTGGGATGTCAGGACCTGGGTTCAAATCCTGGTGCTGTCATAAAGCTAAATATTTCTTAGTTATCTTTAACTTCTCTGGATCTGTTTTCTATAAAATGAAGAGATGAAGAGAATGAACAAGATGGTCTCTGCTGTCCCTTTCGATTCTAGATCAAGGATCCTGTTACTTGAAGGCATGATCTTTGCCACTAAGAATCTAATAGTCTATCACCATCATTACTGCTCAGATGTGCCACTAGATCTTGGACTCATCGATGTGCTTGTTCCCACCAATGGCATGGACCACAGGCCACCCAGGCCCATCCTTGACTCTTACCTATTTCCTCCCACATGTTTGCCATAGAGGGTCCACCCTCTTGACCTCTCAGGGATGCCACAGGGCTGTCCACTGCTTTTCTCCTGCTCCTGACATATGAGCAGCCCCCTTGTTTTCCCAGCACAAAGTTCTACAGGGACATCCTGTACTTGATTCTTTTGTTAGTCCCTTTTTTTTTATATGTTGAGACCTGGGTGTGGCCAGAGTTTATTGACTGATATTCAACTTTAATTATTTGGAATTGACTAAATTTAACATACGTGTTCCACATATTATAGTCATATGCCAATACTAGGAGAATCGGTGATCCTTTGTCTCTGAGAGAAGTTTGCTGTCATTTAAGAAACTTTGAAACTTTCCAAAGGAAATCCAACCCACTCTCCACTTCCTTTAATTCTGTGCCCAACTCTCTATCCCTATGTATTGTCTTACAGAGATAAGGAAATTATCTATCTAAATATCTACTAAGCCTCTAATCTCTACTTATCTATTGATGTGTGTTATAACGTAACTACATATTATCTATCTAGATAGTGAGATAACCACTACATCCATTAGATCTATATCTCCGGTGACTATAAGTGTATGTATCCATCTACATATTGTTGGATAAGTTCTATAGTTGTTCATAATCTGGACAATTGGCATTGTTCATCCCATTTTTCTCACGTGTATGCTTTTGAGTGCTTATGGATTCATTCCATGAGGCTCTGCAGTGTTCTAGGGCAGCATTGGTGAAGTATTGGCACGTGTGCCGGGCCAGCATGGGGAGGGAGCTGCTCTGTCCCCCCTCTTCCCAGCACCCAAGGATGTTTTTTGCATGCCCCACCCCTCTGCCCAGCTGCTCAAAGTGAGCACTTCCTCCCTCCACTCTCTAGGGTAATACAGGAGGCTCACAGGCAGCTTGAAGTTGTAGTTTGGACACACAAACTCAAAAATGTTTGCCAGTATTGTTCTAGGGCTTGCTATGATCAGGGCAGAGTCATCTGCATGTAAGAGCACCTGGGAGGATTTATTCTCTTTCAGAGCCATAGTATACTCACTTAGGATATAGACACATACGATATATTTTTCCATAAAACATATGTTAAATGAGTTGAACAAATATGAGTAAAATAGAGAATATCTATATATTCTAAATACATATAAATAGAATAAACCCACATAGTCATTTAGATACACATGGCGCACACATGTGAATACATGTATGTACACATACAAACATGTGTATGCGTGTTGTATAGAGAGGAGAGACAGACAGACAGGCACGCACACACACACACAGGAGACAATAGAGAGGAATCTTAAGTGCTCTTATTTCTTGTTCCTGAACCCTATTCCCCAACACATTTGTTCCTGTTCTTCCTCATGACACCTTTAGACTAAAGTCATGGAGTATTAAAGAATATGTTGATTGTATGTTGAGAGTTTTCTTGAGTTCTTCATAGAATTTTTCTTTCTTCCCATCTTCAACCACAGATGTTAATGGATCTGCTGCATTTCGCTTCATGGTATTCTCCATTCACATGCTTATCATCAGCCTTGCAAGATGAGGTAATCAAATGTCCAAAGACTTGGTGTTTTCTTCTTGTCTTTGGAAGCATGATAAAAGATAATTCTGCCAACTCTTTAACATTCCCCTCCAAGGAGAACCCGAGTCATCATTCCTTTTGGCTGTAACATCCTTTCATCTTCTGGTTTCCTTCATAATGCAAATGTCAAGATTGACATGATACAGCAGCTCTGGTAGTATGTCTGTTCTCTGGTCACTGGGCAAGGATCTTATATTTAGAGCTCCAAGAACAAAGTTAATGTTTATAAAACGTCTAAAAATTGGGTGATTCTCAGCATCCTCTGCCCTATTTTCCAGGACTTTGCCAACACCAATGCAGAACTGGAAAGAGATCATATGAAATTGAGTGACTTTCTGTGTTTTTCTTTGTTTCATGGATTGTCACAACCAAAGAATGCCTCAGTAAGAGGTCAGCCTATTGGTAATGAGGTCCTTCATTTTTGCTTTCCAAGGAACAATCTGTATGACACAGAAAAAGTGCTGGGGAGGGGGACTGATCATGGTGACTGCTAAATAACCTCCCAAAAGAAAGAATCTATTCTATGTTAGTGTTCAAAAAAAGAAAAAAACTGGTTATGGATATGAACCCACTAAATCAGCTGTTTATGACACTAGACCATCAATTTAGTGAAGGAAAAAAAAAAAACAATACCATAGTACGATAATATAATTGGGAATATATGGCATACAGTTGATGCTAATACAACCTCTTCTCAATTTCCCCTCTTTAAAGTTGATCTTATTTCTCCAATTACAATAATTTCTTCTTCCTATTGAACCCTTCTCTGTAATGATGAAAAACAAACAAGGGGAAGAAACTGACAAAATAGCCATGTGGGACAGAATATACTATCCTCTCCACCCAGAGTTTCTCATGTCTCTTTGGAAAAAGGAAGGTGGATTTCACCATCTGTTCTCTGAATTCAGTGTTCAGCTGTCTAAGTGCTGCCTTTGTGTTCATGATCACAACCATGGAGCAGATTATCTTTTTAGTTCCATTTCTTTCTCTCTGCATCATTTCAAAAAGTTCTTCTCATATTTCTTTGAATTCTACATGCAACTTATTTCTTAAGGAATGCTAAGATTCTATCACACTGATATCAAAATCTGTCCACTCATCTCCCAACTAATGGGCACTCATTTTCTTTTCAGGGTTTTTTTTTCCCTACCACAAAAAAAATGCTACTACAAATATTTTGTTACCTTTTTTTCTGTCTTTGACTTCCTTGTTGTATATTTCCTGGAAATTGTAAACTAATAGATAGCAGAGATTGTCTTAAACCCATGCCCAAGAAATGGTTAAGTGGTTAATAAATGCTTGTTTAACTGAATGATCAAATAAAAAAATTCTTATTAAGCACTTGGTTCTCTAAGATGAAAAGTTGAAGAGAAAAATGTCTTTCTTTACATCCATAACACTTAGCTCCAGTTCCTGGCATTTACCAAGTTCTTTTTTTTTTTTTCAAACTCTTATCTTCTGTCTTAGAATCAATACTAAGCATTGGTTTTGTGGCCAAAGAATGGTAAGGACCAGGCAATTGGGGATTTGCCCAGGGTCACACAGCTAGTGTCTAAGACCAGATTTGAACCCATGTCCTCTTCTTTTTTTTTTTTAACCCTTACCTTCCATCTTGGAGTCAATACTGTGTATTGGCTCCAAGGCAGAAGAGTGGTAAGGGTAGGCAATGGGGGTCCAGTGTCTTGCCCAGGGTCACACAGCTATGTCCTCTTAACTTCAGGCTTTTTACTCTACCCACTGTGCTACCCAGTTGCCCCCAAATTCTTACTACTTAACACTTCAAAGGCAACATGTATCAAGGCACTGGTATAACCTATATCTGACTATTTACCATCTTGGGGAAGTGGGGAGAAGGAAAGAGAGAGAGTCTGAATTGGAAAATGTCAGAAAACAATCATCAAAAATGATTTCTACATATAATTGGAAAAAAAAGAAAGTTCAAAAATACTTAATGCTTATTCACTGACTGACTTTGACTGACTTGCATTGGTACAGGCAATTTTCTCCTCCAGGAGATCCTCCTATCAGTTAAAGCACAATCTCTATCGCTGGACCCATTTATTTCTCTTAAGATTAGAATTGGGGACATGTTTTCCTTCCTTCTTTTTAAAAACTACAATCAAGGCTTGGTACAATTTCAGAACTTGTCCAATTTGGTATTCGATGCATTTTGACAAGAAAAAGTTGTCACAGCATACGAAGCTTGTTCAGCATTTGGCACACTTGCTAGAACTTGTTGGCGTGGAGATCTCGAGAAGCATATGGCTGCTTCAGCTGAAACAAAGGATCACGTGTTTGTGCAGGAGCACAAAGAAGAGCTCAACACCGAGATGCTTCAGGGACTTCAAAGGGAGCAGCAAGAGCCATTTGGGGGGAAGAGTTTTCTTCCGATGAGGAGGAGTCAAAGGATGATGAGCCCACTTCATCAATCAAGAAAATGGGTGGAAGTGCAAAACTTTGTTAAAAAATATCACCCTGATAAAAGTGTTAACAAGCAGAATTGTAAACTTGTTCAATGAGCAGACCATTTCCCACTTTAGAGGGATTTTGAAACCCAGACAAAAACAAACACCACTGGATTGGTTTCTGGTGAGGCTTAGACCTGGTCAATCTCAAACAGGGTTCAGTGGTGATAAGGGAGGCAGTTGCCCTCAGATATTATGAAGGGGATCATCTCTCCCAAACAATAACATTTCTCCTCCCCATCATCCCCTCAGGCCATGAGTGCCTCTCAATGAAGGTAAAGTGAAGTTAAAATTATTTTATCTATTGTCTTTTACTTATGTCAATGTATTGTTCATGTCTATCTAGTAAAATACAACTTCCTTAATGCATAGAATACTTTCTAAAATCTGGGTTTTTCTGGGCGTTTGGAATGGATTCGTCCAATTTGCATGATTCCTCATGGGAAAATTCATTTGATTCTCCACCTTTTTGGTACTCGACTTGCTTCTGGAACAAATTAATGACAAGTACCAAGGTGGCACTGCCTAGATTGTGATCCTTTGCATTTTCACTGTTGAAAACTATTCATATCTGTTAGAAAATGGTTCTCGGGCTTGTCTCTGACATAGAAGATATACAGAGAACCCACACAAACCAATATTTGGTGAAAAGTTCCTCCTGTCACCCCTTCCATCAACTGCTTTTATTCTCATTTTAGCTACGTTCCTACTCCCAATCCCAATATTTCCCATGAGAGTTTGAAGCTTTGGCTCTTTCAGATTTAGTTATAATTGTATCCAGTTCTATAAACTTGGAAATTGGATTGGTAAGTCACTAAAGTTGGGTAACATCAGACACGTCTGTTAGAGTGGAATGGTCCAATCATGAATGATGAATCTGGAATCTTTACTTTGGAAAAGAACATTTTATAGTTATTTCTATAAATGTACCTTTTTGAAACCAAAAATGTTAACATTAAAAAATGAAAAAAGAAAAAAGAATTAAAGGACAGACTGACACAGACTATCATTTTTCCAAACTATTAGCCTTTGTCAACTATTATAACGAAAAGACAAAAAAAAAAAAAACCTTAGAAACCCCCTTAGACAGCACTCAGTCTCCATGACAATCAAAAAGGCATGGAAAGGGGCAGCTGGGTAGCTCAGTGGATTGAGAGTCAGGCCTAGAGATGGGAGGTCCTAGGTTCAAATCTGGCCTCAGACACTTCCCAGCTGGGTGACCCTGGGCAAGTCACTTGACCCCCATTGCCCACTCTTACCACTCTTCCACCTAGAAGCCAATACACAGAAGTTAAGGGTTTAAAAAAAAAACACTTTTTTTTTAAAGTGAAAAAAAAAAAGGCATGGAAAGAAGCAGCTGGGAGGCACAGTGAATAGAGAGCCATGCCTGGAGTTGGAAGGACCTGAGTTTAAATCTGGCTTCAGACATTTCCTAGCTGTGTGACCTTGAGCAAGTCACTTAACTCCAATTGCCTAGCCCTTACTACTCTTCTGCATTGGAACTGATACTTAGTTTTGATTTTAAGACAGAAGATAAGAGTCCTTTAAAAAAAGATATTGAAATTGTGTATAAGAGTGATTTAGAACATAAGCTCATTTCTAAAATTAGCTTATATTTGTAAAAAATAAAAATCTTATGGAAAAAGATGCTATAAAATTATGAACAGTATTTTCATATAAAACAGGAAAAAAAAGCAATGGAAGGAAAAGAAGTTTAGAGAAAGCTTGGCAAGTGACCCAAATAAGCAAAGTCATACTGATTTCATTTAAGTTTGGAATGGGACAGAGGATTGCAAACTAATTAAAATAAAGATCTGTAAACAAACCAGGTTTTCAGCATGAAGGACAATACAGCCTCCACATTTGGCCTCTCACATCAGTACTAGATGGTCAAGTTTTTCTCATCTTTTTCTCCTTTGGTGCCATTTCCACATTTTTATGTCCAGAAATGTTCTCTCTGTGCTGAAAATGCCACAGCTGGGAGGGCACTGAGCTGGGGAACAGCCTCCATCTAAGCCTTTGTTGGTCTTGTGAGTAATGTGGATTGTGTTAGTTTAGAGGGAAGACAGGAGAGAAGGGAGAGTGTCTCCAGCTAGGAAAGGGATTTTCCTGACTATTGAGGGGCTTAAATACAAGCCTGTTTTAATTTAAAATAAACCCTGTCCCATATCGAATATATTATCAGCCTGAATGCTTGCAAGGTACAGGCCAAATTCTGATGTTTCTAGGGGAAAACCATGCAAAGCCAATTCCCTTCCATCCCTAAGATTCTACGTGCCATATTTCTAATTCTATTTATAAGATGCATTTCCCTTCGGACATTCTAGGTGGCTCTGAATCAGTTGGTTTCTTTTGGCCTCTATACAACTGCCCGATGGAAGAGTCAATATTTATTGAATACCTACAATGGGCCGGGGACTGGGGAGACCAAGAAAGGGCAGAAGCTTCAATCTAGTCAATAGGTAACATGTAAACATCTGTCTGCCACAAGATGTATAACACATGTGCATGTATATGAGTACGGATTTGTTATTGTTCAATTAGTGGGACCCCAATTGGGGTTTTTTTGGGCAAAGATACGAGAGTGGTTGGCCATTTCCTTCTCCAGCTCATTTGACAGATGAGGAAACTGAGGCAAATAGAGATCGGTGACTTGCCCAGGGTCACACACCTAGTAAGTGTTGGAGGCTTGATTTGAACGCAGAAAGATGAGTCTTCCTAACTCGAGGTCCAGTACCACTGCACCACCTAGCTGATATGTGTGTGTGTGCTGATATAAACATACACATATATGTACATAGAATATTTATTGTGTAACATATGTGTGTGTGTAAAAACATGTGTAGTAAGTTGGAGATAAACTCAGAGAAAAGGCATTAAGAGTAAGAGGACTAGGAAAGGCTCCTTGTTTCCACAAGATAGAGGAAGGCAGGGAAGCTAGAGCGGCAGAAACGAGGATGGAGAGAATTCTAGGCATGGGGAAGAGCCAGTGAAAGAGTCCAGAGCTGAGAGCTGGAGGCTGTCAGGCATGGAAGAGCCGGGGGGCCGGTGTCACAGGTTGGGGAGAGATAGGAGAAGCCTGCAGAGGGGGAAGGGGACCAGGTGACAAAAGCCAAGGACAGCAAAGGAGAAGATTTTCTACTATTTGATGCTGGAGGCTACCCGGGAGCCCTGGCATTGCCCGAATGGGGAGAGAATAACATGGACCATCATTTTCAGCTGAGTGGAGAAGGGCCTGGAGCTGGGAGACAGACTGGAGGCAGGTAGAATCTGCAGACTATTGCAATTGTGCAGGTGTGAGGTGAGGAGGGACGACCCAGGGCCTGCAGAACCCACACAAAACGCACCCACAAAGCCAGAGCAAACTCCTGTGGTGGAAACAGCGAGCTTGGCTTCAGCCACAAAATTCAAGGAAGTGATCCCTCAGAGCAGCCTGTCAGCAGGGTCCGATCTGCCAGAAGAGCCTCCGGCCTCAAACCACGGAATCAGAGGTAAAACCGGGGCCCTTGGGACAGAGAGCTGGCCTGTGAACGTCCCCGAAAAGACGGTGGGCAGGCGCCGACAGGAGAAAGAGTCCACCGGCTGTGTCATTAGGTACAAAGGCGATGCTTTGGCCAGAGATGGCAAGGCCTCAGCTCTGGAAACTCTGAAATGGATGATAATTCATTGCCTCCCCTGCCACAAACACACCCACAATTCTGTAAGAAACTCCAGGATGGGTCACTGTTGGGTTTCCTTACCTGGTCTCTGGGGCTGAGGCTGGCAAAGCTGACATCTCCCATCATCTGGGCAGAGAACGGCTCTTCCTCTTCAGAGCCTTCTCCTTTGGGGACCAGGAGCTTGAGAAGGAACCTGGAATCATAGATAGGACTCTAGGCTTGGGGCCAAGAGGGGACTGGATTCAGGTTGCTTCTAATTCAAAGACCTCTCCGCTATGTGACTCTGAGTTCACATAACCTTTGAATCTTAGTTTCCTCATCTGTATGTAGAGATGGGGTGATTGATTTACTTAGCTCAACCCCATTCAAAATACATGAGAAGGGAAGCAAGGTGGCTCAGTGGATAGAGAATCACACCTGGAGATGGGAGATCATGGGTTCAATCTGACCTCAGGCACTTCCTACTGAAGATGCTAAAAGAAAAAACTCTATCCTTTGATCCTTTTTTAAAACTTTATTAAAGAAAAGGCTACTTCACTCAACTTTAAATCAAGTTCGATTCAAAATTCTCTTCTAGGCGTGGGATTGGTCCTTATGTAGACCAATCTCGCACCCAGACATAGGGGGCATTGCCCCTCCCTAGCATGGGATTAGTCCAATTCAGGACTAATCCCACATCAGGAAGTAGGGGGGGGACCCCTGGGGCACGCTGGGGGTTTCAGTTCCCCCAGCCACAACACTTCAAAACCCACACTGCTTTTGTGACCATGGGCAAGTCACTTAAACTCAGTTGTAGCCCTTACTGCTCTTCCTTGGAACCGATACTTGTGGAGGAGGTATTGGAATTGTTCTGCTTGGACCCATAGGGAAGAACCAGGAATAGTGGGTAGAAATTTGGAAAGAGGGAAATTTAGGTTAGATGTCGGGAAAAACCACTACAACTCTCCAGAAGTACAATAGAGCTGCTTTGGGAGGTAATAGTTTGCTCTCAAGGGTCTTCAAGCAAAGACTGGGTGATTTCTTGATGGGGATACTATGAAGCAAATTCTTGTTCTTGCATAAGTTGGATTAGATGTTCTTTTGAGTTTCCTTTCGATTCTGAGACTTTGGGATTCAGACACATGATTTATCTACAGTATCCCTGAAAGTTAATTTTCCTGTCCTACCCTAAACCTCTTTCATAGATCCTCTTCTCTCCTCCCTTGGCTCTCTTACTGAAGATCTCATCAGCTCCATTAGTTTTAATAACCATCTCTATGCAGATGAACCCCAAACCTATATATCCAGCTCTAATCTCTCTCTCTCAAGCTCCAATTTCACTTTTTCAATTTCTTGCTAGGTGTTTATATACAGATATCCTACAGACAACTCAAACTTCATATTCCCAAACAGAACTATTGCCTCCAATATTTTTACCCTCACCATGCACCCTTCTTTCTAATTACCCTATTTCTGCCCAGAGCATCACCACTACAGATACTCATGGATTGCAGACCTTCTCCAAAGTGGGAAGACATATGTGAGAGCATATATCTCTAACCCTTTCTTGAGAGGTCCATTGGGAATGTCCCCATAAGGTGTGCTGGTAGACCTGACCCACATTCTATGTATACTTATAACCACTATCCTTCCAGGCATCCAAGTTCCCACCCATGAGGTCATCCTTGACTCTTCTCTCTCCCTCACCTTCTAGTTGCCAAGTATTATTAAATCTACCTGCTCAGTATCTCATGTATGTGCCCTTCTTTGAGCTCACACCATGACTTCCCCTGTTCAGACTTTCATTCCCTTTCATCTAGAGTAGACTATTGCAATAATCCCCAATATGGTCTCCCTACCTTGAATCTTTTCCCTCTCCAACCAAGTCTCTACACAGCTACCAAAGGGATAATATTACTCTTCAGAGCATGTTTTAACAAATTATTTCCTTTCTTTAAGTTGGTTCCTGTCATTTTTAAGGAAGAAATACAAACTTCCCTATTTAGCATTCAAAACCCTTTGCATGGAGGTAGGAGGAGAGGTCTTTGGTATGATTTAAGAAATGTTACTATATCTGGGGAAACAAATGATTAAACAGGAAGAAGAAGAAAAGAAAGAATAAGAGGAAGGAAAGCAGGAAGGGGAAGAAGAGAGAAGAAAAAGAGCAGGAAGGAAAAAAGGATAGAGAAGAGGAGGAAGAGAGAGGAGGGAAAAAAGATAGGGAGGGGTGAGGAAGAAGATAAGAAAGAAACAAAAGAGGAAAAGAGAAGAAATGGAAAAGAAATAGAAAGGAAGGATGAAGAATAAGACATAAACAAATATCATTCCTGTTGTCCTTCATATGACTGGAATTATACCAATGATGCTTGCAGTGAATATACAGATGATGAGCTCTACGAAAGCAATTATTTAAACCATTGTTAGAATAGTCTATAGAGCATTAAATATTAAAGAACAAGAGCAGGGTAGTGACTCACCCCAGGACTACTTCTGTCTGACTCCCATCAAAAATGATTAGAAGAAAATTAGTATCATTATAATATTTTGCATGATGTTGATGATGACATTAATGATGATGATGATATTTGGTGACACTTTGGAGAAGGGGTCAACATTTCCTTGCATACTGGGTTTAGGCCCAGGCCGAAACTTGAAAGGTGAAGAGAAGAGCTGAGGGAAAAGACATGGAAGGAGAGAATTCCAGGTCCATATGAGTTCTAGAGCCCTTGTATCTCTATTTTTCTTCTTGCTTTTGCTGAGCATGGGGAAAAATGTCTCTGGGGTCCTTCAGTAGGTAGGGAACTCAGGTCTTTCCCCAAATTGCCCATCATAATGATTATTCTCTCCTACCATTACCTCTCTCATATTCTATCTTTCCACCATTTTGGACAGGGTCACAATAATTATAATTTCAAAAAACGAAAAGTTTTTATCTAGCCTGTGAGAATGTTTTGCATGTCTCATTCCCAGGTGTGGATATCCATATAATCCAGGATCTCTCCAGTCTTCCATACTTCCTCACCCTCTGGATTTTCAAATGTACATAATAGGTTTTATGGGTTATATGCACTTTCTATACAAGGCTAAAGGGTGGGGAAGGGGAAAAGAATGTTTCAAGGCAACACTGTAGCAGACACTAAGGTGATTAGGCTTATCTCTCAGGCTCATCTTCCCATTCCTTGGATATAGTCTCCAGCCTTTTCCTGGAATCAGGCTTAAATTCCAGCCAGAGTCAGTGAATCAGAAAATCTGCAATTATTTGCTTAACTCTGCAAAGATTAATACAGTGTAGGAGTTAAAAGAAAAGGCACAAAGCCTAAGAGATCCATGAGAGAATGAAATCCAAGGGTGACTGAGAATTTGGACCCCGGATTACAGAATGTTAGGTCACAAAACTGGTCAGTCTGTTGAGATTCTGGGAACTGGGCTCAACATTATAATTATTTCTTGATCTCTCTGCAGTAAACAGTTTGTCAAAATGCAGAGGATGACCTGGCTCATGATTACGTTTCTGTCTTTGGATCTAGAAGAGCAGAGTGAGGCAGGGGAAATCATATTGGGCATGGAGTCCAAAGGGTTCAAGGTCCATCTCCACTATCTGAGGGACTGTGGGCAAGTAATTTGATTTCTCCTAGCCTCCTATTCCCTCACTTGTACAATGGAGACAATACTTGCACTAAATGGTCCTCCTAGGCAATCCTCCCAACTCCTCTATGTTCTCACAGTATGCTTGGTATGTAGGGAAGTCTCTGTCTTCCATCCATGGGACAGTTAACCAACGAACCCTGCCTCAACTCTATTTGCCTTTCCTTCTTGTCCCAGGTACTCATCTTACTCTTTACTGTTTCTCCTTCTACCTCTCTAACTATACCCCTTCTCAATCTGACTTTCTTGGGCATGAGAAAGACCTCAACTGAATGTCCTGGACTCTATCTCCTTATCCTTTGGGTAATTTCATCAGTTCCCATGATCAGTTAGACAGTCAATAAACATTTAGTAAGCACCTACTATGTGCCAGGAACTGTGTTAATCACCTAGGATACAAAAAGAGACAAAAGATATTTCCTGTCCTTAAGGAGCTCACAGTCTCCCTGAAGAGACTATGTGCAAAGAAACATGTAAAAATAAACTTTCCACAGGGGGAAAAAAATTAAGAGGGAAGGCACTAGAATGAAGAAGGATTGGGAAAGACTTCCTGTCAGATGTGATGGAAGATAGGTGGAGATGAGTAGGGAGAACATTCCAGACAGAAGGGACAACTTGAAAAAATGTCCAGAACAGAGAGAATGTAGTGGGTCCCTCAGTTGACTATACAGACCTCATCTTTCTCTGCTAAACTTCAGGACCCTATCACCAATCTCTTGGACATTTCCACCTCTGTTTCTCATAAGCATCTCAAATCACCATGATTCAAACTACCAATAGGATTATTTATTATGTATAAGCTCAGGGACACATCCTTGACCCTTCATTCTTCATCCCCTGTGTCCAATAGTTTTTGGTTTTATTCATTTTCACTTTATAATCATCTCTAATCACATGCTCATCACTCTCTTTCAGGCCCTCATCACCTCTCACCTGTACTATTGCAACAACATCTCATTTAGATATACGGCTTCAATATATCTAATCGCTCCCCCTCCCCAAGCCATTGCCCTTAAAGTTCCAAAAATTATCTTCCCAAAGCCCAAGTTGGGCCACATAGTTCCCTAGCTTAAGGACATTCATTAGGCCTCTATTCCTTCAAGGAAACTACAGTCTCCCCAGCGTGGCATTCAAAGGACTTTTCATCTGGTGTAAGGTCCAACCTTCCCAGTTTTAATTTCCATTATTCTCCTTCACATACTTTGAGTAACTAAATGACTAAATAAGGGAACAAAAAACACATTTATTAAGCTCTTAATAAGGGTATTAGGGATATAAATACAAGAGAGTCTTATGTTCAAGGATCATATATTTGATTTTTTTAAGTTTATTTATTTGTTTAATTAATTTAGAATATTTTCCCATGGTTACAAGATTCATGTTCTTCCCCCCCCCCCTCCTCCCACCCCCCTCCTGTAGCCAATGCACAATTCCACTGGGTTTTACTTGTGTCATTGATCCAGACCTATTTCCATATTATTAACATTTGCACTAGGGTGAGGATTTAGAGTCTACATCCCCAATCATATTCCCATTTACCCATGTGATCAAGCAGTGTTTTTTTTTTTTAATGTGTTTCTACTCCCACAGTTCTTTCTCTGGATGTAGATAGTGTTCTCTCTCATAAGTCCCTCAGAATTGCCCTGGATCATTGCATTGCTGCTAATTGAGAAGTCCATTACATTTGATTGTGCCACAGCATATCAGTCTCTGTGTACAATGTTCTCCTGCTTCTGCTCCTTTCACTCTGCAACAGATCTTGGAGGTCATTCCAGTTCACATGGAATTCCTCCAGTTCATTATTCCTTTCAGCACAATAGTATTACATCACCAGCAGATACCACAATTCGTTTAGTATCTCCCCAATCAAAGGGCATCCCCTCATTTTCCAATTTTTTGCCATCACAAAGAGCACGGTTATAAATATTTTTGTACAAGTCTTTTTCCTAATGAGAGATCTAGGAGTGGTATTGCTGGATCAAAGGGCATCCATTGTTTTAAAAGCCCTTTGGGCATAGTTTCAAATTGCCTTCCAGAATTGTTGGAACAATTCACAACTCCACCAGCAATGCATTCATGTTCCAATTTTGCCACATTCCCTCCAACATTAATTATTTTCCTTTGCCTGTCATATTAGTTAATCTGCTAGGTGTGAGGTGGTACCTCAGAGTTGTTTTGATTTGCATTTCTCTAATTATAAGAGATTTAGAACACTTTTTCATGTGCTTATTGATAGTTTTGGTTTCTTTATCTGCCTATTCATGTCCTTTGTTCATTTACCATTTGGGGAATGGTTTGATTTTTTTGTACAACTGATTTGGTTCCTTATAAATCTGAGTAATTAGACACTTGGCAGAGGTTTTTGTTATGAAGATTTTTTTCCCCAATTTGTTGCTTCCCTTCTAATTTTGTTTCTATTGGTTTTGTTTGTACAAAACCTTTATAACTTAATGTAATCAAAATTATTCATTTTACATTTTGTAATATTTTCTATCTCTTGCTTGGTTTTAAAATCTTTCCTTTACCATAGATCTGACACATAAACTATTCTATGTTCACTTTATTTAACTTATAGTTTCTTTCTTCATATTTAAGTCATTCACCCATTCTGAATTTTTCTTGATGTAGGGTGTGAAATATTGATCTAAACCTAATCTCTCCCATACTATTTTTCCACTTTTCCAAGCAGTTTTTGTTAAACAGTGGGGTTTTGTCCCCAAAGCTGGGATCTTTGGGTTTATCATACATTGTCTTGCTGAGGTCATTTACCCCAAGTCTTTTCCACTGATCCTCCCTTCTGTCTCTTAGCCAGTATCATATTGTTTTGATGACCACTGCTTTATGATACAATTTAAGATCTGGTACTGCTAGGCCTCTATCCTCCACATTTTTTTTTCATTATTTCCATTGATATTCTTGATCTTTTGTTCTTCCAAATAAACATTGTTATATTTTTTCTAATTCAGTAAAAAAGTTTCTTTGTAGTTTGATAGGTATGGCACTGAATAAGTATATTAATTTGGGTAGGATTACCATTTTTATTATGTTAGCTCATCCTACCCATGAGCAATTAATGTTTTCCCAATTATTTAGATCTAGTTTTAATTGTGTGGAAAGTGTTTTGTAGTTGTGTTCATATAATTTCTGTGTTTGGCTTGGCAAATAGATTCCTAAATATTTTATATTATCTAGGGCGATTTTAAATTGAATTTCTCTTTCTAACTCTTGCTGCTGAGATGTATTGGAAAAATATAGAAATGCTAATGCTTTATGTGGGGTTATTTTGTATCTTGTAACTTCACTAAAGTTATTATTTCCACTAGTTTTTAGTTGATTCTCTAGGATTCTTTAAGTAGACCAACATATCCTCTGCAAAGAGTGAGAGTTTAGTCTCCTCATTGCCTATTTTAATACCTTCAATTTATCTTTCTTCCCTAATTGCTACTGCTAGTGTTTCTAGTACAATGTTAAATAATAGAGGTGATAATGGGCAAGGGATCATATATTTTAATGGAAAGAGAAAACATATAAAATAATTTGGTGTCCAAGAATGTATCAAGACACGGGGTGGGGATCTGGGCAAATCTGAGACCTTCTGTGTGCTTCTAAAAAACCCCATGAGCCAGAGAGCAGACAGGGAGTGACAGATGCAAGAGAAGAGATTAGAGCCAACACCTCCAACTTGGAGACTGTTTTGCAGATTAATCTTACATCTGTTGGAAACAAGGTCCATCTGCCTTCTTCCCTTGCAGCTGAGATCCCTTTGCCTCGTGGAAGCCAGCCCTTTGCATGCAGGCCTTAGGTATTGGTGGCATTCAAGGATGTGGCTGTGGACTTTAGCCAGGAGGAATGGGGCTTCTTGGACCCTGGTCAGAAGGAGTTGTACAAGGAAGTTATGCTGGAGAATGCCCATAACGTGGTCTCCTTCAGTCTTCCAATTCCCAGAGAACATTTGAGCTCCCATTTGGAGCATGGGGAAGCTCCATGGATGCTGGAGGGAGAAGGCTCAAGTAACTGCAGTGAAGTAAAATCAGTTTTATGAGTTCTGTTATCACAGGAGATGGAGAGAGTAGGCTTGAAATGAGAGAGATTACTGTAGACCTCAGGGAAGAATCACAACAGCAAAGATTCATGAATCACTATGAGCAGTCTGAGAGAAATCTGTGACTCTGATTTCTAGATAGAAAAAACACAAAAGATTCACCAATAATTTGATAAAAATGGAAAGAATATCAGGCAATATTTTATCTTAATTCAGTACAAGAAAATGATCTCAAGTAATGACTATTCTCAGGATATTAAATATACAGAATGTTTTACTGAACAAGTAGAGTTTGCTGAGTCTCACAAGAATCTTCCTATATTACAAACCTATCAATATCATGACTGAGATGACTTGAAACTTAAAATCTGAATTAATTAGACATCAAAAAGTCATGCTGGAGAAATGCTTTATGCACATAATGCAGTTGAGAAGACCTTCAGTCATAATTCAGAGATTATTGACCACCAGAAAATTAAAAATGGAAAGAAACAGTATGAATGTAATGAATGTGGAAAGACTTTCCCAAGGCAAGACAGACTTGCTCAACATAAGAGAATCCACACTGGAGAGAAACCTCATGCATGTAATCAATGTGGAAGGACTTTCATATCCAATTCTGATCTTCTTAAACATCAGAGAATCCATATTGGAGAGAAACTTTAGAAAGGTAAACAATATAGAAAGACTTTTAGATATAATTCTGCTCTTGCCCACCATCAGAGAATGCACACTAGAGAAAAACCCTATGAAAGTGACAATTGTGGCAAAACTTTAGGAACCACCCAGCTTTTGTTGTTCATCAGAGAATCCACACTAGAGAGAAACCCTGTGAATCTGTAATCAGTGCAGTAAAACCTTCAATCAATAGTCATCCCTTATTTCCCCATGAGAAAATTCATACTAAGTAGAAATCTTATCACAGTAATGAGTGAGAAAAAGCATTCAAATGGAGTACAGAACTTATTAGTCATTCTGAGGACAAGCTGAATATGGACTTTTTAGGACAAGAAACCACTATTTGACAAAAATTGCCGAGAAAATTTGAAAGCAGTATGGGAGATATTAAGTTCAGATCAATATTCACACTCTATACCAAGATAAATTCAAAATGAGTATATGATTTAAACATAAAGAGTAATATTATAAATAAATTAGGTGAATTTAAGATAGTTTACCTGTCAGGTCTATGAAGAATGGAAGAATTTAAGACCAAACAAGAGATAGAGAACATTACAAGATGCAAAATGAATAATTTTGATTACATTAAATTAAAAAGGATTTGTTTAAAAAAAACCAATGTAAACAAGATTAGAAGGGAAGTAATAAACTGGAAAAAAATTTTTATAACAAATTTCTCTGATAAAGGTCCAATTTCTCAGATATATAAAGAACTAAGCCAAATTCATTGGAAGCCAAGTTACTCCACAATTGACAAATGGTCAAGGGATAGGAATAGGCAGTTTTCAGATGAAGAAGTCAAAGCTATCAATAATCATATGAAAAAATGTTCTAAATCCCTCTTAATTAGAGAAATGCAAATCAAAACAATTCTGAGGTACCACAGGTAGCAGAGTGGCCAATATGACAGTAAAGGAAAATAATAAATGTTGGAGAGGATATGGCAAAATTGGGACACATGCTTTGCTGGTGGAGTTGTGAATGGATCCAAACATTCTGAAAGGCAGTTTGGAATTATGCCCAAAGGGCTTTAAAGCAATGGATGCCCTTTGATCCAACAATACCACTCCTAGGTCTGTACCCCAAAGAGAAAAAAAAATGGGGATGGATAGTTGTGCTTTTTGTGTTGGCAAAAAATTGGAAACTGGGGGAGATGTCTTTTGATTGGGGAATGGCTGAACAAAATTGTGGTATATGATGGTGATGGAATACTACTGTGCTATAAGACACGATGAACTGCTTGATTCCTATAAGAACTGGAAAGACCCTCCATGAACTGATGTGGAGTAAAATGAGCAGAACCAGGAGAACATTGTACATAGTAACAGCCATATTGTGGGACCATCAAATGTGATAGACTTTGCTATTAGCAACAATATAATGATCCAGGACATTTCTGAGGAACTTAAGAAAAAGAATGCTCTCCACCTTCAGAGAAAGAACTGTTGGAATATGAATGCAGATGAAAACATTTGATTTATCCCTCGTTTCTTTGGGTATGCGATTTGGGGGTTTGGTTTTATAAGATTATTCACTTCCAAAAATGAATAATATGGAAATAGGTTTTGAGCAACAGCGTAATACTTGTTATTCCTTCAAGTTAATTTTCATTCCTGCTTCAATGCTTTCTCCTTTCATAGAAAGGAAATTATGTAATTTCTTTTTCTGAGATGGGATTGTTTAAATATTCTATTTTCTTTTCTGTTGATCTGGGCAATTTATATTTCTTTAAATACTCATTATTTCATTTAGATTATCAGATTTATTGGCATGTAATTGAGCAAAATAACTTTTAGTAATTGCTTGAATTTGCTTTTCATTGGTTGTAATTTTACTCTTTCCATTTTTAAAACTGGTAATTTGGTCTTTTTTGATAAATTAATCAATGGTCTATTTATTTTATTGACTTTTTTATGAAATCAACTTACTGGTTTATTTATTAGTTCAGTTTTCCATTTTCAATTTTATTAATATCTCATTTGATTTTCAGGATTTTTAGTTTGGTATTTATTTAGGGGGTTTTAATTTGTTCTTTTGCATTTTTTTAGTTGAATAACCAACTCATTGATCTGATTTTTCTTTATTGACATAAGAATTTAGAGATATAGATTTTTCCTGAAGTATTGCTTTGGTTGCATATCCAAAATTTTGTTATATTGTCTCCTTGTTTTTATTCTCCTTAATGAAATTATTGTTTCTATGATTTTTTTCTTTGACCCCATTTATACTCATTCTTTTTTTCATAAACTTTACCTTTTGTCTTAGAATCAATACTGGATATTGGTTGCAAGGGAGAAGAGGGCTAAGGACTAGGCAATGGAGGTTAGTGACTTGTCCAGGGTCACATAGCTAGAAAGTATCTGAGGACAGACTTGAAGTCAGGATCTCCCATCTCTGGGCATGACTCTCAATCCACTGAGCCACTTAGTTCCCCTTCCCACTCATTCTTTAAGATAGTGCTATTTAGTTTTCAATTCATTTTTAGTCTTTTTTCCCCTCCAGTCCATTATTCAGCATAATTTTTATAGCATTATGGCCTGAAAAGGGTACATTTAATACTTCTGCTTTTCTGCAGTTGGTTGTAAGACTTTTATGTCCTGTTATATGATTAATTTTTGTGAAGGAGCCGTATACTGCTGAGAAAAAAAATGTATATTCCTTTCTATTGTCATTCAGTTTTCCCCAGAAGTCTACCAAGTTAATTTTCCAAAATTCTATTCAGCTCCTTAATTTCTTTCTTGTTTATTTTTTTTTTTTTGGTTTGATTTATCTAATTCAGAGAGTGTGGAAGATTAATGTCCCCTACTAATGTATTTTATTGCCTATTTCCTCTTGTAAGTCATATGATTTCATCTTTAGGTTTCTGGATGCTATTTCATTTGGTGCATATATGTCTAATATTGACATTCCTTCATTGTCTATTATTCCTTATATCAATATGTAATTTCCTTCCTTACCTCTTTACATTAGGTCATTTTAACTGTTGTTTTGTCTGAGATCATGATTGCTACCTCTGCTTTTTAAATTTTAGCTGAAGCAGAGTAGATTTGCTTCAGCCCTTTGCCTTTACTCTGTGTATGTCTTCCTACTTTAAATTAATTTCTTATAAATAGCATACTGTGAGAGTCTAGCTTTTAATGCATTCTGCTATAGTCTTCCATTTTATGGGTGAGTTCCTCCCATTTTCATTCACAATTGTGATAGCTGTATGTTTCCCTCCTTCTTGTTTTTCCCTTAAAAATCCTTCTCTTTCTCTCCTTTTAGCTCTTCCCTCTTCACAAATGCTTTTGTTTCTGTTTACCTGCCTCCTCAATTTCCCCCACCCATTTGTCTCCTCCCCAACCTTTCTGTTCCCTCTACCCTTTTTACTTCCCTTTTGGGTATTTAAAACTAACTGAGTGTGGATGTAATTCTCACTTTGTGTCATTTCCAATAAAAGAAAGGTTC
Organism: Gracilinanus agilis; assembly: GCF_016433145.1. Classification (NCBI taxonomy): domain Eukaryota; kingdom Metazoa; phylum Chordata; class Mammalia; order Didelphimorphia; family Didelphidae; genus Gracilinanus; species Gracilinanus agilis. The sequence goes on along the minus strand of NC_058133.1, from coordinate 23,106,741 downwards.
CAATCTTGTCTGCCACCTCTACCATCTTCCTTTCTTCTGTATTGATTCTGACATGCCTTCTCCTATGAGAATTAATCCTTAGTTTTCTCTCCCTTTCTCTTTTTCAAATGTATTCCTATTTCTTATCCTCAGATTTTTTTTTGAATCATCTTATCAAATTCAACTTACTCCCTACCCTGTGTTCCTACTCATTGCCCTAATAGTGATAAAGGTCTTAAGTATCTTTAGTACCTTAAGTATTCTAAGTATTTTAGATATCTTAGGTACTCCAAGTGTCATGGAACTCAAGCATCTTAGTTATCACCTTCTTACTATTAATATAATTATTTTAACTCTATTACTTCCTTTGATTACTTTTAAGTATCTTAAATCTCTTGCACCTGTATTTTAAGTATTCATATTATCACTTTCCCTTGCAATGAATGTAATCATTATTTCCCTCATTACTTTAAGTACATTAAGTACTTTAGGTATCACATGCCATAGAAATTTTAAGTATCTGAACTATTCCTACTATATCTATCCCCAAAAAATTAAAGACAGAAGAAAAGAATATACCTGTATAAAAAATTTTGGAACAGCTCTTTGTAGTATCAAAGAACTGGAACTGAAGGAATGGTCAATCAATTGGGAAATGGCTTAACTACCTGTGGTATATGATTGTAATGAATTACTATTTTGCCATAAGAAATGACAAAAAAAATCCTGGGAAGACTTACATGAAGTGATGCAAAATGAAGTGAGCAGAACCAGGAGAACACTGTACACAATAGTAATAATGACTATTGAAAATTGTATTGACATATAATCTGGAGAAAAATAGAAATTAAAAGAGGGAAATTACCTTCCCATGCTATCCCATACTATGTAGGTGGTTCAGTAGATAGAATGCCAGACCTAGAGTCAGGAAGACTCATCTCCCAGAGTTCAAATCTGGCCTCAGATATTTGCTAAGCTATGTGACCTTGGACAAGTCACTTAACCCTGTTTATTTCCATTTCTTTATTTGTAAAAATTGAGCTGGAGAAGAAAATGGCACACCACTCTAGTACCTTTGCCAAGAAAACCCCAAATGATCACAAAGTGTCAGGCATGACTGAAAAAAGGCTGAACAGCAACACTCCTTCCTCAGCCCCATCCATTAGGATATCTAGCTCATTTGCCACTTCCTATGGGAAGATCTTTCTGATCCGTCTCCCAAAGAGTGAGGGCTCTCTACCTCCTCAAATGATCATGTCCGTAAGTCTCCATTTATGTAAGATGTTTTTTCTTTTTATTTATATCCATCTCCTAATAGAGTACTTAATGAATCTTTGTCAGATGTACCTGGAGACTAATGGATAGTTCTCAGGAAATGTGTTCCCCTCAAACTCCCCAACACCTCATGCCAGAGACCTTCAGCATCCACTAGATGGCACCTTCCCTGCCTCTTGCTCAATGGGTAAAAAATGAGTAGCTATGACTGAAGTCCAGTCTATTCAAGGTTGCATGTAGGCACTGAGGAGTCAAAGATAGCAAATGATATGATTTCTGCTCTCAAGGAGCTCATGTGTCTAAGGTATGCTGATGACAAAGAAGAAATCCAGGAAAAGACCTTTAGGGGAATTTGTGGAGTGAGAGAATTCCTTGGATGTCAGTTCTTTGAAAGAAGGGTTCTTTGTTTTTCATATAGTGCCTAGGACAGGACTAGACGGATAAAAGAGTTTTCAGTTGTCTCGCTAACTTGAAATGAACTCTGTGTATGAATCCACAACAAATGACAGGCTCATTCTTAATGCTCAGTAAGAAAGGTAGAGGCTCCAAGGGAAATCTAGGGAGTAGGAGCCTCTTCCCTTGAGTATTTGCCTTTGGTCCTGTGAGATATCAGGAGGCTGACATGGACATGCAGCTGATCAGCCTTGGAATTTTAAAGGAGATTTATCTGGAAGACCAATGAATGGGAAGAATGCAGGGAATGATGGCAAAGGGAAATGGATGAATGCCTTTTTTTTCCAGGGAAAAGGAGATGAACATAAATCAGGGTTGTTTTTCAGCTTATTCTGCTGACCTGTCACCAAGAGAAAAAGTATGAGAGATTTAGGGGAGGAGTGAAGGGAAGCTAAGGAACTTGGCCCAAGGCATTAGATTAGGATATTAGTTCATATTCATAGAATCATGACTTCAGAGTTGAAAGGGACCAGAGTAAGCAAAACAGCCTAACTTCATTTTATAGATGAGAAAAGAGAACTAACTATGGATTTTGCAAGTCAGCCAAGAAGCATTTTACACACTTACTGTGTGTAAAGATTATGCTAAGGGCTGGGAAACAAAGGAAGGCAAAAACATGTTTTCTGCTCTCACAGAGCTTACACTCTAATGAGGGAAATAGCATGCAAACAACTATGTGTATGTAAGATACGTGGAGAGGATGGAGGTGTTTTCAGCAGGAAGACAATGGAGGAAAAGGAAAAACTTCTTTCAGAAGGTCAGACTTCAGCTGGATCTTGAAGAAAGCCAGGGAAGTGTGGCAGCTAGATGGCTCAGCAGATTGAGAGCCAGGACTAGAGATGGGAGGTCTTGGATTCAAATCTAGCCTCAGACATTTCCTAGCTGTGAGGCACTGGGCAAGTCACTTAACCCCCATTGCCTAGTCCTTCCTGCTCTTCTGCCTTGGAACCAATACTTAGTATCAGTTCTAAGACAAAAGATTTTTTATTTTAGAAAGAAGGAAAGAGACAGAGAGAAAGAAAGAAAGCCATTCAAGGAATCCAGGAGGCAGAGGCCTGGAAGGAGAACTTTTCAGTGATAAAATACCATATATGAGGAACTACAATTAAGTCAATGTAACTGCATCATAGATTTCATGGTGGGGAGTCCATGTCAGAAGACAGGAAAGGTAGGAAGGGGCTAGGTTGGTGAGGGCTTTGAAGGCCAAATAGGGAATTTCATATTTAATCCTGTAGTTAAGAGGGAGCCACTGGAGTTACTGAGTACATGGGGTAATGTGGTCAGACTTGTGTTTTAGGAAACTAAACATAGGATGAATTGGAGTTGGGATACTTTATGGGCAACTAGATGGAGAAGTAGATAGAACACTGGGCATGGAATCAAGAAGATTCATCTTCATGAGTTCAAATCTGGCCTCAGATACTTATTAACTGTGTGACCCTAGGCAAGTCACTTAACTCTGTCTCAGTTCCTTATCTATAAAATGAACTGGAGAAGGGAATGACAAGCCACAGCAGTGTCTTTGCCAAGACAATACTGAATGGAGTCACAAAGAGTTAGACATGACTGAAAACAATGGAATATACACTTCAGTTATAGCGACTAGTCAGAAGGCTATTGCTAGGTGAGATTTAATAATGCCTCCTACCAAAGTGGTGGCTATATAAGTGGAGGCAGAATATGAAAAATGGTGTAAAGGTAGAGACAAGAAAACTTGACAAACAGATGGGATGTGAGGGCTGGGGATGGGTGAAGAATTGGCACCTAGGCTGAAAGGTATGCTTTTCCGTAATAGGAAAGTTGGTGAGAAGAGAAAGGATTGGAGGAAAGATGGAGAACCCTATTGGACAAGGGGATTTTGAGATGCCTGTGACACATCCAGTTAGAAATGCCCTAGGGACAGTTGGTGATGCAAGAAGATCAGGAAGAAGGCCAGTGGATCCATCAATAAGCATTTGTTAAATACGTACCTAAATAGTGATACTGTGATATAGAAGATACAGAGTTGATGGTATGACTTTTTTGGAGAACATACATCTGACACGTCTCAAGGACACACTTGCTTGCTAACCTGGGGTCAGATATACAACATGATCTGGTCCTTTCCATGACCAGATAAGGTTGAGTGTCAGCTCACACCTGAATCAGGGTTCCTGTTTTTAAAACATCAACTATGAGGCTGAACCTGAGACAAGGCTATCTTGAGGAACTGGTGGCACAGGGGACCAGGTTGAGCACTTTGTGCCCTGGTTCCAATGGAGATGACCAATTCATGATGTTTGTCTATGGGATAAGGCATGTGGATCCTACTGAAATGTAGCTAAGGGTTAACACTGACATGGTTATAAAGCTTCTTTTTTAGAGATGAAGGACCTTGGAGAATTTATCAGTTTGATTTGAGTTTGTTCCTATTCAGAAGTTTTACATTGATGGTGGGGTAGGGAAGAGTTCTGACTTACTCAATATTAAAATTAAACATACATTTCCTAAAAACCTACTATGTCCAAGGCCCTCTGCTAGGAGTTTCTTCGGAGACTAACTCTAAAAGGAAGAGGTATTTAGGTAGCCTAGACTCAGGAAGACCTGGGGTCAAATTCTACCTTAGATATTTTCTAGGTGTAAGACCCTAGACAAGTCACTGGATTTCTGTCTGCCTCAGCTTCCTCAACTACAAAATGGGGATAATAATATCACCTACCAGACCCGAACATCCAAGCTTTTAGGAGAAGAACTCTATATTTGACAATAACTGCTAGGAAAACTGGAAACCAGTATAGTAGAAAGTAGTCATAGACGAACATCTCACACCATATACCCAAATAAAATCTAAATGGATACATGATCTTTCAATAAAGGGTGTACTATAAATAAATTAGGGGAACACAGAATAGTTTGCTTGTCATACCTAAAAATGCTATGAGAAGTAAAATGGATAATTTTGATTATATTAAATTAAAAAATATTGTATAAACAAAACCAACACAGCCAAGATTAGATTTAGGAAACAAATTTATAGCAAGAATTCCTGACAAAGGCCTAATTTCTCAAATATATAGAGAATGGAGACAAATTTATAAGAACATAAGTAATATGATTTCTATAAGAACTGGAAAGACCTACATGAACTGATGTGGAGTGAAATAAGCAGAACCAGGAGAACATCAGTAACTGAAACATCATGGGATGATCAAACGTAATTGACTTTGCTACTAAAAGCAATGCAATGACCCAAGACAAATCTGTGGGACTTATGAGGAAAAAACTCTATCCACATTGAGAGAAAGAACTGTGGAGTAGAAATCCCAAAAGAAAACATGATTTATCATTTGTTTGTACGGGTATATGATTTGGGGTTTTGGTTTTGAAAGATTATTCTGTTACAAAAATGAATAATATGGAAATAGGACTTGAATGATAATATATGTATAACCCAGTGAAATTGCTTGTCAACTCTGGGAGAGGGGGCGGGAAGAGGAGAGAGAGACAACAAGAATCATGTAACCATGGGAAAAAATTTATAATTCTGAGATACCATCTCACACCTATCAGATTGGTTAATATGACAAAAAAAAAAAAGGAAAATGATCCATCCTGGAGAAGATATGGGAAAATTGGAGTTAATTTACTCTTGGAGCTATGAATTTATGCAACCATTCTGGAGAACAATCTGGAATCAGGGCCATAAAGCTGTGTATACCCTTTGATCCAGAATACCACTACTAGATCTGTATCCCAAAGAAATCATATATAAAGGAAAAGAATCTACTTGTACAAAAATTTTTGTAGCAGCTTTTTTTGTGTGTGTTGGCAAAAATTTGGAAACTGAAGGGATGTCTATCAGTTAAGGAATGGCTAAACAAGTTGTGGCAGGTGGCTGTAATGGAATACTATTGTGTCATAAGATCAACAAATAGGATGATTTTCCAAAAACTTGGAAAGACTTATGTGAACTGATGCAAAGTGAAGTGAGCAGAACCAGGAGAATATTTTACACAGTAACAGAATCATTGTACAGTGATCAACCGTGAAGGACTAACCTGTTATCAGCAATGCAAGATTCAGCGCTAACTCCAAGGAACTCATGATGAAAAATTCTATCCCCAACCATGGGAGGAACTGTCAGAGTATGAATGCAGATGAAACCATATAAGTTCTTGTCTTATTTTCTTCATGAATTTTTTATTATATGTGTGATCTGTCTTCTTTCATGACATAAGGAATATGGAAATGTATATTGCATAACAACTCTGGAATAATCTATATCAGATACTTTACCATCTGGAAAGGGGGGAATAGGGAGAAGGGCAGAGAATTTGAATAGCAAAAGATAAAAAAATCCCTGTTATTAAAAAAAACATGTAATTTTTAAAAATAAAGAAAGTGAAAAGATAAATTAATAAACAAAAAAATAGCACCTCTCTTACAGGATTGAAGAACAAATTAGATAATTTATAAAGTGCTTACATAAAGCCTGGCACATACTAGGCGCTTAATCAATGCTTATTCATCCCCCCTCCTCCACTTCCCTTCTCTCCCCTCTTCTCCAGACTAAACAACCTTGATTCTTTCAATCAATCCTCATGTCTCTTGAACTGGAGACCTTTCATCAGTCGGGTTGCCCTCCTCTGGTGTGTTAGAATTTATTTCAATATCTCAAAGATTTGGGGTTTTGATTGTTCTTCATAGTTCTTCCTTCACTGCAGATCCCAGCCCTTTCAGCCTTCTTAGATCATCTCTACCAGCGATTGTGGCTTTGACACGTCATCTGAGACCTCAGTTTCCTCATCTGTAAAATGAAGGTCTTGGTCCAGATGGACTCTTAAGTCCTTTCTAGCTCTAGATCTCTTATTCTGTTTTTAAAATGTCAGCTACTATAGTTCCAGCATGACCGTTCATTTCCTCTATGAATTCCAGTGTATGCTTTGCCCTTTCTGTGCCTCAGTTTTCCACTCTGTAAAATGAGATAATACTCATTTGAATAATAATGCCCATATTATAATAATGATAATACTCATTTTATACTTAAAACTTAAGGATAATACTCATTCGAATAATGCTTCCCTCCTCTCAGGATTGTTGTAAGAAAAGTGCTTTGGAAGTTTCCATGTGCTAGAGAAAATAGATCTATCATTTAAATCCCAGGATTTTTTATGTAAAAATTAGAAGAAGTTCAACAATGCAAGTGTGGGGAGGCTATCCTTTTGGAAAGCCTTGCCAAGGGGTCAGATGCTCTGAAGCAGCAGGTCAATCTAGCCTTGGGGTCCAGGCGGGGGTCCTGTATCCCATTTCCTTGCCTCCCAGTGGCCCGCCTGTGGGAGTGCTTCATTTCCTAAAGTGGAGCTGTGGTCAAAGGAGAGGCAATGACCCAGGCTGCTTCCCCCATTTGCCCAGCAGTCCCCTGTGGTCTAGGAGTTGAACTTTGCTGCAATTTCCTGGCCCATGGCTTTAATTATTTCTTAATCAGAGCTGAGCATGGGTGGAAGGGGGCAGAGGAGATGGTAGAGGTGGCCCTGGCTCTCAGGCTAGGGGGCTCAGCTGTTTCTATCTCCATTCCAGGGAAAGCATGCAGGGCCCTGAAGGTTCATCCTCGGGGGTCCAAAAGTGTGCAGCAATCACAGCTGTGCTGAGCTGTCCAGAGACAATTGTCTTTGGCTTGAACAAACACACACACGCATATAAACACACCATAATAACAGCTGGCTCCAAATGAAGGGGAGAACAGAAAAAAGTATTAAAAGTCACTCAATGATGGAAGATCTGAAATGGTAGAAGCACTTAGCTTTTCCTTCTGCCAAGCTTCAAAAGTACTTTCCGATAGACCCATTTGACAAAGCGGAAAACTAAGGCTCATAAGAGCTCCTGATGGTGGAGAGGATCTGAAAGACCCCCAACGTCCAAAATTTCCTCTTTATAAAGGAGGGATTAAAATCACAGGGAAGGGTCAGACTGAACCTTCGGAAGCTAAAGATCAGGAGTCGAAATCCCTTTCTCTGGCTCCAAAATCTGTGGGGTTTCCACTATATCACACTGGCTTCAGGGAACATGGGGACCGAATTCAATCTCCAGCACTGACGCTAGCTGGAGGATTTTCTACAAGTAAATTCATCTCCCAGAACCTCATTTTCTTCTCTGCAAAGCAGATGAGTTGGTGAAACATCTCATTGCCCGTGTTAATGCAGTTTCCATTCTAGTGGTACAGGGGACAATATAGTGGTGACATAGCATCGGACGAGGGGTCAGCAGATCTGGACTCTTATGTCAGCTTTTCTGCAAAAAGGTGGAAGAGACCTTAGAAGCCATCTAACATCCCACCCTCCTCTTTTAAAGATGAGGAAACTGAGGCCCATAGGAATTAAGTGATTTGCCCAAGCTCACAAAAGTAAAAGAGGGCAGAGCCAGGATTTGAACCCCAGCTGGAAAGAGAACTAGATTAGACTTGGGAAGACTCATATTTCTGAGTTCAAATTTGGCCTCAAACATTTATTAGCTGGGTGACTCTGGGCAAGTCACTTCACCCTGTTTGCCTCTGTTTCCTTATCTACGAAATGAATTGGAGAAGGACATGGGAAACTCCAGTGTCTTTGCCAAGAAAACCTCAAATGGGGATTGTAAAGAAGCAGACATGATAGAAACAAATGAATAACAAAAATAACTTCTGACTCCCAAATCAGAACTCTTTAGAGGGTTCCCCCTTTTCTGGAGGTCTTTTAGCATAATCTAGATAACCACTTGTTAGACATGTTATAGAGAGAGATCTTGTCCAGGTCATCTAAAGTCCTTTCCAACTTTTTAGGTGGGCAAGCACCAGAGTCTGCATTGTCTGTCATTAATCAGGATCTAGAAGCTCCAAATAAGGTTTGGTTATACTACATGCTCTACAGTAGCTGTGGTGGCTCTTATCTTGTGCAGCTCAAAAGGTCATGAGGGCTATGAAGTTGACTGTCGTGAGTTGTCCAGCCTTTGATGCTGCTTATCTCCTTCCACAATAGACCAAGAGCTGAAGGATCCCTTCCCAGAGAAGAATCAAGTGGGATATGCCTTTTGTAATGTCCACTCAGATATGGAGCTCTTGAGGATTGGTCTTTGTGTCCTCCTCCTTATTGGATCCATGTGACAACCTTACGTCCAGAGTTTTCATCCTTAAATAGAACCATGTCAAGGCCACTTCAATCATACATTTACCAGTAATCTCTCCTCTTTCCCTACTTTATTCCTCCCTGCTGTGCTCCTCTGGGCTTCTTCAGTCTGATTCTAGATCATGTAGGTTGGAAAGTGGTAAACTCTTCCCAGATCCTCCATCTAAGGAAGGCCCCCAGAGCAGTCAGTTGATCATTTTCCTTCTGGCTATACTCCTCTGGACTTCATCTTTTCCCTCCTTTTCCCTTTCAGCTTCTTATATGTTGTCTTCCCCCATGAGAATGTTTCCTCTTCCTTGAGGGCAGGGACCATCTTTGGCCTGTCCTTGTCTCCCTGGCTCTGAGCAAGTTGCCTGGAGAATTATAGGCAATGAATAAATGTTTATGATGGACTCCTTTCTAGATTCTGTTCCTCAAGAAAACTTCCCAAGATAAAGAAACACTTTTATTCTTGAAGGAGAATGAAGATAGGTTTGATGGATCTTAATACAAGGGATGAATGCATAATTTAATTTGATTCACCATCATTTATTCATATCCTACTATATATATGAGCCATTCCAATGAGGACAAGGAGAGAGCTCATCTACCAACTGAGGTCATTAAAAGGTATTTATAGAAGAGGATGACAATAATAATAATAACAATAACAATAATAATAATAATAATATAAGGGCAGCTGGGTGGTACAGTGGTTAGGAAGCTGGACCTGAAGGTAGGAAGACTCGTCTTCTTGAATTCAAATCCAACCTTAGATATTTACTACATGTGTGAGTCTGAGTCAATTAATCCTGTTTTGCTTCAGTTTCCTCATCTGTAAAATGAGCAGGAGAAGGAAACAGCAAACTACTCCAGGATCTTGGCCAAGAAAACCCCAAATAGGGTCACGAGGAGCCAGACACTGATGAGAAACAACTGAACAATAATAATTTAAGGTCTGCAAAGGGCTGTCCATGCATCATCTCATTTGATCTTCACAACAACCCTGGGAGTAGGTACTATTATCAACTTTATTTTATAGTTGAGGGAACTGAGACAAATAGAGATCAAGGGATTTGCCCAGGATCATCCAACTAGTAAATTTCTGAGGTTGGATTTGAATTCAGGTCTTCCTGACTCCAGGTCCAATGCTCTAGCCATCGTTCCACTTATGTACAAAATGGACAAGTACAAAATGGAAGCTTAAGAAGAAGAGTCAATATGCTAAGTTCCAGAAAGACTGTGTTTCGTGTAGAATATTAAGGGCAAAAAAAATGGTTGACTGTTTTTGTTAGTTTTGTTTTTCATTGTATTGGGGAAAAGAAGATCCAAAGGGAAGATACAGTCTTATTATGAAGCAAGGCAGTCTACCATGATGGAACAAGCATTGGATAGAAAGTCAGAGGACCCATGTTTAAATCTTAACTTTATTTCTAACTGGCTGTGTGGAATAAGATGAGTTGCTTAATTTTTCTGGCTTCTAGCCTCCCCTTTTTATGAAATCAGGGGATTCAATCAGAATATTTCCAAGCTGCCTTCCAGTTCTGTGATCCATGACCCTGACTAGCAGAGCCAGGATTTGACTTCAGCTATGATTCCTAGCCTGGTGCCCCCACCCCAAACCTCAAACCAAAGGTTGCCTTCCATAAAAGTGCCTTAAATGAACAATCACTTTATTTCAATAATAGCATAATGAAGTAGATAGCGCTTTCCTCCTCATTTTAAAAAGAAAGAAAAATTGAGGCACAGAGAGGTTATATAACATGCCAATACTTTAGTATCTTGGGCAGATTTTGAACCCAGATCTTCGGTACTCCAAGGCTGACCTTCTGTCTCCCTTACCACTGTGCTCAATTGCTCTGCTTGGGAGATACCCGAGCAAAGAGAGATCGTGACCCTCTCTTTCTTTCTATATTCTTTGAGTACTATTGGACTTCCATCTTTAGTAAACCGAGGTTTAGTGAAATGTAGCCCTCATCTCAGCCAATATTACTCTGCGAGCTAGCGACAGAGAGGAGAATTATAACCCAGATCTCCTGGCCTCCCATTCGGCACTCTTCCTGACACCAGCTGCAATTTATTTACTTCAATCTACTTTCTAGCTCGAGCCATTGACCCAGAGAGTAGCATATTTGATAGATAGTCCTTGACCTCTGGGGTTAGGAGCCACCACAATGGTTTGTGCTACAGCAGGAGACAAAAGAAGAAAAAAAAATCTCCCATCCGGCCAATCTCCAACTCCCTTCCCTCCCTCCAAAAGTAAACATTGCCCTTCGCTAAATGGATGACCTCCAAGTCACACTAAGTTAAATAAAAACATAAGTTACCAGGAGCTGCTGCTGCTGAGGGGCATTCTTTAGGATGAAAGAGCAAATAAACACATCATATGTTAGCAAGGAAAACTTGTCTCCAAATATACTCAGAGATAACATGGTACAGTGGAAAGAGTCATAGTTCTGACCTTGATTCTTATGAGCTGTGTGGTCTTGGGCCTCAGTTTTCCCATCTGTGAAATAGGAAGAAAACTGCACCATAAAAAGAAACTAACTCACAGAAATATTATAAGAAATTACTTGACTGAAAAAAATTAACTTCAGTGAACAATATTTGGAAGATCAGAGAAATTAAGCATGCTCCCTCAACATTGGAAAAGGGCACAATGGTGTCTAGATTTTCAATGAAGAAAGGGGAATGGAGTCAGCAAATTGTAGACCAATGAATTTGACTTCCTTCCTGGATGGAATTTTCAAGTGTATTATTGAAGGGATGGTTAGTGAACTTTTAGAGTAGGAAGCAGTGACCACAGAGAGCCAGGTGGCCTTCACCAAGAACAGCTCTTGTCAGGCTCGGATGTTTTCTGTTTCTGTCAAAGTGACTATCCTAAGAGGAGTCATGTAGACAAGATTTAGCCAGATTTAGAAAATTACTAGAAAAAAAATCTCATTTGATTTCTATGGAAAAAAATGGAGAAACCTGAGCTAGACAATAGCAGTTGATGTGAATAAGAAAGACTGCACACAAAGAGTTAAATGTCAAAATATTTCCATTCAGCAAGCAAAATTATTAAGCTTGTTACTTCCTTCACTCATCTTCTGGCTCTGCTCATCTCTGGATGAAACAATTCTGGAGGCTTCCGCTATGCTTTCGCTACCTTCTTACCCTGGAACATTTCTTTGATCCTGATGCTTTCTTTTCATATTGATGAGTTCCTCTAAGGGCTTCCATTTTGGAGGGAAGCCTAAGCTGACTACCCTTCATTTACCTTCTGGCTCCATTTTAGACTTTGTGGTCCTTCATGCCTTTTGTCAGGAACTTCACTCCTCCTACTTTTAGCTCCTTTTTGAATGTTGTCTTCTCCTATTGGAATATAAGTTCTTGGAGGACAGGGGCTTTGTCTTTCTTCTTGTTTGTATTTGAATCCCCAGAACTTATCACTGTGTCTGGCACATAGTAGGACCTGGTAAAAGGCAAAGCAATCAACACTTACTATGTGTAAGCAATTGTATTAGGCTCTGGGGAAATAAAGTCAAAAACTGTTAGTTTAGGAAGATGTCTACTTGGAGTATGCTAAGCCTTTCTGCATGTTCCTGGGCAAACATTTTTATAAATGCTTATCAGATATATGGTTGATACCAAGCTGTGAGAGATAACACATGACAAGGGAATTTCCTCCAGGGAATGGTGTGTTCCATCATGTGCTTAATAAAATTTTGTGAAATGAATGCATAAGAAGACCAAGTCTTAGTTAAGGCAACTAGGTGGCATCATGGAGAGAATACCAGACAGAATGTCGGCCTCCTAGTCAGGCAGATCTGAGTTAAAATTCTTCTTGATACACTAGTGATATGGCTCTGAGAAAACCACTTACACTCTCTGGAACTTTGCTTCCTCATCTGTAAAATAGATGTTAGAGTTGATGACCTCTAGGGTTCTTTCAATCAAGTTCTAAATCTTTGACTCTGACACTGATTGATGGATGTAAAATCAGGAAGAGCTGAGTTTGAATTCTATCTCGGACATTTCCACTGATTGATGGATGTAAAATCAGGAAGAGCTGAGTTTGAATTCTATCTCGGACATTTCCTAGTTGAGTGTAAGTAACTTAATTTTTCCTAGCCTCAATTTTCTAATGTTTAAAATGGGTATAATAACACTTATTTCATAAGACTGTTATGAAAATAAAATTAGATCCTATTCCTCTCTTCTTTCCTTCCCTCCTTCCTTCCCCTCACTCCCTTTATTTTTCTTTCCCTCCCACCTTCTCTCCTGTTCTCACAAACTACCATGGACATGAAGAGAAAAGGAAGAAAATCTCAGATCCCAAGGAGCTCACACTCTCAGCAAGGGGACAACACAAAAAAGAGAACATTGAACTATTAGATGAAGGCAATGCTTGGAAATACCTTAGTTTTGTCAAGGCAAGACAGAGACAGGATAACACCATTAAAGAGAAAGTTGTGAATTATTTTGCCTAGACCAGAAGTGCAGAGGCAACTCATAGACCTAACTTCACTGCCAATTGGCACAGAGGCTTTGTCCTGCCCCATTTATGACCTAGAACCTAAGTCCTAGAAAGATTTGCCTGTCCTTAGGAATCCTGGTGGCCCTTTGCTCAGAACACATGATAAAACATGTAAATAACCCACAGAAACACTTTGGAGAAAAGCATGCAGCAGTCCACTGAGTATAGGATAAAGGCTGAAAAATGTATGACTTTGGAGTCATTGAATGGAAACCAGTGATATTGGTTTCCTACCAGATGGAGCCTATGGAATACTTAAGAGCCAAGAGTGGAATCAAAAGTCCTTCTATGGGTTGACATCCATTTGTTTGTTGCTTCCTTGTTGGCATATTGTTCATTGTGTACATGTGGGTGAGTCATGTAGAATATTTATAGAAATAAAAGGGTACATGGTGTTAATTTAGGGCTAGTTATTTACTACCCAAAAATAATAGAAGAATTGTTAAGGAGAATAGACATATCGATCTAGAACTAGACTGGACATTGGGAGCCCTACAGTGTTGTTTTTGCATCTAGGCTTCTCCATCTAGAGCTCCTTTCTTGAACCTCACCTCACAGACCAACAGCAAAGCAGGAACATCATCAAGGACGAGGATTCATTAAACTAGATTCTCTAGTGTTCTTATGTTTATCCCTAGCAGAATGTGAGCTCTCTGAGGACATGAATCATATCATGGAGGAAGCTTAGAACCAGGAAGGTCTGAGTTCAAATCTGGGACTCTGACACTTCCTACCTAGGTGACCTTGGGCAAGTTTCTTCATTTCTCTGTGACTTATCTGTAAAATGAGGTTAGACTCAATGATCTCCAAGGTCATTTCAGATCTAAATCTCAACTAAATTTTGTGTCTCCTCCACTGCCTAACAGATTAGGTACATACTGATCATGCACTGAAAGGAAATGGATTGAATTGATTCTGAAATACAGAAAGGACTTGAAAAGATGATGTATCAAGTAATTCAGGACACAGGCTTTGCTAGTATCTTCCTTGGGATACTATTAACAGGAGAGTTTGGTGGGTACCTCCCCTTCCTGTTGGCTTGTATTGCCCATCTCCAGTGCCATAAAGATGGTCAGGAATAAACCAAAAAGTCATCTTAATTTCTCTCCTATATAATACTTCAATGAAAATCAATTAATTGTTATTATCACTTTTGTTGATTAATGATGACAAATTTGAATAAATACAATAAAAACATTAATAAAAATATTATAATATTAATAAATATAATAAAATATAATATTAATAAGATACAATAAAAATAATAATATCTATATATTCATTGTTTAAGGTTTGCAAAGCACTTGGCATTTATTACTTCCTTTGATCCTCACAATAACCCTATGAGATGGATGCTTTTATTTTCCTCAGACTTGGACAAAGAGAGATTAAGTAACTTGTCCAGGTTCACATTAAGTAGATCAGTGTCAAAAGCAGGATTCATACTCAGGTCTCTGATTCTGCCTCATCACACACCTACCACATTCCAGACATAGTACTTTGGGCAGCAGCCTACATCGTATATCCTCAAGCAATAACAGCAATTGGTAGACAACGACTTTGGGCAGAGACAGAAGCATCATTGTGACGTGGTCCATGGTAAGATGGCCTCTGAATCGGGAAGACTTGGGAGAACGCTGTCCTCAGTCCTAGGAGAGACATGAAATTTAGATCAACTAAGCAGAAATGAACTTTGTCCTGACAGAGCTCCCAGCCTAGGAGGAGGATAAGGCACAAAAGATAACATAACCAAGCAAATTGCATTAACTACATTAAAATAGAACAAAATAAAATGCTGTGAGTTTCCTGGGGGAAATTATTACCAACAGGATTGTGTGTAGGTAGAAAGTTGATGCATCTGAGCTGCATCCTTTTAAGTTATGAGTTCACTTTACATCATTATGTTTGAGAGAGAAATTTGGCTGAATTTCTACCTGCACAATTGATTGGGGGTAACGTTGGGAAAGTGGTGGCATTTGATTTAGCTTTTAAAGGATAAGAAATATTCAGTGGGCAGAGAAAGGAAGGGAAGACATTCTAGGCTGAGGAAACAGTTTGAGTTGAGGAAGGAGACAGAGGACGTGTATAGTCAGTCAGTGAACCATCCCATATTCCCCCTCGGAGACCTGCTTCCTATGTTGAATCAGCAGGAATTAAGCTAAGAGGAGGAAAGAGAACGTGGACAAATTCAAGATCCCCTGGCACTCTCAGGTCTGCCTCACAGCTGGAAGTACCTCTGATGAATAACATCAGGATGTCCACCCCGCTGTGCTGACCAATAACATTTTCCCCATCCAACTTCATTCCTTTTTACTTTTCCATTAAGACCCAGGAACCTCTTCATCCTGCCAGATCCCTTTAGCCCTGGCACCTCATCAGTTATCCCCTACCCCCCAGGCCCTCTCTTCTTGATTGGAAGGCTCCTTGAATAACTTCCATTGAGGAGGATGCCCATGCCAGCCATCTCTTCCTTCTCACTACATTGCTGCCCTTTTCCATCATGCCCCAGGAACTTCTTCATCCTGCAAACTCACATGGGTCCTGGAACTCACACAACATCAGCTCCTTTTGCCAGGGGCTCCTCCTTCCCTCAGAGTGGAAGGAGAGTGGCAAGTTCCTCCCTGATGCTTAGCTTAGAAAGGGCTACCACAGAGCAGTTACCTCATCATTTTTTCCTATACTCCTCTGGACCTTTCCATCATGCTAATTACCTGCCATCTCTCCCTATCTTTTTAGCTTCCGTTTGTATGTTGCCTCCCTCCATTAGATTGTAAACTCTTTAGGAGCAGATCATTTTTCTCTTTTTTCCTTATTTTTATTTCTAGAGGTTACCACAGTACATGGAACTTAGTAGGTGCTTAATAGATATTTATTGAGTAAATGACATGGTAAAACCAAAACCACTTCTGAGTGACCTTTGAGGCGTCTCATGCAAAGGTTCATATATTTATGCACATCTAGCAAAATTTTGGAGACTCTTTAGTACTAGGTTTTGAATACTGCTCTTATGCCACATGGTGGAGCTGGGCAGAAAACAAAATTAATCATTACTTTTTTATTTCAATTTGGTAATAAGAACAGCCATTGGGCTGGACTCCACCACTT
The DNA here is from genome assembly GCF_016433145.1 of Gracilinanus agilis. Classification (NCBI taxonomy): domain Eukaryota; kingdom Metazoa; phylum Chordata; class Mammalia; order Didelphimorphia; family Didelphidae; genus Gracilinanus; species Gracilinanus agilis. The sequence continues at coordinate 23,090,292 of NC_058133.1, read as the reverse complement.
GGAAGACAATTTTTGGGCAGTCATATAAAATCCAGACGAATGATTTCTTCATAGGATTACCCCCATCTTGGAAAGAACTGTTCAGCTCTGCCTTCATTTTGTAAACCAAATGGCCCAGCACTGATGAATTCATGATAAAATGATTTAGTTTCTTTTAAAAATAAAAAAAAAGAAAAGAAAAAATCCCTCCCTCTGTTCTACCTCATTTTCCCCCTAAAAATGGATTCAAGGCCTAACTTCTCCCTGAAAAATATGTCTTTCATTAAACTAGATCAGTCCAGACCAACAAAAGAATCTGAGTTTTCCAATCTGGACAAGACAGGCAGGTTCTAATTAGGGGTATATAATTGGAGAGGAATACAAGCCTAATGATTATAGGAAAATTGTTCACTGATGAAATAACGAGGAAACATTATATGGCAATGAGATTATGGGAAGACAAACGACCCTGTTATCTAAATCAATGCAGACTTTCAGGGAGCTTAATTTCACCAACCATTAGTTCAATGCCATTTTCAGAAGGCAATAACCCAGAGAAGAGATTACTTTAGAGAGAAGCCTAAAAAGTAAGCACCAGACATTTCAATTTCATAAATCTGCATGTTAATTTTGATTTTCTTTAAAATTTCAAGAGATTTGGGATTTTACTGGGGTTTTCCATCAGTGATCCCCAGGATAACCCTTGGTTGATGTAGGAGATGGTTCTTCCCATGTCACGGTGACTGCAAAATAAGCAAGAAAACAAATTTATTAAAATCATCCCCTAGTGGACCACCTTCTTATATATGGAGACTTTCCAAAATTATCTAGGTTGACCTTGTACAATAGACACACAATCCACCCAATAACTCATAATTGAAATCTTTCCAGCTCAGAATCTAGGATCATAGGAACCCTGGAATGAAAGAATCAGGGAATATAGTGCTAGAAGGAACTTTGGCTGACATTTATGACAATTCATGCCCCCAAAGAGGTATTCTATAATAGACTCAATGAATGATTATTCAGCTTCTGCTTAAAGAGATTCAAGGAATGGGGAAGCCACCATCACTTGAGGCTGCCCATTCTACTTTGAACTCTCTCTCTCTCTCTCTCTCTCTCTTTCTCTCTCTCTCTCTCCTAGACAATTGTTTCATTTATTTTTCTTCCTTATAGTGTAGGGGTTAAAGATTAATAGTTTGACTAAAATATTTGAAAATTATAAATAATAATGGTGGTCATCAATTCAAAGTATTATTGCTCAAAGTCAAAATGACTTTAATAGCTTTTATTTACAAAAAGAAGTGGAAAGAGTGAAAGCAAAGAAATACAAAAGGGTAAAGAAGACATTAGCCTATCTAATTAAACATTGCTCCAGTGCTCAACTCAGCCAGAACTTGTTGACCTTCAACTGGAATTAAACTCTGTTTAGAAGACAGGAAGGGAAAGCTAGTTATCCACTCACCCAAGTTCCCTCTAAGAGGAAGGTCAAGACAATGACTTCTGAAGCTGAAGGTGACTCCTGAGGCTGACTTTCTTTCTTGAGCCGACCTTATTGAAGTTGACTTCTTTCTTTAAGCTGAACTCCTCAGCCACAGAAATTCAGAGCCTTTTATAGTGACTTATTGTCCCTTTCCCTCTTCACAAGGGCCAATCACAGCTTCCAAATTGCCCAGCACTGCCCAGGGGAAAGTGTCTGTGGCATCCACTTCTCACCTTCTGGAGGTGTGAATTCTCATCACAAGGGTTCACAGTTTCCTGGCTGACAGAGTTTCTGAGGATATGAGTTCTCTACATGTTTTGTGAGCTCTTCCATCTAATTCAAGCTTGTGTTGATTCAATCAAAAAGTAAACAAAGAAGAGCTAATCCTGTCTTCATAATCTAGTGAGGTACTAAGTAGGGATACTTAAGTTATTGTTAGCCAAAGTATTAACTCCAACTAGGCAAAGAGAATAAAGGATTCCCTTTTTACATGTGTAAACTTAGAATAGACAAAGAAGAAAACAAAGAAAAATTCTCTTTTCACAATAGCAAACCTAATGTTCTTTGCAACTTCTCCTTATTGTTCCTAGCTCTGCCTTCTGGGGCTAAATAGAAGCAAAATTTCTATTTGGGGCAACTAGGTGGCACAATAAATAGAGCACTGACTATAGAGTCAGAAAGACCTGAACTCAAATCTGACCTCAAAAACTTATTAGATGTGAGATCCTGGGCAAGTCACTTAACTCTGTTTTCTTCAGTTTCCTCAGATGTAAAATGAGCTAGAGAAGGAAATGGCAAGTATATTTGCCAAGAAAACCCCACATGGTGTCATGAAGAGTTAGATCTGACTAAAACAACTGAACAACAACAACAGTTTCACACAGCAGTCTTTCAAATCCTTGAAGACATCAGTTATGAACCATTATCAAAGTCCTTTCTAAGTTAAAAATACCTAGTTCCTCAACAATAGTCATATCGCACAGTCTCTGATCATCAATCAACAAACATTCTTGCTAGGTGCTGGCAATATGAAAAAATAAAAGGAAAAAAGAAGAGAGTAGGCTCTATCCTTCAGAAAGCTTACATTCTCTTGTGGGGGACATGTATTTTAATGGGTAAATAAAAGACATACATCCTGTTTACCAATCTTTGCATTGTCTTGAGCTCATCAATTATTTGCATGTTGTCTTCCCCATTAGGATGGGACTCCCTTGAGGTGAGGCTGGGTATGTTTTTTTTTTTCTTTTCCCTTTCTTTGTATCCCTAGGATATAGCATGATACTGGAACATAATAAGCACTTAATGAATATTTATTGACTGATAGTCTTTGAATTATTTTGCCCAATGAAAAGACACAGACCTAAATAGGAATATAATAATTAAATCCAAAATATTGAGTACAGTGAAGAAAAAAAATATAGAATTGATAACTATGTAAAAGACCATAATGACATAATAATATATCGAAAATTCTATGATGCATCTAAAATCATTCTTAAAGATAAAATCACATCCCTAAGAATACATATTAGCAAAATAATAAAATGGATGATTAATAAAATTAATACACATTTTAAAGCTGGAAAGCCAAACATAAAGAAGACCAAAATAAACCCCAAAGAAATGTTGAAAAATGAGGAGAAACTGATAAATTAGAACTGTAAACAACTGTAGAAATGAGAAACAAAACCAAAAGCTGGTTCTTTGAAAAGTTTAACAAAATTAATAAGAATTTTCCAACCTGGTTTTAAAAGGAGTGGAAAATCAAATTAAACAAATAGAAATGAAAAAGGTGAAATTTTAACAAACTAAAAGTAAAGAAAAATTTCAGAACTTATATAAATAAATAAAAATAAAATCAGAACAATATATACATATATTGTATGCAAACAAAATGGAGAGCTTAAAAAGAAATAAAAGGATTTCTGGATCAAGTGACCAACAGAATAGAGGACTAGACCTTTTCTCTGATCCTTATGACCTCTTGAATGTCTCAAAGCTGGAAATTATTCTACACAGATAAAGAAACTTCAGCTGTCTCTATGGTCTAGGACGGTGATGGGCAAACTTTTTAAAGAGGGGGCCAAAGGAAAGGAAATACTCATCTATCAGTTTGTTTCTAAGGCAACTCTTTTGAAGTTTCATTGTATTGTATCCTACTCATTGTATTCATCAGATTAGGAATAATGTCATGTGGCTGGATAGAACATTTCAGTGCCACCCCCTCCCCCAATCTGGCCCACAGGCTGTAGTTTGCCCATCACTGGTCTAGGACAATCAGAACCCAAAACAAACTAAAAAGTCAAAACACCAAGATCAAATATCTACCTTGATCTCACTTAGCACTCTCTACCTCCACCATACTGCAGGCAGCAAGACTGTACTAGCCAACCCAAGAACCCAGTAAACTGGCTTACAAAGCCCTACCCCACATCTTAGAGCTCCTTTCCTCTTTTCAATGCTGTGGAGTCCAGATTCCAGGCTGCAGAAGACAGCTAGGTCTCAGTGGTCAGTGCCATGGCATCATTCTGTGCTGCAAAAATATTTCTGCAGCAGAACAGAGAAAGAGAGGGAATAGGAAGGACATGTATCTTGGCTGGAAATAGAGCTTAACTCCTAACCCCAATACCCCTTCTCCACTCCCAGAACCTTTGGAGAACCAAACCCTAAACAATAGAAATTATCCAGGGTTGTAGTGGGACCTGTTTGGTAGAACTCTGAACTATTGGGCCAGAGAACTGAGGGACAGAAGAAATGGAACAAGACATGATGAGTGGGATGGGGGATTATTATGTAGTACTGCATAACACTTCACAAAACCTGAAAGAGCCTAGCACCTAGCTGGTCCAGTTCTGTCCCCCCAAAAGGGAAAGAAATCTGGGCTAGTGAACTGTGAATCACCTAAAATGGAAGGACATTGAGATGCTTTGAAATTCAGATCCCAGGGAAACCAGTATTTGAGGGGAGGGAGTCAGAAACTGAGCAATAGGAGAAAATAAGGAGAAAAGACTGAAATTGCCAACAATCTCAGGAAGAAGAAAACTCAAAGACTTTGAAAATAAGCAGGTAAATCAATGGGGAAAACACTAACAGGAGAAGAAAATATACCTTCAGATATAATGAACAAATTTAAGTATCTATTAATAAATACTACAAAACAAGGAAAATAATTCAACACTTGATTATTCAGAGGACTCTGTGGAATGTGAGGAGAACATGTGCCAACATCTTTTTCCTGAAAGGTTTAAAAGAGAAATTGAATTATGAGATCAAAATTTATGGACTGCATAGCAAAAATAGTTAACAGAATAGAAAAACTTAAGTATGTGATGGCAAGTCCCATAGGAGAAATAAAAGAGAGAATAATTAATTTAGAATGCAAATACACTGAGGTGAAGAACAATCCAGAAGAAGTAAAGGAAAAACAACAAATTCAAAAGAAAATATGCTCTTTATCCAAGCAAAACATACTGATTTTGAAGATAGAATGTGTAGAGATAACCTAAGGTTTATAGGACTATGAGAAGAACACAGGTTAAATACCCATGTGGCTTGAGATTTGTGGCCCCTGTTTGCTAATAAATTTGATAACATAAAAGATATAGAATATCTTCAAAAATATAAAACATCTACACCATCAGAAGATCAGGCAGAGATCTTAAATAACCCAATCTTGGAAAAGGAAATAGATATAGTCATAAGAAAATTATTAAAGGAAAAACTCTTGGCCTTGATGAGTCATTGGAAAATTCTATTATAGTCACAAATGATTCTCAAAAATTGGGAAAGAAAACAGTCCGCTATCCTTATATGAGATAAATATAATCTTGATCCCTAACCCGGGGATAGATAAAACATTGACAGAAAACTATAGGCCAATGGTGTTAATGAATATTGACTAAAATTTTTTAAACAGAATCCTGTCAGTCTAGAGTGACTTATCCACAAAAGCATTCATTATGACCAGGTAGGATTTATTTCAGGCATCAAATATGGTTCAACATTAGGAAAATAATTGACATAATCAATAATATTAAAAACCAAAACATTTAAACTAAATGATTATCTCAATAAATGTAGAAAAAGGTCTTGATGAATTAGAGCATTTAGTTATGCTAACCCTCTTTAAAGAATAGGCAAAGACGGAACTTTTAAAAATACATTATAAAAATCATCTATCTAAACTATAATCATTTGAAAGCATTTCCCAACAAGAGAGGGAAATAAGATTTTCCCTACTCCCCACTAATAATTGATACACTTCTGAGAATGCCAGTAATAGCAATAAGAAACGAGGAAGAAATAAAATAAAGATAGGTAAAGAGGAAATAAAACTATCCGTATCTGCTAGCGATTTAATGATATACTTAGAAAATATTAGGGAATCAAGACAGATGCTAATTAGGATAATTGATAGCTTCAGCCAATTTTCAGGCTATAAAATAAATCCTCAAAAATCAGCAGTGTTTCTATATAATAACAACAAAACCCAAAAGCAATAACAGAAAGGGAAATTTATGATTTTTCTTTTGAGAAATATTTGTTTATATGATTTGAACATTAGCTATTTGAAAATAGCCATTATACACATGTATATATATATTTATTCATGTATGTGTAAATATATATTGATTATGTCTTGGATGCCATCAGTGACATTTTAAACAAAGTATTTATAATCAGTTTTGCTACCATTTTCCTCTTCATTTTTTCGCTTTCTTTTTGCCTTTACATATACTATTGGTTATATGAGATGACTCTCTGGGAGGGGGAAGGGAAGGAATACTGTGAAGACAAAAAACAAAAGACATCAATAAAAACTTATTTTAAAAAAGAAATGGGGGGTTATGTATAAAATCAAAATATTCTAATTAACAGAATGCCAAATAGAGATTCCAAGTAATTTAATCTCAGAAAACAAAATGGAATTAGTTATATAAGATCTTCCAAAAGGAAAGCTTGGATCAAAAGGATTTACAATTGGAATTTTATCAAAATTTTATATAATAAACAGTCTACAAAATTATTTACAAAATTATGAAAGAAAGTACTATAAGAAACTCCTTTTCTGGAAATACCTCTGTTTTTCTTTGTATCTTCAAGGCTTAGTGCAGTGCTTGACATATAAAAAGCTTTTCAAAAATGTTTGTTGACTTGTAAAATATAGTCCTGATATCCCAAAAATGGAAAAATAAAGCAAAGAAAGAGAACTAAGAAAACTATATAGCAATATCAATAATGAATGAAATTAAAAAATTTTTAAACAAAATTCTCTCTTTCCTTCACCCATCAAAATGAAACCTAACTTTGTTAGCAAAGTGCTCTCAATGAACAAGATGAATTTATATCAGAGGCATAAGGATGATTCAATATTATGAATTGTTAATTGTTTCCCTAATAAAAATATAAAATGCACATGATTATCTCCACAAATACAGAGAAACTGTATTTATTAAAGCCTACAAAGGTTAAGGTTAGAGAACTATTTAATATGACAAAAATTATCATCTAATAACAAAAGATAACAGCATATATAAAGAGAATATATTAGAACCCTTCCTAGTTGGTCCAGAAATAAGATAAAGCATGTCCCTCTTTTTTCACTATTACTTTTTATAGTTCTAGAAATGCTAGTAGCATCAAAGGGATAGGCAAATAAAAGGGGAATAAATTCTCCCCATTTCCTGATGACATGATGGATTACTTAGAAAATCCTAGCAAATCAGCAAAGAAACTAACTGGAGACAATGGATCATCACTTCAGTTAAGTTGCAGACTTCAAGATCAATCTGCATAAATTAAAAACCATTCTACATAAAAATAACAGAAAAGTATGTGCTCTTTAAAATAAACTATAGAAAACATAAAATATCTGGAAGCCAATCTACCAAATTATTTCAATGCTTGTATGCCAACAATCACAACATACTCTTTAAAGAAAGAAAGAAAAACTTAAATAACTGGGAGAATATTCAGTGCTCATCTCTGGACTGTTTCAACATAAATAAAATAATAATACCATCAAAGCTACATTACTGATTTAGGACTATATCAATAAAACTTCCAAAGGACTAGTCTACAGAGTTAGATAAAATAAAGACATAATTCATTTAGAAAAACAAATGAGGTAACATATCAGGGAAATGATGAAAAAAAAGTTAGTAATGATGGGGAATATTGCTTCCAGACCTCAAACTATATTTTAAAACAGCAATCATCAAACAACTTGGCACTTGGTTAAGAAAGAGAAAAGTAGATAAATGGAACAGACTAGACAAGAAAGAATCAGAAATAACTGAACTAAATAACCCAGTGTTTGATAAATCTGAAAACAAAAATTACTTAGGTAAGAACTCCTCATTTGATAAGAACTTCAGGGAAAACTAGAACATAGTCTGGCAAAAAATAACTTTAGTTCTACATCTTGTACTATATTCCAAAATAAATTGGAAATGGAACCATTATTTGCATAATAATATGTTAAAGATCTTATCAAGGAAAAATGAGAAGAGGATCAGATCATATCTTTAGCATCTTTGGGCAGGAGGTAAATTTTTCACAAAAAAAAGGGAATCGGGCAATTACAAAGAGAAAATAGATAATTTTGATGGAACAAAACTGAGAAGCTTTGATGTAAATAAAATGAATGCAACTGGAACGAGAAAGGAAGCATTTGGATAGGAAGAACTCTTTATGTAAAATGTCTCTTGTGTCTAGAAAGTTGCTATCCAATTTGAGCCTCAAACTCATCTTCTGCAAAATAAGGAAAGGGGACTAGATGACTGATCTCTAAGATATTTCTCTTTCAGTTCTAACATATTTTAATTTGCTCTATTTTTTCCCCCTGAGTGGCAGCATGGAATGGTGGAGACAGAATAGGACTGGAAGTCCATGGGATAACCAGGATGAAAACGCTGACCTTGCCTTATTGCATTACCTAGCACAAGCCCCTCTCTCCGCACCTTACTGTCTCTATCTGTCAAAAGAGGGGGTTGGACTAGATTTCTCAGGTCTCTTCCAGTTCTTTATGGTGATCTGCTCAATTGCATGACATCATCAGCCAGCTGTGGAGGCTGGGCTTAGTGGTGTTGTGCTCTCCTTCTTCCTCTTACCGGAATGCATGGATGGACAGCTCTCAGTGGGAAAGTGTGCTGTATAGGCATTTAGGGAGAGAGCTTTACACTTCATTATCAGGCTGGAATTACTTCCTTTCACGACCAAATTTGCTCCTTCAATCCATATGGTGTATAAGTCTTGTCAATAACCAGTTATATAATGCATGAAGCCTTGAATGTGTTTTTGTTTGGCTTTGTATTTTTTTCATGGAAAACGTTATTAGTTTTTGAAGCCATAAGCTTACCAAAGCTCCTTAGGCTACACTGGAAGTTGATATAAAGCAAATATAACAAGGTTAACTTGGAAACGTCTCAGTGGAAGTTTAATTATGTGAAACGGCCAGAAGAAGCCCCTTGTAACCATCTGCTTTATAACTGTTGAATGGAGCTTCCTTGGAGACCACCGCTCTGCTGGGGAGCTCCTCATTCAATGGGATGCTTATTGATCCTGTTCCTGGCAGTAGCTCACAAAAAAAGTAGAGCAGGGCAGAGAAGCTGGAGACAGCAACCTCGAATGCAGGTAGGGCTTCCGTAAGGAGTGAGTGCTAGTTGTGTTGGAACTAGAGGCGAAAGAAAAGGAAGTGAAGACAAGCAGGATGGAAGGAAAAAAGAGGAAAGGGAACAAGGAAAGGTGTGAAAAAAGAGAAATTGAGGGGGAAAGAATAAAAGAGAAAAGAGAAGGAAGGAAAGAAGATGGAAAAAAAGAATTAAGGGAGGAAAGATAGTTGAAATAAGAGAAATAACGAGGAGAAAGGAAAAAAGTCAAGAGGTAGAATGAAAGAGAGATGAAGAAATAAAGGTAAAAAAGAGGAAAGAATGAAAGTAGGAAAAGTAGACAGTAAAAAAGTGTGAAGAACGGATGAGAAAGGGAAGAAAGGATGGAAGGAGGGAGAAAAATAAAGGTAAGAACAGGAAATAAAAACAGGAAAATAAAGGGGAAAGGAATAGAGAAAAGGAAGAAAAAAGAAGGAAGGGAGAAAAGGAAAGAAAGAAAGGAATGCACTTATTATTGACCTCAGGACAATGTGGGGAAGAGATTAAATTGTACTTCAATGGCTTTCTTCCTTTTCTTTGATGTCCTGACAACTTTACTCCATCTCTTGTCACCCATGACATCATTCATGTTTTAGCCACAACACCCCCTTTCATCTTCTTCATCACTGCTTCCCTGGATCACAGCTCATGAAATCTAGAGTAAAGGAGGGACCCTTGGAATTTGGGTGATACTCTCTTACTTGTTCATTTTACAATTAGACACTTAGAGGTGAGGACCAAGTCAAGGATTTGGGTGGGTAGAAGGAACTGGTTTAGGACATTGGACATAAAGAATCTAGTCTCCAAACTCTCTGAGTGACCCTGGTTAAGTCATTTCTCATTTCTGGGCTTTGGATAAAGTTTATAGCAGGAAGGAGCCTTGAGCATCCATCTTCTAGGGTGATCTCCTATACTTTTATAATACTATGTTAAACTAAGGCTATTGACTAGTAATATCTTCAAGAACTTCCTCTGTAGAATGGGAGGATGGAGGGTGGAACCAGTTAGTGCTGCCATCTTTCAGGTTTAAGAATACAAACAGGAGGAGGGAAAGACTTAGCCCAGGTCAGTTATTGACCAGTCAGGGGCAAGTGAGTTGCCTGGAAGGCAACTAAGAGATTAAACATCTTGGCCAGTTTCACAGCTAGTGCATAGCAGAGGCTGGACTCAAACCCAGGTCATCTTAACTGTGAGGTCCATGATGCCTCTCTCTTATGCTTAGCATCACAGATGCAAAGCTGGCAGGGGTCTTAGAGACCATTAATGCAACCTTCTCATTTTATAGATGAGCAAACAGAGGAAGAAAAGAGAAACAATTTGCTCAAAGGAACACAAGTAGTAAGTGGGCAGTCTAGGGTTGACAGACCAGGCTCTTCAGCCCTGGCATGGTGGAGAAAGCACTGGACTTAGAGTCAGAGAGATCTGAGTTTGAATCCTGCTACCTGTGTGACCCAAGCATATCACCCCAACTACTCCAGCTTTGTTTCCCCATCAGGAACAATTGGATTGTAATGGATCAGCTCCATTACAGTTCCAAATCTAAAATCTTAGGACTCAAAATTCAGAGGTTTTTCTATTTGTTCAGTGAGCAAGCATTTATTAAACACTTGATACATGTTAAACACTGAGGATACAGGAAAAGGCAAAAACTTCGTGTACTATCCTCACTCTCTGTTTATTATTTTTAATTTCTTATAACAAAATCCTCAGCTAAAGTCTCCCACTGATACTTCATTGAAATGTTGTGGTCATTGGAAATGGTATTCGAAGACAAAGGGCGTAATAGAATTACAGAATAATTGACCATGGAGAGGTAATGAATTCATTTCACTGAAGTCTCCTGGGCAGAGTCAAGGACCTCTTAGGTTATCCAAATAGGGAATAAATCACCAACGAGAGCAGTATTCTGTTTTAAAGAGAGCAGCCTCAGAGACTGAGGCCACCCAACCAGACTCTCCCCCCTGTGTGGGGCTGTTAGGGGAGGTAAATACCATTATCACTTCCCTCTAGTGGATAACCATTCCCATTACCCAGAGCCAAGAGGCGTAAGAACCCCAACCAACCCGCCCAGCTTCTTCACTGCTCCCCATTTGCCAAGGGCCTCTGTTGTCTCTGAGGTTTAAGATCCAGGCTTGTTAGCAACCAGCTGCAACCCATCTAAACCCCAATTAGGGAGAACAGGACCTTGGCTTTTCCAAGCAGGTGATTGATGCTGCCTTATAGCTCCCACACCTGCTCTTTGAAAACTCCTATAAAATGTCAGGAGGTGAGCCAGAGAGAGAGAATACAGCAGGCCTGCCTGGCCAGAGCCAGAAGGGAGAACCACAGGGGAGTGAGGCTACTGGAAAGACCAAAGCAAACATGCCCCTGTTTTTATCAGTCTTGGAAGTGGGAGGGAAGCTGCATAAGCCAGATCTGATCACTTTTTAAAATTTAAATTCATTTGTTATATTAAACTTCCCAGGTAGCTCCTTCCCTTCTGCCTCCCCCTATTAGAGAAGGCATCCTCTGACAAAAAGATAACTGAATAGAAAGCTGAGGCTTATTTATTTCTATTTATTAGTTCTTTCTTGGACACACCCGAGCCATTCTTCAAACGATATTTCTGTAGTTATATGGAATGTTTTCTTGATTCTACTTGCTCCACTCTTCATCATTTCATATAGGTCTTTCCATGTTTTTGTGAAAAATTAATCTCTTCATCATTCCTTACAGCGCAGCAGTATTCCATCACAATCATATATCACAACTTTGAGCTAGAAAGCAGGGATGACGATGATCGTTGTCATGGTGACCATGTTGCCATGGATATTTCTTGACAGCAACCCTCATAGCACTGCCCGCCCCCTCCTTCACACTCCTACTCTGGGATGCTCAGCCTTCCTCCCCAACAGGCTCTTGTGTTAGTGTCCTGGATCCTCCTTGGGTCTGACTATCTACCTTGGGTTCTAGGACCCTCCAAGATCAGGAACCCTCCCTGGTGCACTCTCCATTAAAAGTCAGTAAAATCCTAACAAAGGCATTTACAAAGAGTCAGGAGAGCAATTTCTTCTTTTTTTTGCATTCATTTCTTTTTTTTTTTATTTTTTGAAAAAAAATTAATTCATTAATTTTGTTATGATTATAATAACAGATATTTTGGAGAAGCAGATAAATGTGTCTGGGCCAATAGACCTTCAAGTCACAACCACTGATTGACAGGCTTTCAGTGAGGAAAGGAGGGGGTTAGACACTCCTGGATCTCAAAGCCCTCCCCCTAAACAGTTGCTGGTTTCAGTTGGAAGATGGAGAACTGAATAAGATTCTTCTGGTAAGTTTCTGTTATGGCTGAACCCCAATGATGTTCCCTTTCTTTAATTTATATTCCTCACAGGTCTGATAGAGGAATAAGTAGAAGCTAGCTATCTAACTGATGAGGACAGAGATAAATGATCTCCTTAAAACTGGCAGCAGACAGGATTCAAACTAGATGTCCAGACTGAGTTGTGAGTATTCCCCCAAATAATTTCCAGGCACAGATTTGAAGGTAAATGTTATATTATGAAGTAAAAAGGAAAACTAAAATTGAACTTGTTAGATAATTTATATATCTAATCACTATTCACTAGATAATAATTATATTGATATTGATGAGGATTGATCCTAACCAAAGGCTAACCCCTGAGTAGAAACCACACTGGCTTATGCCACAATGGCCACCCAGGTGATCCCTTAGTCTGGAGTAGTAAGCAGAGTGTCTGCTCACTTCAACCTCCACAAAGCAACTGTCTCAACCTTCCTCAACTGCCCCCTCACCCAAAGTTCTCCAGGGGGGTCCCCTGGAATTTTGGGTGAGACTGTCCCTGTATTTTGCAGGGATTCCATGCTTTCCATCTCTACATAACATTTAGAATATTTTTCCATGGTTACATGATTCATGTTCTTCCCTTCCCTCCTCCCCCTCTATCCCCACCCCCACATAGCCAACAATTCCACTGGGTTTTACATATGTCATTGATTAAGACCTACTTCCATACAGGAGAACAATCTACAATAATAATAGCACTGTAAATGCAAAGAACTTAATTTTTTTCCACTTTATTTTTCAATGAACAAAAATCTATTTGCTCCCTTTCCATATTAACTGCTCTGCTTGAAAGGAAAGAAAATCCGAATCCTTGCAAAATATATTGATATCTATTTCACTGGTCAAACAAAATAAATTCTTACTTTGGCCATAAGACAAAATAACCTTGAAAGACCTAAAAACTTTGAGCAATGCAAAAGTCAGCCATGATTCCAGAGGATGGAGAATGAAGCATGTGGCCTACTTCCTGATAGAAAAATCAATTTAAAAACCACGAGATATCCATTTTTAGATATGGCCACATCTAAATTTTTTTTCTTATTTTTGTTATAGATGTTTTCTTCAATTGGGAGGTAGGATAAAGAGAAAATAAATGCTTGTCCATTTTAAAAAAGGAAAACAAAATACTCTCCCATGTTACTCCACTAATTTAAAGCTATAATTCATGTAAATTCCTAAAATCATGGTGATTTATAGCTATAGGGGACTTGAGATATCATCTAGTTCAACCTCTTCCATATTAAAAAGTTGAAGCATCTCAAGGCAGAAGAAATTATGCCTTACTCAAAGATGTAAAGAGAAGGGCAGTACTAGTAAAACTTTAACAACCAGCTCTCTGAAAAAAATGTTTACATTTTGAAGTTGCTTTATTAGCATTTTTTATCACTTTCTCAAATCTAGGCAATCTAAATAAGAAATTAAATTCTAAATTAAATTTTAAAAACTAAATAAGAAATTAAATTCACAATTCCTAGAATTTGCTGATTTTCAAGATGCTCACAGAAAATTTAATGACTGGCTCTCTGTAGACAGTGAAGTTAGCTCTAACATACCATCACCTTAACAGCTAACACTAAAGAGATATTCTAGGCCCTCCAAATCCAGTACCAAGGCTCTTTTAAGTCCATTTGGCTAAGAAAGAGGTCAAGCTAACCTTGTATCAGGGCTATGGATATGGCTTTGGACTCCATACTTTAGACTTCTGAGCAGCTTGGAGTCAAAGTCTCTTGTAGGCAGCTTCTAATTGGTCATTTCTTTTTTTTATCAGGAGCCAAACCGGGAGATCTACAGACCAAAGTAAACTGGTGTCTCTAGGGCTCTTCATCAGCTCTCTTCCTTCTTTCAATTTATAGCCACAAGAAAATAAGGGTGGGTCCAGTCTGTTCCCGCTTTTAACTCTCCGTCCAAGTGACCCCTCTTATTGCAGTTTTTCCTGGTCTCAGTCTCTTTCTCCCACCTTCTTTCCAACTTGACTTGGGATGAGCCAGGACTATTTTTGCCCTTTCTATGCATCTTTGGAGCCAAGCACAGTGCCTGACACATATTATACTCTTAATATATATACTTTACATATTTTAAAAATTAATTTAATTATTATCATTGGCTTTTATTAATTACTTAATTTACTTAATTTCATTAAAAATTAACTAAATTAATTAGATAAATCAAATAAAATAATTTAATTATTTAAGCCAATCAGATATTAAATTAATATATATATATATATATTTTTTTAAACCCTTATCTTCCATCTTAGAATCACTACTGTGTATTGGTTCCAAGGTAGAAGAGTGGTCAGAGCTAGACAATGGGGTTTAAGTGGCTTGCTAGAAGGTATCTGGGGCCACATTTGAACCCAAGACCTTCTATCTCCAGTCCTGGCTCTAATCCATTGAGTCATCTAGCTGTCCTCAATGCTTGCTGGTTGATCGATCAATCATCTTCAGAAAAACAAATAATGGCTTTTTCCCAATCAGCAATTTTCCTGGCGACTAATTCAGGGTGCCCCTTCTCAGGATTCTAGAAATTAGCATCCAAAGATCTCCTTCCTCCCTCCAGTTAGAGCCTGGCCTCTGCCCAGGTCATTGAACTGATGGTGATTCCCTCTTAAGAGGGCTCTGCCTCTCATCTCTCCCAGAATGTACATTTAAAAACACACGTAAATAGAACATGCCCCTTAAGATCCCCATAAATACTTGGCTGGCCTCACAAGAGTGTTTTATGGGCCGGAAAAAGAGGGGTGTAGTAGAAGGAGGCTCTGGCTCTGGAGGCGAGGACCTGGTCCAAGTCTTGGCCAACTTTGCTGCATACTGCCTGCTTTGTGACCTTAGGTAAGTCTCTTCCTCCACCTAGGCTTTCGTTTCCTCCTCTATAAATGAGGCAGTTGGCCTGCGTAATTTCTCAGGGCTTTTCCAGTTCTAAATCTATGTTTTTACATTCTGGCTTGGCATTAGGATAGGGAGAGAGGGGCGCAGGGTACCAAAAAGCATAGCTTTAAGACAAACCTCTGAGTGCTTAAAAAAAAAAAAAGCCCAACCCCAGGATCTAAAAATACCTCCAATATTTCCCCATTTATTATTCTTACTTTTTAAATGTTGGCTCACTAGAGGCTTGTCTGTGCCAGGGCCAGTCTGCTTCTGCCGCAGAATACCTTGGAACGGGAACCTGAGCGAATCACAGGTCCTGGAGTGTTGGACGTCCATGAAAGGCCAGAGCCGGGCTGGGATTCCTGAGGAACCCAGAGGTCCCCGATTCCAGCTCCTGCTCCAGCTGCCCCCACAACCCAGTGCCTGTCTCCTTTTTTATGCCTCAGCCACCCACAGGCCATTGTGGCTCATGGACTTTCTTGCCAGCTGGCTTGGCAGGGCACAGGTTGGACGTGAAGGAGGGGCCTGGTGCTGGACCCTTGGACAGAGGGGTGCCTGGAAAAGAAGACTTGGAGGAGGCACTGGGGGGTCTGGGGGTCAAATGGTTCAGCAGGAACAGCCCCTTTGGATCAGAGATTGTCAAGAGATGAGAAAAAGACATTCTAAGCCATTCCTGTTCTACAGACAAGGAAGCTTAGCCCTGGGAGGGTGATTTGCTTAAAGTGGCGCCATCTTGGAAGCAGGATTTAGAGCTCATTGGGACTCCAGCTTTCTCATCTCACCTTATTCTTATCGCATCAATGGGGGCAGGGGGAAATAACTATGTGGTTCAGTGGATAGAGAGCCTACAGAGGGTTCAAATCTGGCCTCAGATACTTCTTAACTGTGTCACCCTGAGCAAGTCACTCTACCCTCATTGCCTAGCCCTTACCCTCTTCTACCTTGGAATCGATACACAGTATTAAATCTAAGACAGAAGATAAGGATTAAAAAAAAAAAAAAGCCAAATGACACAGTGATAGAGCTCAAGATTGGGGTCAGGAAGACTTATCTTCCTAAGATCAAATTTGGCTTCAGATAACTTCCTAGCTATGTGATCCTTTTTGCCTCAGTTTCCTCATCTGTAAAATGAGCTAGAGAAGGAAATGGCAATCCACTCCAGTATCTCTGCCAAGAAAACATCAAAAGGGGTCATTAAGATGTGGACATGTCTGAAACCACTGAACCAAAAACCATAAGTTTACATGTGTGCATATTTATATCTATATACACACAAAGATGTAATAGCTGTAGCAGTTTGCTTCCCTTCATTAGAATGTAAACTCCCTGAGGGCAGGGACCATATTTTTGCCTTCCTTTGATTCCCACTGCTCAGCACAGTGCCTGGCACACAAAGGCTCAATAAAGGCTTCTGGACTGACTTTCCAACCACATAACTGGGATTCATCCCCAGGTTCTCAGACTCCAAACCTCAGTGTACTTGGCATGACACTAAGCTAGTGCCACTTGGAGCCTCATTTTCCTTCTTTGTAAAATGAATGATTAATAAGGTCCTGCCTGGTCACATAAGCTATGAAACTCTGGGTGGTCTTTGGAGAGAATGCTTTTGGTCAAATGAAAGCCAGAATTTTCTGGTTCTGACTGAGTACCAACATTTATTGGGCAGATACGAGTCCCATGAATTTATATATATATATATATATATATGCACATATATACATATATGTGTGTATGCTTTTAAATAAAAATTTAAAAATAGAAGGGAAAACAAAAAGAAACCATTCATAGGACAATCCAGGCTATTCTATTAAACTTCCGAAATGGGCTCATTTGCCTTTACTTTAATAATCTGAGCTCTCAAGGAGGTGGAGGGGAGTATTGGATAGAATAATGGATCTAGAATTCATGGGCCACTTTCCAGTTCCCAGCTCAAGTACTTACTGTCCTTGTGACTTTGGGCTAGTTCCTTTCCTCTCTGAGCCTTTATCTTCTCTGTGAAATGAGGGGTTTGGACCAGCAGACAGTCAACATCTTTCCAATCCCAGTTCCCATGATCTTTCTCTCTTGGCATCTGAGCAGAATGCCCATCCAAGCCCAAAGTTCTCTCCAGATCCCTAGCCTGATTCATGAGTAAAGTATTCTGGGATTTTAGCATTTGAAAAAAAAAAATAGCGTGAAGGAGTATAGATGGCTGAGAATGCTTCAACCCTTTTCTGATTTTTTCATTCCTCCTTTTTCTCTGACCCCCTCTCCCCTCCGACCCTGGGAAAATTTGGCAGAACTAATGACCTAGAGATCTTCAGAGGACCCTTCCCCCTCAGAGTTTCTTCAATTCGGTGATAGACAGCCATCTTTCTGGATAGGGCACTTCGTGAATTTGACTTCCCACAATGAACTGTTAACAGCAATGATAGAAATATTATTCAAATTTAGCATAAATGCTATTTATACTAATTTACACTCATTCTTACTCCTCTCTACTGGTTATACTTGTTTGGTTTTCTCTCTCATGGAAATGTGATCCAGCTGCAGTAGCAATGGCTTGCCTTGGCTTCTTGCATGGGCTCCTCACCCATTTGCACATTCTATGGAGTCTGTTTGGATCATGGAGGGAGTCCACCAACTAGTTTGGAAATCTTGTTTGGTCTTTTAATAAAGTAACATTTTAAAACTAAAACTATGGGCTACAGAAAATTTCATTCATCACATTCCTAAAGATAAAAAAAAAAATAAGTCAGCACAAATGTCAATACATTGAAAAAAAATCCCCAAACCTGTGCCTGTGTAACCCTAGCGGACTTCCATCCACCATGATGGTGCGGGTTGGGGTCATCTTCTCATATCTCTTCAGATATTGAGGTGAGGATAGTGTGAAGGAAATCACTGAGTGGATTGGGTCATGGGAAAAGAATGGCAGCCAGACAAAGGCAGCAATAGAGTCAAGAGATCAAAAGACATGGCACAGGGTGGTTGTTCCCTGGACTGCCCCCAGGGTGACCCACAGGCAAAATAGAAAGCCACAGTTGGCTCCCGAGATGTGATGTATGAGAGTTAGTTGTTGGGGAAAAAAAATTGATAAACTGAGGCAAGAGCAGATTTCACTCTCTTCTCTTCCGTGGACTTCCCAGTGAGCTTGGCTAGGGGTCCCTGATGGTGATCACAGAATAGCAAGCTAAATGGAGCAAAAAGGAAAGTAACCTATATATCTCTCTCTTATTTTTCATTCTTTTCCCCCTACTACTTTTGATTAATAAAATTATTAATTTACAGCCAGTCTCATAATTTTCCCTCTTACAGACTCTTTTCATTCTCTTCCTCCCTACCTTGTTTTGTCTGTTATCTGTCTGTTTATTCTATCCTTCTAGCTACTTGTCTGTCTGTCTAGCTATCTATGTATTTATTCTCTCTCTCTCCTCATCTCTGGCCTAGGCAATGAGGAACACTTTCTCCAAGCATGCACATTGGAGGAGCCTGTTTCAGAAAGTCTATCCTCATCCTGAATCGAAGGGAACCAACTCTTCGCTTTAGATCGTATATGGGAATTCTTTGTTTCCTGTCCAGCTACTGAATAGCATATCATGAATGTGTTGTATAGCTACATTTTCTATCTGGGTATCCCAGATATTGGCCTAGGCCCATGATTTCCTCTGCTGATCCTCTTATGTTTTCTACTTCTCATCTATTTTTTAAATTAATAGGAGATAAAATAAATTGATGTGGGGAACTCCTAGTGTGAAAACTCCTTTCATCAATGCATCTTGACAACATAGAGGGTTGCCTGGGACATTCAGAGGTGAAGGGATATGCCCCTGGTAACACAACATAAAAAATGAGAATAAATATCATTTTTCCTAAATCTGGGTACAGCAAGCTATTCCCTACCCCACATTGTCACTCACTTTCTATCATGCATTGGGCAACACTTGTGGCCATCTGCTCTTGAGGGCAGCAGCTTAGGAGCAGGGAGAAACATGATTTGAAAGTGCCAGTCAACCAGTTAGCCATAACATTGGTGAAGTGGCTACCATCTTCTAGGCACTTAGGAAAATAAACAAAGGCAAGATTGGATGACTAGGAACAAAGAGAAACTATGTCAAAGCATCAACAAATTTGAATGGCAAGAGGTTGTGGAGACACGTCAGGGTTAGGGTTTCATGACTGATGAAAATTGTATTTGGCTTTTTGTTGTATCCACAAGTTCAGACTTTCAGGGTTGTTTCTTGCTTTGGGGCTGGATTGTCTTAGGGTGGATTGTCCCATTATTCAGAGAATGATTGGTCTTAATGGTCATTGTTCAGTGAGGACTAAAGGATTGTGGGAGGAAAAGAAAGGTTTGACCAGACATTGAACCATGGGTGGTCAATCTCTCCATGGTCTTTCCTGTGTTCTGTTGCTAAAATTGATATTCACAATGGCAGCCCATAATGGCATGAGCAGTGGAATCCCCAGAGAAAGAAATGGTGACCACTGGCTTATAGAAAGGAAGGCTGGTCAGCAGCCAGTCAGAGGAGTAGCTCAAACTGCTCTTTTTGATACAATCTATTCTGGGCTGCTAAACTCTGAATGTGTTTCCAGGGCTTAAGTTCCCTCCATGGTTGAATCCTTCTTATACCTTGATGCATCTTGATGATATCATTTCTGTTCTTTCTCATTCACATCACAGTCTAGAGCAAGGGTTGGCAACGTATGGCTCTCAAGCCATATCTGGCTCTTTTGAGGGCCAGATATGGCTCTTTCTGCAGGAGCCATAAAATCCATTTTTTTTAGGCTCTGTTACAGGAGCCGCACTGTGAGCACTGTATGGCTCTCACGAAATTACATTTTAAAAAATGTGGCGTTTATGGCTCTCACGGCCAAAAAGGTTGCCGACCCCTGGTGTAGAGAGTGATGCCTTCTTCTACTCCCATTCTCTTCAGTCCCTGGATAATATGTCTCCAGTTTCTCTTTTAAATGAATCACTGGGAGGTAGGGAGGGAAATTTAATCATATAACTTAGGAAAACCTGTGAGGAAATGTGTTATTACATGCAATTGGTAAAAATAAAATAAAATATACAAAAAAATAAAGGGACCACTGCTTGACATTTTGACTGTTTAGATTTCCTTTCCAGGCACCCCTGGGAGATCTCCTGACTGGCATTCCTTTTTCCTCAGTGGCCCAAACAACTTAATAATCCATAAGCTTTGTCCTTCCAGGCTAAGGAGAGAAGCCCTCTTGCCCCTTGGCATTGGAGCAATTCATTCAGTGGTCTGGCTGTTCTGCTTTCCTCCAAGATTCAGGTTCTTTTATGTACCAAAACCAACCATTGACCAAAAAGCAGATGATGTTGGAGAGTAGTGTTAGGGCAGGCTCAGGGCTTTGTTCTATTCTTCCATTAGGGGAAAAAAAAAACCAAAACGTTTTTCTTAGGAGTGTGCTCAAGTTTTCTAAGGAGCGAGACTGTAGGGACAGGGGAAAAATTGGTCTTGATTTATTTATTTAAAGAGCATAATGTTTCTTCTTGCCTCATTGCTTTGCTAATATTCTACTGTTTTCCAACTCTTGTCTGAAAACCTGCCTCCTTTGTTTCTCTAAAGAATTATAGGAGAGGAAAAAGGACGTTAGAAACCCTGATTTTAACCCTTTGTAGGTGAAATGTAGGATTCTTCTCACTGGGCCCAGATTTGGCTCATGAATGGAGGTGGGGTGGGAGAGAGAGTAATGAGTCAGTGATAAGTAATTTGCTCTGCTCAAAAGGCACGTCCTCCATGAGACCTTCTTTGATTTCTCACTTCTTTGATGATCTCACACTATATAAGATTTTATGTTTAAATATGGCAAATGTAATAGGAAGCATAATGTAGTAGCTAGAGGGCTAGCTCTGATGGCAGGAAGCCTTGGGTTCAAATCCTGACTTTGATACATACTGCTTGGGTTACCCTGAGGAGGCCATTTTCACATTTCAGTTACCTAGGCAGCACTCCCAAACCAAGTTTCAGAGAAGGTACAATTTGCAATGGCAGAGGGAGTTTCCTCACCAGGGAGTTCACCTTACCAAACTGGGGGAACCAGGAAAGAAAGATCCTTCCTGTAGAACAGGGGTTCCCAAACTTTTTTGGCCTCCCGCCCCCTTTCCAAAAAAAATATTACTTAATCCCCTGGAAATTATGAAACTATTTGTTGAACTCAGAATAGAATGTAATACAAAAAAAGTGTGGCCATCATCACCTCCCTGGATCAGTGCAGCACCCACCAGGGGGCAGTGGTGCCCACTTTGGGAATCACTGCTGTAGAAGGTAGAGTTTGGCCAAAAGTTATCTTCCTTCTCTGTATGTTTATTGTATCTATCTATATACATGCCTGGTGTCTCCCCATGAGACTCTGAGCTCCTTGAGGCCAAAACCTTTTTTTTCCCTTTTATGCTTTCTCTTCTGATATCTATTACTAAGACAGGGCATGGAACTTATCCATTATAGAGTAACTAGACCTGAGGTGGAAAATGTGGACACAGTAGCCCTGCTGAGAAAGTAGAGCTGGGGGAGGCTTCAGTCTTCCCCTTTGGGAGGAGTGATCACATCTAGGAGATCCTGACTATTTTTTAAAACCCAGTTGATATTTGTCTCTCTGCCAGTCATCCCCATTCATCCCTCTTGGGTCAAATAGGGCAAGGCTACCCACTATTCCACTGAACCTTTTCAGCATTTCAGTAACTTTCTAGTAGTTAGGGATGCCCCAAAGGGCAACACATCAGGAGGGTGATGAATTCCTAACAATGTAATTTATGTAATCCTTTATGATAGGGGCCTTCCAGTAGATGGATGCCCAAGTCAACTAGGGATTATGATAGGATGATGATAACTAGCATTTATACATCCCTTTAAGATGTATTCACCATGGGGCTGCTGGGTAGCACAGTAGATAGAGTGCCAGACCTAGAGTTGGGAGGACATTTGTTCAAACCTGGTCTTAGATACTTCCTAGCTGTGTCATCCTGGATAAGTCATTTAACCCCTTTTGTCTAGCCCTTGCCACTCTTTTGCTTTAAAAATGATATCGAGACAAAAGGTAAGGGCCAAAAAAAAGATGCGTTAAGTACTCATAAATATCTCATTTTATACTTACCTCAACCCTAGAAGATAGATAATATATCTTCACTTACACATGGGGAAATGAGGCAGACCAAAGTCAGATGTCTTGTCCCAAAGCTAATGTTTGAAGTTGGATTCATGTCTTCTTGACTCGAGGCCAAGCATTCTAACCACTGTGCTGCTTGGTTGCCTATGCTAACATTTCCTTATTTTTATAGATGAGGAAACTGAGGTTCATAGGGGCTAATATCAGGGTCATGCAGCTAGTAAGTATTTGGGGTATGATTTGAAGTCAGGTTTTCTGGACTGTGAGTCTAGAACTCTACCCACTGCTATATCTAACTGTAAACAAACACTAGATTTGGATACAGAGGCTCCGAGTTTGGATCCAGCTTATATCCCTTGGGAAAATCATCTGTAGGTCTCAGTTTCTTCAGCTATAAAGTGATTCAATTGTATTAGATGCCATGAAATAAACTTTCTAGTTCTCCACCCTATTATATACCATTCCTCTGGACTTGGCAATAAGATTTATGTTCTCCTTACAGGAGCCACTTAATACACGTTTGTCAACTAAATCAAAGAATCTCAGCGTTTAAAGAGATGCTTACTGGGACAGCTAGATGGTACAGTGGATAGAATACTGGACCTATAGTCATAATGACCTGAATTCAAATCCAGTCTTGGCTACTCATTAGCTGTGTGACTCTGGGCAAGTCACTTAACCTTGTTTGCTCAGTTTTTTCATCTGTAAAATAAACTGGACAAGGAAGTGGCAAACCACTCTGGTATCTTTGCCAAGAAAACCACAAATGGGATCATAAAGAGTCAGACATGACTGAAATGACTAAACAAGAAGAAGTTCACTAATTCTATCGGCACCCAAGCATTCAATGATTCTCTTCTATCCCTAACATTTGAGTCAATCCAATTAGTCTAATCTGGGAAGCAGTCATGCTCATGGCTCACTGCCAAATGGTTTTGGTCATTTAGTCCAAAGGCATCAAAAACATGGCCTGGGGGACTAGTATGACTTAAACTGTATTATTATTAAATATTAGTATTTTAAAAATTAAAATGTAATTAGGAAACACTTAGCAAAATAAATAAAACACAACATACATAATGCTAACTTGTGGTTTTCTAAGTCAATATGCAGCCAGGAAGAAACCTTACAAATAATTTAGAAGTCCTACTTCTATTTGAGTTTGAGGCTGCTGGTTTAGTCCAAATCTCTCTTTATAGATCTGTAGAATTATAGACTGACCAGACCAGCAAGTAGGATCTGCATTCAGAAAAACAACTTTAGAATGATGGCCTCAATTAAGGTTACAGGGGCTAAAGATTTGAACACAGGTCCTCTGAACTCGAAATCCACTGCTGTTCCCACTACGCTAGGCTGCCATGGTCCTCTTATCCCCCCCTTTCCATGTCATTGATTTTAGAAGTGGTGGTTGGGAGCCCCCAATGCTTTGGAGCTCCAGCAATGACACATCTGATGCTCCCTAATCATAGTTTTCTGCCGCAGTGGTTGCAAGAATTAAAGTTTCATCCATAAGCAGCCATTTCCTTGATTCATGGTGTGGAAACTCAATACTGTTCAGCTTTCAACATTCTGCCTGGACTCATCCTCCCCAGAGACAGTCAGATTCTGGCCGGCTCCCCTCTCTGAAATCTCCCTTCTCCAGTTACATTCTCACAGGTTAGTACTCTTTGCTTCTCAAATGCACCAAGCTGGTCCAGGGCTTGGGGCTTTAATGCATCACAGGTGTCCCATAGTGGGCTGGGCTTTTGCCCCAAATTCATTCCAGATGCCCCCCTATTTCTGAATAATCATATTAATGCTTGGTGCAAACACAACTGTGGCTCTTCCAGGATCTTCAACCCACAAGACAGGGGTACACAGGCAAAAGGATCCTTGGGAGTTTGGAGTTCAGACTCTGGCTCTGTTATAAACTCCTTGTGTGACCTTGAGTGAGTGACTTCCCTTTCCTGGGCCTCTGTCTTCTCCTCTATAAAATGAGGGAGTTGGAATAGATGGAGCTCACTATTCTATGAGTTCGTAATTTCACTTCAGTTCTGAGTCTATAAAGACACATCAGCTGCTTCCCCAAGGCTATAAATAGGAATTCAGTGGGAAAAAAATCCTTTGAACCCTAGTATTGCTCCAGTCCTTTGGCCTGGAGCACTGGCAATAATGGGTGTATTCACAGAGTGAAAAATATGAGCGACGTTCTCAAAGGCTTCTGTACTATGGGGCCCATGAACTTGACATTCTGAAAAGGCAGCAGAGCTGGGTCACTGAGCCAACACAATAGACTCATCTGTGCCGGTACAAAAAACATCTTGAGTTAAGGAGGCATTCTTCTTCTCTTGAGAGCAGGGTTTGAGCCCCTTCTAATTACTGGTTCAGGGCCATTTGTTCTTGGATCCTTCAGTGCAATGGCTTCGGGGCACATGATGACCCACAGGGCTTTTTAACTCCTTCACCAACTGTGTGGAGTCTAAAGAGAAGAATCCACCAACAAAGTGCTCCATTTGTTGATTTGGAAAATATGTTTCTCATGCAAGCTTGGATGAGAAGGTTTAGGGCTGGAAGGGGCCTTATGGATCATTTAGCCTTTATTTTACTAGGGAAGAAACTCAGAGGATCATGGGATTAGACAGAAAGGGTTATTCAGAGTTTGTCTTATTTTAAAGATGAAGCATCAGAGGCCCCAGAAAAAGAAAATGACATGTTCGTGGTCACATAATTATCAAGTACCAGAGGAAAGGATTAGACCCAAGTCTTCTCATTTACCCGAAAACCTTTTATTAAATGCCCAATAGGTCCCAGGAACCCAGCAAGTGGCTAAGCATACCAAAAAAAGGGAAAGACCCCAAAGCAACAGTCCAACCTGTTCCTGCCCTCCAAGAGTTTACATTCTAATGTGGGAGACACACATGAACAGCTTTGTACAAAGGTAATACAGAGTAAATGGGAGGTAACCTTCTAGCTCCAAACAAGATCCCTTTTTGGTGTCTGGTCTCTAAAACAGAAAATAAGGTTTAATAAAAGAGACATCTGTGCTCTTTGTGGTGGCAAAAAAATTGGAAAATGAGGGGATGCCCTTCAATTGGGGAATGGCTGAACAAACTGTGGTATCTGTTGGTGATGGAATACTATTGTGCTGAAAGGAATAATGAACTGGAGGAATTCCATGTGAACTGGAAAGACCTCCAGGAAGTGATGCAGAGTGAAAGGAGCAGAAGCAGGAGAACCTTATACACAGAGACTGATACACTGTGGTACAATCTAACGTAAAGGACTTCTGAACTAGCAGCAATGCAATGACCCAGGATAATACTGAGGGACTTAAGAGAAAGAATTCTCTCCACATCCAGAGAAAGAACTGTGGGAGCAGGAACACAGAAGAAAAACAACTGCTAGATCACATGGGTTGATGGGGATATGATCAGGGACATAGACTCTAAACAATCACCCTAATGCAAATATTAATAATATGGAAATAGGTCTTGATCAATGACACATGCAAAACCCAGTGGAATTGCATGTTGACTATGGGAGGGAGGGAGTGGGAGAAGGGAAGAGAAAGAACATGAATCATGTAACCGTAGAAAAATATTCTAAATTAATTAAATACAATTTTTCAAACCAAAAAAAAAAAGGCATCATAATACAGTAGAAAGAACAATGGCTTTAATACCCATAGATCTGTGCAGCAAGGCGCTTATGGCCAGCGTCATGTTCATTCCTCTCCTGTTCTCCCTTTCCATCTCAGTAGTCTTTCCCCCCTGGATAATGACTGCATCTTCAGCCTCCTCACCTGGGAAGATCCCTCCACTCCTGTGGTCCTATACTCTTCTTGATGAATTCTTCCTGGAACCTCCATTTTGAGGAAGCACCAAGGCCAGTCCCATGCTCCCTGCTTTCTCTCAAAGCTGAGATCCTGTCTCTGCACATTTATCTTCCATGCCCCAGCATGGGTACCTTCCCTCCATTCCTTTTAGCTCCTTCTTAGATGTGTCCTCTCTTATAACATAAATTCTTTAAGGGAAGGTGGGACCTTTTTTTCTTCCTTTTTAAAATTTTTTTATTTATTTTTAGCATTTGTTTTCCTAGTGCTTGGCACAGTGCCTGGCACATAGTAGGTGTGTTTATTGTCTTGTCTCATCTCTCTGGGTCTCAATTTCCTCTTTTACAAAATGAGGAGTTTAGACTAGATGCCTTTGAGGCCACTTCCAGCTCTCGTGTCTCACAATTCTATGGGTATAGCAGTAGGCAGCTGGGCTGGTTCTGGGATAATGAGATGTACCAAGTTTAAAGAGCTGCAAATGCCCAAGCTGGTTACCATTATGTGAAGGACATCACTGAGTGGATTGGGTCAGGAGGATAGAATAGCAGCTAGAAAAAGGCAGCCATAGAAGCAAGAAATCACAAGACAGGGTATATGTCTCCTGGGCAGCCCAGGCAAAATAGAAAGCCACAGTTGGCTCCCAAGATGTGATGTGAGAATTAGTGGGTGGAGAAAAAGTTTGATAAACTGAGGCAAGAGCAGATTTCGCTCTCTTCTCTTCTTTTCCATATTTGTTGCTGGCTGGACTTCCCTGTGAGCATGGCTAGTGGGCCTGAATGGTGGCTACAGAATAGCAAGCTAAATGGAGCAGTAAGGAAAGTCACCTATATCTCTCTATTTTTCCATCTTTTCCCCCTACTTTTGATTTAATAAAATTATTCAATTATGGCCAGTCTCATAATTTTTATTCTTCATGAGTCTTTGCCTGCACCGAATGTGGAAGAGCCATTTCCTGATTCAGAGAGGCACCATGGTCTCTGTGGGTGGAAGTAGTCTATAGCCGGGTGTTATTACATATCCTTAAAGTCTTGAGGAAATCAGGTTAATAATCATGCTAATAAAAATCATCCTAGGCTCTCTTTCATTGACCCTTTAAACTGAATGGTGAACTTTCCTCAAAACTGGGATATGGGACAAATGTTATCATCTCCATTTTATAGATCAGGAGGTTGAGGCTCAGAGAGCCAGAATGACTCACACACCTTAGAAGAGTTCACATTTCTTACTGGCTAAAAACTTACCCTGATTTAATTATTTTTTTTAAACCCTTAACTTTTGTGTATTGGTTCCTTGGTGGAAGTGGTAAGGGTGGGCAATGGGGGTCAAATGACTTGCCCAGGGTCACACAGCTGGGAAGTTTCTGAGGCTGGATTTGAACCTAGGACCTCCCATCTCTAGGCCTGACTCTCAATCCACTGAGCTACCCAACTGCCCGCTCCCTGATTTAATTTTGAATACAGAAGCTTCTAAATGATTTTTGGTTAACCATATTGTTCCACAGTTGCTTAGGTGATACAGTGCAAAGAGCAATGGACCTGGAGTCAGGAAGAGTTGAGGTCAAATGTGGTCTCAGACACTATGTGGCCTTAGACAAGTCTGCCTCAGTTTCCTCAAAACTATAAAATCTGGTCTCATATATTAACTACATGACCCTTGGGGGCAAATCACAATCTCTGCCTCAGTTTCCTTATCTATAAAAACAGGATAAGTATAGCATCTGCCATAATGGTTGTGAAGATAAAATCAGATACTATTTACAAAATGCCCAGCACATAAATAAGCCATATTGAAATGCTTATTTCCTTCCTTCCCTGACCTGGAAATGATAACAAATGCCATTTCTATAGGATTTTAAAGTTTGAGGATCATTCGCATGCTCTCAAATTATTTGAACCTAACAACCCTGTGACATAAGGATGAAAAATATTATTATTCTTATTTCATAGATGAGGAAAAGGGCTCAGAAGGGTTGTGATTTGCCCATGATCACACAATTGAGACAGCTAGCTCATACGGGGATAGACTGCTGGACTTGGAATCAGGAAGACCTGAGATCAAATTCTACAATGGACACTCACTGGCTCTGTGACCCTGGGGAAGTCAACCAACATCTGTGTGGTAGAGTCCTCATCTGTAAAATGGGGATAATAAAAGGATCTACCTCACAGGGTAGGATCAAATGGGAGGATCAGGGGAGAGAACCTATGAGATGTGATTCATAAAAATTCAAATGCTATAGAAACACTAGCTATCATTGTTATTATCATCCATTGCACCATGTGGACTCTCTGTAACGTGCTGATATCCCTAAACATGGGAACTCCAGTATCTCTTCAGTACAGCCAGTCAACCGATACCTTTTCCCTGAAACAAACAACAAAAATGATTGTCTTGAATCGATTATGAAAATACATTCCTCCAGTTTGCAGAGATGTGGAGGACCATCAGGGTATGATGTTGTCTTCCCAGATTCGGTCGCTGTATTGGGAATTTTTGCTAAATTGTTTTTCTTTGTTATGAAGGAAGGTTTATTCTAGAAAAGAGGCTATATACTTATATAATATCTAGAAATATAGAATATGTTTATAGATATATATGACTGAGGTTTAAAAAAAGGGGTCAACATGGGTCAATGGGGACATGATTGGGAATGTAGATTCTATACGATCGCCCCAGTGCAAATATTAATAATATGGAAATAAGTCTTGATCAGTGACACGTGTAAAGCCCAGTGGAATTGAGTGTCGGCTATGGGAGGGTGGTAGGAGGAGGAGAAGGAAAGAACATGAATCTTATCACCATGGAAAAATATTCTAAATCAATTAAATAAATTTTTTAAAAAGAGTCAGTAAAACTTAGCATGTTTGTGGTTTGAACCTGTGCTGTCATCCATGTAGGGAATTCAGTCCATCAGTCAACAGGCATTTATGAAATGCTTAGTAGATACCAGTCATTGCCCCAGGTGTAGTCATGTGCATCTATACCTCTCTTTACAGAGCACTGACTCTGTGATCGAGGTCTTTCTAGGCATTCTGGAGAACATACAAGCTGTGGAGACACAATTCCTGCCAACGATCACAGCAGACCCCTGAGGTCAGCAAGGCAGATGCTGGGAGGAGAATGCTTTGGAAATCCCCAAGGAGTTTAGAAATGGGAGCTAAGGTTCCTCTATGGTGGTGAAAACTGAGTTGATGAATGGCGGAGACATTGATGAGTATATGGAAACAGATCACAAACCTGGCATGGAGCTGGGACATGGTAGTGAGGGAGGACTGTAATTATCAAGAGTTCTGATGGAGCTTCCTTTGCCAATAGGAGCCCAACTATTAAATCTCTAACTGGCTTTAATGACATTTAATTCTTCAAAAGGTAGAGAAAACAAAAAGGGGAAATGCCATTCTGAATATGTTTCTCATGAATAGAGGCAGATCATTAAAGTACATGTGAAGGGAATCTTTAGGGAAAGTGATGCCCCCATTTTTTGTTTTATTTGAAATATGGAGAAAGAAAGCCAGGCATAATCTCACATGAATCCTAGATTTGGGGAGAACAGATTAGTATCAAAGATCTAGAGCTAGAAGGAATGATCTAGTTCAACCCCCAGATTTTACAGAAGAGGAAACTGAGGCTCAGTGTATGACTTCCACAAGTACACTGAAGTAGTAAGTGCCATAAAATAGTGAATATTCTTCCCAATGGACCAAATTGCTCTATTTCCATAAAGGTTCAGAGAAAATAAGAATATGATGGCTTAATAGATTCCTAGATGCTGAGTGAGAAGGGCACTAAGCGGCCAACTCATCCAACCCCTTCACGTAACAAATGAAGAAACTAAGACGCAGAGAAAGTAAGAGATTTAAACTGAAGGTCACATAGGTAGGAATTGCCATACTAGGGACTTTGTCAAGAGTAATTCAGCTCATTTGCTGAAGAAATCAAAAGTGTACCTGGGAAAAGAATTTAAGGGTGTGATTCCAAACTCGACTCAATTCATCTCAATACAGTAAACAAAGTATTAAAATAATTTTCCCATAACCTCATCACTAGGACTCTATGTGTAGATAAGCCCTTAATCAATTTGAAAGGATCATAGGAATTCTGGCCATTGAATAAAAGGCACAGGAAACATCTTGGAATTGACTGAAAGAATCAGACATATCTCTGGGCCTAAATATAAAACAGCAATACAGTTTAGAGTTGCTAAATCTTGTGGCAGGCCAGCCAAGTCAAGTGGTCAGTGAACAAGCATTAAGTACTTTCCCAGAGACTTGGAACCTACCCCCTGGAAGGGAAACATCCTCAGGAGAGGGAAAGGAGAACACAAGCTCTCTCTCTCTCTCTCTCTCTCTCTCTCTCTCTCTTTTGCTCTCTCTTCCCTTCTTTATGATATATATAAGAGGAAGAGGATCAAAGGGAGAAAATATGTCAAGCCAGGAGCACAGAGACACAAGCCAAGGAAAAACAGAAGGTCTCCTGAGAAAAAGAGAGGCTATACCTCTCTGGTCTCCCATCTCCTACCTGAGAGGTGATGAGTCTCAGCATTAAATACCTTAAGGCAGCTGAAGAGATAGGGTGACTCGCTCTCATTTGGTTGTTATGTACTGTTGAACACATGGCACCCTATTTCTTTTGTGTTTATTCTTTCCTGATCTTAGAGAAACTCGTATTCTCGATTACCTAGACCTAGTGAGTTCTGGAGATCGAAGGGTCCCACTGATGATTAAAAATGGCAGCAATGAATCATGTAACCATGGGAAAATATTCTAAATAATTTTTTAAATGGCAGCAATGGGGGGCGGCTGGGTAGCTCAGTGGATTGAGAGCCAGGTCTAGAGACGGGAGGTTCTAGGTTCAAATCTGGCCTCAGATACTTCTCAACTGTGTGACCCTGGGCAAGTCACTTGACCCCCATTACTTAGCCCTTACCACTTTTCTGCCTTGGAGCCAATACACAGTATTGACTCCAAGACAGAAGGTAAGGGTTTAAATAAAATAAAATAAAATGGCATCAATGGCAGCTTGAAGAGTAGAGGCCAGTTTCAGATGAAAAACCTGCAGACAGATGTGGAGAGACAGTCACTTCAGGATGGTGACAACTTCAAGAGACCTCACATGCAAGAGAAATGCCCTTTGTGGACTCAGTAGCAACATTGGCCCTTGAATCCCAGCAGTAGAACCAAAGGGAACTTTATGATAACTCCACAAAGGGAGAAATATACAAGTGCCAGGACTTGTGAAGTACCATTATGTCATGTGTGTTTCCTACATATTTTTCTCACTTCCTTTGTACTTTAAGTTTCAGCTCATTCTCTCTAGAGGCCTTGTATGTTCAGGAATTTAGGGGAATGTTTTATGTCTACTGTTCTTTCTAAAGAGCAGATTGTTATTGTTTGTGTTTGCTAAAAAGCTAATTGTTTCTGGCAGATAATCGATGAAAAGCATACTGCTGGGGGCTGAAGCAACAAATGAAAAAACCTGTCCCTTGGGATTACCCCTAGAACCTGAAGAGTAATGACGGCCCCACTCTGAGGATGTGGCTTACCAACGTGAATGGGAGTTGATAAGCTTAGTTCTAAAGAGTCACTACAGTAGAGCTTTCAAAAAATGTAGAACTGGCCAGAATTGGTCTGCATGGTGGTATACGTCTATACTCCCCACTACTGGGGAGGTTGAGGTTCGTGGATTGCCTGAACTCAGATGCCTTGAACTGCTGTAGAGCTAAACTGTTCACATGTCCTCACTATGAATGGCACCAACATTGGGAACCCAAAGAAGGGGTGGGTCATCAAGTAGCCCAAGGATGGGCTAACCAACTCAGGTCAGAAATTGAGGAAGTCAAAACACATGTGCCAGTCATTAGAGGGTGTGGAACCATGAGTGACCATTGGATTTCTACTTCTAATCAAGATAGGGAGAATTAAAAAATGTATAAGGAAGACTAAAGAAAGAGGAAAGGAAGGGAGGGAAGGAGGAAGGATAGAAGAATTGGATATCTTGGCAGTCATGAGTTGCCACTTTTTGGAAGTCTCCAAGGAAAGAATGAATGAAAATTTACCAGCTTTTTTTTTGTGAAGATTCTTTCCCATGTACTAATTGGGCTAGATACCCATTCAGTTCCTCAGTTTCCTTATCTATAAAATAAGGAAAGCAATAGCTTTCCAATTCTCCCAGGGTTGTTGTTAGGACCAAATGTGATAATATTTGAAAAGTGCTCAGCACAGTGTCTGGTAAGCACATAGTAGGTGCTCACTACATGCTCAGTCCTTTCCTTTCCATCTATGCCCTTCTCCATTCAGTGAATCAAAGAATGCTGGATGCTGAGAGGTGGGATGCAGAAGGAGCCTGTTGTCATTCCTGTCCGTGCCTCGTTGAAGTTCCTTCTCATGACTCTTCTCCATTCCTGTGGCCTTCATCTCAAGGAGACAGACAGCCCAGTGCAGTGGACAGAGTGTTGGATTGGGGATCAGAGGCTCTGGAGCCAGTGCTGGCTCTGCAGTTGATAAGCTGTGAGACATTCAGGTTCAGTTTCTTCATCTCTAAATATGTTAGAAATTTTTTTTGTCCTTTTCCTTTTTATTTGTTTGCATTAGGGTAGCAGAGGAGGTGGGAAGGAGAGAAAATAAAGTCATAAATTTTAAAAAATGTTTAATGTAGGTTTTGGACTAGATGATTTGTTTTTACCTCTGAGATCACTTGAGTTAGCCAGGGGTATGGTGAATAGAACACTGGTTTTGGAGTCAGGAAGACCTGAGTTCAAATCTAACTTTAGACATCTACTAGCTGTGTGACTCTGGGCAAGTAGGTCACTTCACCTCTGCCTGCCTTAGTTTCCTCTTCTGTAAAATGAGAATAACAACAGGAAGTACCTCCCAGGGTTATGGAGAACCATGTGAAATAAGATATATATTTGGTTTTGTAAGCCTTGCAGTCCTATATGAATGTTAGCTGTTATTATTGGTAGCAGCAGCTAGGTAGTACAGTGGATAGTACACGGGCCTAGAGTAAGGAAGACCTAAGCAGGAAGATCTGGCTTCAGATATTAGCTGTATGACCCTTGGCAAATCACTTAACCCTGGTAGTCTCAGTTTCCTCATCTGGAAAATGAGCTGGAAAAGGAAATGACAAACCACTTCAGTATCTTGGCCAAGAAAACCCCAAATGGGTTCATGACTGAAAAGTGACTGAACAACAACACATTATTATTGTTATTTTTACTGATATCATTTTTTCTTTCTCTAAATCTCTGATCCTAATAGATGAAGATTCTACTGGTTTTTCCACTTACTAGCTGTGTGACTATATTATGAGGCCTCAGAGATCATGTAGTCTAGTTCTTAATATTTTACAAAAGGGGGAAAGGTAAGGCCTGACAAACTTTGGCTAGGAGCTTAGAGGCCCTTCTGACAGAAGGGCCAAAGGTTCAGAGAAAAGCCTGTGACTGCTTGATAGAGAGGCCAGTGAGTCATCTGGTCTGGTTCGGCTGGAGGCT
The DNA here is from genome assembly GCF_016433145.1 of Gracilinanus agilis. Taxonomy (NCBI): domain Eukaryota; kingdom Metazoa; phylum Chordata; class Mammalia; order Didelphimorphia; family Didelphidae; genus Gracilinanus; species Gracilinanus agilis. The sequence goes on along the minus strand of NC_058133.1, from coordinate 23,056,555 downwards.
TTGTCAGGGGGATTCATAGGAGACTGGGAAGGAATCCCTGGATATCAAGAATATGTTTATTCAAAGCTCAGCTTGTGTTGATTTTCAGAGAGGCCTTTCAGCTCCCTTCCTTGACCTTAAAGAAATACAATCATTGACCTGGTTTTATTGGAAGCGAAAGGTTGAAGGGACCCAGAATCAGCCTTTAAAGTTGCTGTTAGCATATTAGAAATGTAAATTAATCCCCATCCGTTCCCCACCCCAGAATACCATAATTAAGCACTAAATATGAAAAATAAAATCTCCCGTCTGCTTCCTTCGTGAACCCTCTGAGCCTTTGTGGAGGGAGGCCGTTGGACACCATCTCACATTCTCCTTCCAACTTCACAACAATAATACCTCCCATTTGTGAAGCAATTTAAGGCTTACTTCCCTCCAAAGACTCTGGCCACAAGCATTTATTAAGTGCGCTCAGGTATTATTGCTCTCGTTGAACAGAGCAGGGCATGGAGTCAGAGAAGGCCACGTCGGACTCCTGGCTCAGTTTAAGTAAGTCCCTCGTCCTCAGTCCCAGAGCTGGCAAGTGCCCAAGTCCAGTGTTCTTGGGTTGATCTGCCACAGTCAAAAATGTTACCCAGAAGCAGGAAGAAGGTCCTCCAAAGAGCCACGGATTAGCCCGCTCGGTCAATCCACCGACATTTATTATCCACTTGCCATGTGGCGGGTAGAGATAAGCCTTGTGTTAAGTGCTGGGTCTAGAAAGAAAAAGCAGAGTAACTACAACAGAGGGTATTTCATGGCCTGCAGCGAGGCAATGGCTAGGGTCGATGGGGGTATCTCAGAGGGGATGGAGGTTTTCATTTCTGAGCATTTAGGTCTTCTGTCCATATCTTGGGTCAGAATGGAAGGGAATTAGAGTTGGCCATTCCCCATAAATACAAGAAACAAAGAGCATTACTTGGCAGATGATTTGGTCCTCAGAAAGGTGAGCTCCCACCTTCCCTTCATGAACGACCCAGGCTCCCAGCCTAGTCAGGGACTTTCCCCAATCCTCCTCCCTGTCCTGTATCTACATCCCCAATCCTCCTCCCTGTCCTGTATCTACATCCCCAATCCTCCTCTCTGTCCCGTGTCTACATCCCCAATCCTCCTCCCTGTCCTGTATCTACATCCCCAATCCTCCTCCCTGTCCCGTGTCTACACCAAGGGATCCAGTGAAGGCGTCTCCATTTGCCTTGAAGGCGAAATTCATTGCCTGCTTTTTCAAGTCTCCCCCCCTTTGGGGCCTTTTTTAGAAACCATCCAGATGCTTTCCATGTACAGAAAAGGTTACGATGCCATTCTCCCAACAGCCAGTGCTTATTTAAATAGGCAGACCATGGGCCAAGGAGCCATTGTTCTGCTCGAGAACTGGAGCTCTCCTGGCTGATGGAGTTTGATGATCGTTGTGAAGTCAGAGTTTGGCTCAAAGGCTCAGAGCATAGACTTTTCCCTTTTTCCCCCTTCTCTGGTGCCTTGGACACACCTCCTGGGCTTCTGGGCTATGCTACAATTTTAAACCTAGATCAAACACATGTAATCCCAGTGGGTTGTGCAATCAGCTACTTTGGCAAGACCCAGAGCTATGCAGAGAAGGGCTCTGGAGGGATGCATACCACATGCTTGGAGGTGCACATGTGGCTTCTATATTGTTGGAGAGCCCTCGCTGAACACACATCAGCTTAGCCTAAATACCCTCAAAGCAGCTCCAGCCCAAGAGCAGGGGAACAGCCTTAAGACGAATCACAGACGGGGGCTTGGATAAAACTGCTAGCAAGTGCTTCGTTTCTGCGAGATCCTTCCAAGATGGCGGGGAAACAGAGAGGAAGAAGCTGTGTATCAGAATGATGGAATCTCAGAGCTGGAGGGAGCCCAGAGAACATTTAATTCAACTCATGCCCTAACAGGAATCCTCTTTACTCTACAAGTTGAATGGGCTACCTTGGGAGGGACCATCAGGGTCCCCATTGGTGAATGTCTAAAAGCAGAGATTTAATGACCACTCACTGGACACAATGTAGAGAAGATTCCTGTCTATGGACACGTTGGACTAGATGGCCACTTCATTGCCTCGAAACTCAGATTTCTGTGAATTTGTCAACCAATGGCCATACAGCCTTCGCATGAAGCTATCAAGTGAAGTGGAAATGATGACTTCCCTTTTCCCTTTTGCATAGTTTAAAGTTGCGTATTTAGGTTAGAGGGAAAGAAAAACTTCCTGTCCATTATTCCTTTGGGTTTAGAAATTCAAACAGTTTTGAATCTACCTAATGATGGATCTTTCTGGAGTGCAGGTCTAACTCCATCACTGTTCCCTATTCAGTAAACACCAGAAGTTCCCATCTCCTCGATTTGGCTTTTAAGGCCATCCATAAATTGGCCCCTTCCTATCTTTCCACTGTTCTTCCACACCTCTCTACTCCAATGCCCTTCATCTAGTGACTCTGACCTTTTGCCTTTTCTCCATTCAAAGCTCTATCTTCGGATTCCTGCCATTTCCATTGGTAGTCCCTCATGCTTGCAATTCTCTTCCTCCTAACATTCAGTCTCTGACTTTCTTGGCTTTCTTCAAATAGAAGTTAAAATTATGCCTTCTGTCAGAAGCCTTTCCCAGTCCTACATAATGTTAGTATTAGTGTATGTTTCCATGGAAGATTATCTCCAATTTATCTTGTATATAACATGTGTAAATTGTTATTTGCATATTGTCTCCTTACATTAAATACCGAGTTCTCTAAGGACAGGGCCCATTTTTGGCATTTCTTTATATTCCCAGGACTTAACACAATGTCTGGCATACAGTAGGCACTTACTAAATGCTTGTGGGCTTGACAAAATCATCCTATAGTCCACCTATCTCCACCTTTTCAATAACACTTTGTCAGGTTTTATAACAATTAAAAACCAAACAGTCCTGGAAAGCATTTGAATTTGGCGTCTGAAGACCTGACTCTGAATTCTGATTCTAACACTCAATATCTGTGTGATGGCAGGCAAGTCATTTTACTCCGACGGGCCTCCATTTTTCATGGGTAAAATGAGGGGTATGGTCTAAAGGGCCCCTGAGGTCCCTTCTAAATTGAAATTTTCTCTTACTAAGACATGCGCCTTGCCCCTAAAAAAGATAAGAATGTCTTACTTAATCCATCAAATAAAGCTGTGTTTTTATTGTGGCTGTCAATGTTTAAAATGCTGAGTCCTTCTAAATATGCAGAATGAGACATATTTTGGACATGGCCAATGTGGGAATTTGTTTTGCTTGATTATGCATAGTTGTTAGAAGAGATTTTTCCTTCCCTCGGGGGTGGTGGTGGAAGGGGGGTGAGAGGAAGAGAAAATAAATTCTTACTAATTGAAAAAGAACCCTTGACCCCTGTTGTGAAATAGATGTTCAGAATTCAGACATATTTCTGCCTACCAGTCAGTGAGCATATCTGGGGAAGTCACCTTCTCTCCCCATGGGACGATGGTATACTGATGTATTCATTTTTAGGTTTCATATTCCTACTTTCAAAGCTACTCCTTTACAATTTAAATAATAAACAGAACTTCACTTGGTGGGATTCAGAGGCCTTATGATGGATGTTTGAGCCCTGGTTCTGCCTTTTTCCTACCTATGTGACCACTCTAGACTTCCTCCTCATTTTTTCAGGTAAGGAAACTAATCCCTCTCTATACCTCACATATACCTCACCTAATGGTGAATTATTGACTCAAAAGCATTTCATTGGTAGCTGCCATGACTCAAACATGATAGTGAAATTTCTTTAGTGTGTTATGGTTCCAAAACTCTTTCTATATAAGTCAGTGAATCAATAAGTATTTATTGATCACACATGATACATGCACATATGTATATCTCTCAAACATATGACTTATTTTGTTTCTCGTAACTANAGAGCAAGTGTGATTGCACCCTAGTGTAGATGAAGGAACTGAGCTTAGAATGATAAAGACTGGAATAGATCCAAAGACTAAAGGCTAGAAGGGCTTTTGGGGGTCCATCTAAGCCAAACAGTTCACTTTACAGATGAGAAAATCAAAAAACAACAGAATTAAGTCATTGGTCCAAGGACATCCCTAAAGCTCAGCTTCAGAAGCAAGATCTGAATACAAGTCCTCAGATTTGGATAACTTGACTCTGGAATAAAACCTCTCTTGATTCAATCATCTAATCAAGACTATTAGAATGGTTGGGAGAAGTGATTTGGAAGGAGTGTGAATCATTGGGATATATATTGGGATTTGTTCATGAGATTCAGTCAGTTTTGTGGGTCTTGTTTAAATAGTAAACTAGTACAGACAAGCGAATGGAAGTCAAGAAGAGAAAACAGTTCTAGCCAAGTCCTTGCAGAGAAAAAAAAAAGAAAAGAAAACCACTGCTTTGGGAGGACTAGAGGTGGGGTGCAGAGGACTAAGGAACTTCTGTCTCCTCTCCTGACTCTTCAGCTAGAGATGGACTTTGTGACCTTCGGATAGTCAGAGAATTTGAATTCATTGTTATCCTAATAGTGCTCCTACAACAGCTGATGACTTTGACTGAATCAGGGTCCAAGGAATGTTGAGGAAAAGTAGCTTCAGGCCCTACAAGAAAGGGGGAGAGAGCTATAAAGTAGTTGAAGGGAACCTCATGAAGATTCCATAAAGGTAGGAAAAAGGACTTTTAGCCATTATGAGCTTTAAATGACTCCATTTGATCTATGAGTTCATTTATGAGCTCTCTAAACTAGACTCCGTGTATGCTTATGGGAGAGTGAATACTTATTTTGGGGGATTGGGGAAAGGATAATGGAACCATCTATTTTTTTCCCTTAATCTTAGTAAATATCATTTTAAAAAAAACCTATTTGAATCTGTCTGGCTAATTGGCATCCATAAAAGGGGAGCACGCTGGTGGGGGCTTGTGAGGTATCGTACTAGGGAAAAACCATGGCCAGTTCCTCAATATTGCATAGAACTCTGAGCAGAGAAGTGATAGCTACTCTCTGAAGAATCAACTTGCCATGGTGAGTGGGACTTAGGCTAGTGGTCCCACAGCCTGTGCTGAAATGCTTAATTCATTTGGATTGATTAACAAAAGTAAGATTAAAGCTTCTCAACATTTTCCTCTCTCTATATGGTCATTTTCCATCCAGCTGGAAGGGACTTTGAGGTCAGCAGCATCTCTATTTTGAGGCAGCAGAGGGGCTCAGTGGATAGAGCACTGGACCTAAAGTCAGGAAGACCCAAGTTGAAATCTGGCCTCAGACATTTACTAGCTGTGTGACCACTGGACAAGTCACTTAATCCTGTTTGCCTCAGTTTCCTCATCTATAAAATAAGCTGGAGTAGGAAGTGACAAACTACTCCACTATCTGCCAAGAAAACCCCACAGACAGTATTGGTACGCTGTGGTCCATTTGGGCACAAATTTGGATGTGACTGCAAAAGTCCTAATTTTATTGACAAGAAACTAGAGTAGCTGGATTTCAATCTGGCTCTGCTACCCACCCACCTCGGTAACCCAAGACCCCTAACCTCTTTAGGTTTCCATCTTCAAATCTAGGGTTCTTTCCCCCAGGCTGTCTGCTCCATGAATAAAGGACAAAGAACAACAGTCCCCTATTTATCCATGTCCTATGTCTCATTCCCAGACAGGAGAAATAGGGTTAGTTATCAGACAAGAAAGATAATGGTGACCATGCTAGTCTTGAACTTGAAACGTGCATGGTTAGAATTAGCCATTAGAATTTGAGGAGGAAAAAGAGCTGAAGGAAGCATAGATACAATTTCCTTTTTAATTTCAAACATTCCCTGTTCTAAGCTCCTTCCCAGCTGTTATTCTACTGAAATTTTTTTCTTATTATAAACATAACCACCAACAAACACAAATATTTTGATATACAAAGAACAAGTGGAATGAGAAAAAAATTCTCATGGTATGCAAGTTATTTTAAAGTGTACATAGTACATATCCACACGTAATTTAGCAAATAAAAAACTGTTCTTTGTATGTCCTTATAAATTAAAAAAAATGAATAGCTTAAAAATAAGCAAAAAAATCCAAACATGGTTTAGAGATGCTTATGTACCAAAGCTCGATAACCTGTACTTCTCGACATAGTTAAAAGTATATGCTATGACAATTAATTTATACATTTAGTACCATGCTGATCAAAGGATGATAAAACTAAAATGTGATATGAAATATAATTTTTGTATATAATTTTTATTTATATTTATAAAATGTTATGTTTATGTTTTATTTATGTTTTTTGTAAACTATTTATAAAATATAACTTTTATACATAAGAGTTTTATACAAAAAGGGTTTATAAAACTAAGCTAAAATTTCAAAACTTTCCTGGAGTCAAAAAAAGGTCAAGCATCTCAAAAGAAGTAATGTAAAGGAAAGAGAGAGACCTAGCAATTCTACAAAACAGTTATCATAAGAATACTTCATTACTGATTAAAACAGAAAGATCAGTGGCAAAGATTAGCTAAACAGAACTCAGAAACAATCCAATATAGTAGTACTGTGATCAATAAACCCAAGGACACTGGCTACTGAGGTAATACCTCTCTATTTGCCAGAAGCTTCTGGGTAAACTGAAAAAAGTCCGTCAAAAAAAAAATAAAAGCAGGTTAAACCATATACCATGGTAAAACTCCAAAAGGATGCATGACCTAAATATAAGAGGTTATATTAAAAAAAATAGAGGAGACAGCAAAGAGATATCTATGATATTCTGTAACATAATAAGGTCTCTTGCATCCCTGGCATTTTGAATTCTAAGGTTCCTTCAATTTCTGTCCTTCCATGCTCTAAGGTCTCCAATAGCTTTAAGCAAATTAAAATCTCTGTTATTTTAAATTAATGTTCTTAATTTGGGGTCCAGACGCCATGAGGTCCATAGAGAGATTTCAATGGGTCCATGAACTTGAATGGGGAAAGCATATATCTTTTCAATAGAATTAGTTTGTTTTAGAATCTCAGGTAGATTTCTGTTGCTCTTACTCTGTATTGTCTGACTCTTCATGTCCCCATGGCCCATCGCTGTTCATAAGGCTTTCTTGATGAGGAGCCCAGAGTGGTTTGCCATTTCCTTCTCTAGTGGCTCCATTTGTCAGGTAATCAGAAGTGAAGAGACGTGCCCAGGGTTACACAGTCAGGAAGTATCGGAGGTTGGATTTGAATTCAAAGTCTTCCTGACTCCAGACCCAGTGCTCCAAACCACTGAGCTTCAGCTGTCTCTCTTTGATAGATGAGATAAATCTGTTTGAACCCAGATCAAGTAGATGAATCTATTTCATTTATCTAAAAAATATTTTCGTTTCCCTGAGACTGAGTCCCTAGCTTTCATGGAACAGCTAAAAGGATACATGACACAAAAGCAGATTAAAAACTCCTGTTCTTAATAGTTTTCCTCAATTCCAACAAAAACTTGCTAAGTGAGTATGCAGAAGATTGTGAGTTGACAGGAATTACTTCATGCTTTCAGCCAAGCAAAATAAAATTAAAAAAAATCATTTCACCCCTTATTTCTGGATCGTGTTTTCATTAAGGAAAAAAACCTTCTCTCATTTATCAGAACATGAAATTATAATAACAAAATTAATATACCATTACTGGAAGCCTGGGTAGCACTCATCCTCCCTTCATACCTGCTCCTACATGTGGCAGCTGGGATGCCCTTATTTGTCTGCGGCTCCAGGAGGGTCCTGCAAGTCACAGTTGATTAGTCTCAGGTCCCCAAGGTAGTCTAGGTACCACCCTTAACTTAAGCCTGACCCCAAAGAGCAATGAAGCCTGTGGAAACAGATGGAGGAAATTCTGAGATTTCCTAAGGGTTTGGGATTACCAAATGCCTCCTTGTCCCTTCTAATGAGTGCTAAAAGTAAACCGTCTCCCATTTATTCCTTTCTCTTGATTCTCAGTATTTCTGGCTCATTGCTGTGATTATTCCAATAACTGCCTCCTTTCTCAGTTAGTCTCCTGCCCTTCTGCCCCTCTTACTCTATTCTTACCTCTAGATGCCTGCTTATTTGGCAAAGAATAGGGAATTACTGAAGGTTTGTGAGTAGGAGAGGGATGTAATCACTGCTATAACTTTAGGGTAGAACTAGAAACGTCATCAGGAAATCAAATGTGTGTGTGTGTGTGTGTGTGTGTGTGTGTGTGTGTGTGTGTGTGTGTGTGCAAGCACCCAGGATCACATAGCTGTTGAGTATCTGAGTCCATATGTGAACACAAGTCCACCTGAGTAACAGTAGCAATAGCAGCAACAGCAGCAATGATGATGTTGATTTGAAATGATTTTAGAATTAAATTAAATCTGTTAGTAAGTGCTAGCTGTAGGATTTGAATTTTTGTTTGTTTTCTAAACCCTTACTTACCATTTTAGAATCAATACTGTGTTGGTTTCTTTTTTTAATTCTGATATTTTATTTTCTTGATTACAAGCAATAACAATTTTCCACACGTTTCCTAAAAATTATAAGATCCAAATTGTTTCTCTCTTGCCCTTTTCTTTCCTCTCTCAGAGATGATAAAGAACTTGATCAGGATTATACATGTATTATTATGCAAAACATATATCCACCTTGGTCATTGTTGTAAGAGGATACGCATAAAACAAAAACCATAAATAAACTAATGTGGTAGATAGTATGCTTTGATCCACACTTGACTCCAAGAGTTCTTTCTCTGGAGGTGGATAGTATTCTGTTACAAGTCTTTCAGAATCTTCCCAAACTATTGCATTGCTAAGAATAGCTAAGTCTTTCACCATTGATCATCCCATTATATTGAGGTTATTGTGTACAACCTTTTCCTGGTTTTGCTTATTTTGCTTTGTATCAGTTCATGTAGATCTTTCCAGCTTTTTTTCTGAAACCATCCCGCTTATTTTTTATAGCACAATAGTATTCAGTCACCACAATTTGTTCTGCCATTTTCCAAGTGATGGACATCCACTCAATTTCCAATTCTTTGCTCCACAAAATGAGATAATTATGACATTCTTCTCTCCTTTTTTAAAATCAAATTAATCAATGGTCTTTTTTATGTTCTTTTTTCATAAAACCAAATTTAATGTGTTATTAGTTCAAGGGTTCTCTTACTTTCAATTTTATTAATTTCTCCTTTGATTTTTAGGTTTTCTAAATTAACTTTTAATTGGGGGTTTTAAATGTGTTTATTTTCTAATTTTTATTTAATTTCTAATTGCAGTGACCAATTCATTGACCTGCTTTTTCTGGTTTATTGATGTAAATATTTAGAGATATAAATTTTTCCACAAGTACTGCTTTGAATGTTTCCATAAGTTGTGATATTATAACCTAGTTGTCATTCTCCTTAATGAAATTGGTTATTAGTATATTTTGTTCTTTGACCCACCCATTTTTAAAAATCAGATTCATTTCCAAATATTTTTTATTTGTCTTTACATGAATCTTTATTGATTAAAATTTTTCTTGAGTTATGATCCAGAAAGAATATATTTATTATTTTTGACTTTCCACAGTTGGTTGTGACATTTTTAAACCCTATTACCTGGTCAATTTTTGTAGACGTGCCATGTATTACTGAAAAGAAGGTTTATTTCTTTCTGTTCCCATTCAATTTTCTCCTGAGATATATTAATTCTAATCTTTCTAATGTCATTCACTTCCTTTATTTCTTTCTTGTTAATTTTTTGGTTTGATTCATCTAGGTCTGAAAGGGGGAATTTTAGGTCTCTCATTAGTATAGTTTTATTGTCTATTACCTGCTGAAGCTCATTTAATTCTCCTTTAAAAATTTGGAGGCTATGCCATTTGGCACATATATTTTAAATATTGATATTATTTCATTGTCTATGGTAGATTTAGCAAGATGTAATTTCCTTCCTTATTGCTTTTAATTAGATCTATTGTTGTTTTAGCTTTGTCTGAGATCATAATTACCACTTCTACTTTTTTTACTTCCGATGATGAACAAGAAATTTTGCTATAGCCCCTTACCTTTACTTTGTGTGTATCTCCCTACCTCAAATGTGTTTCTTGTAAACAACATATTGTAGAATTCCGGTTTTTAATTCATTCTTCTATCTGCTTCCTTTTTCTGGGTGAATTTGTCCTGTTCACATTCACAGTTATGATTACCACATGTGTATTCCCCTCCATCTTATCTTCCCCTTCTGATTCTGCTCTCTCACCTTTTACTCTGTCCATCCTCAAGGGTTTTGCTTTTAGTCACCATCCTCTACTTCCTTCTTCCATTAGCACCCCCTCCCCTTGTCTTTTCCCTCTCCTGTCTCTCTATAGGATAAGGTAGGATTTTATACCCAAATGAATATTGTAGTTATTCCCTCTCTGAGCTAGTTGCAATGAGAGTAAAGTCACCACCTTCAAACTGCCCTCCACTCTAATAGTTTTCTGTGCCTCTTTAGGTGATATAATTTAGTTTCATTCCACCTCCCCCTGCCCTTTTCTCTCATTGTAATCCTTTTATTCATCTCTTGATCTTTTTTTGCATTTATATCATCCTATAAGCTTACTTATATCATCTCTCTATGTATATTCCTAACTGCTCTAATACTGATAAAAATTAAGAATTACAAATATTATCTTTCCACATAGGAATATAGTTTATCCTTATTGAATTCCTTAAATTTTCTCTTTATCTTTTTATGTTTCTCTTGAGTTTTGTATGTGGACATCAAATTCTCTTTTTAGATCTGGTCTTTTCATTAGAAATGTTTGGAAATCCTCTAGTTTATTAATGACCTTTTTTCACTAGAAAGAATATATTTAGTTTTGCTTGGTAGGTGATTGTTGGTTATAAACCTAGTTCTTTTGTCCTCTGGAATATTGTTACAAGGTTTCTGATCTTTTAATGTGGAGGCTGCTAAGTCCTGTGTAATTCTGACTCTAGCTCCATGGTCTGAATTGTTTCTTTCTGGCTGCTTGCAGTATTTCTTCCTGGGCTTGGGGGTTCTTGAATTTATTTATATTATTTCTAGGATCCTGAGAGTTGTCATTTGGGGATTTATTTCAGGAGGTGATCAGTGTACTCTTTCAATTTCTACTTGATCTTCTTGTTCAAGAATATCAGGGAAATTTTCTTTAATAATTTCTTATAATATGATGTTTGGGCTTTTTTAAAAGATCATGGCTTTCAGGTAATCCAATAATTTTTAAATTTCTCTCCTAAATCTATTTTTCCAAGTCAGGTTTTTTTTCTCCAATGAGATGTTTCACACTTTTTTTCCTCTTTTGATTTGATTTTATTGTTTCTTGATGTCTCAAAAAGCCATTAGCTTTTAGTTACCTATTTTAATTCTAATTTTTATGAAATTATTTCCTTCCATGAGTTTCTGAACTTTTTCCATTTGGCTAATTCTGCTTTTTAAGCTGTTATTTTCTTCTTGCTTTGCTTTCTTCTTCTCTTTCCCATGTTTCCTATACCTTTTTAAAAAAAATTTTGATGTCCTTTTTGAGCTCTTCTAGAGCCCAAGACCAATTCATATTTTTCTTAGAAAGAGATAGTAAAAGCAAAGCTGCTACACACAAAACTTCAGAGTCTATGCCTTGCTCTTTATCTTCTTAAAGATTTTCTATAGTTAGGGTTTTTGCCCCTTTTTTAACCCATTTCTGCCATTTGCTACCCAGATGACTGGCTAAATCTCTATACTT
>NC_058133.1:22817053-23030095 GCF_016433145.1 Gracilinanus agilis | reverse complement strand
AACGCATGGGTCGGGGTGGACATGATTGAGGGTGTGGACTCGAAACTACCACACCAATGCAACTACCAACAATTTGGAAATTGGTCTTGATCAAGGACACATGACAAAACTAGTGGAAATGCGCATCGGCCATGGGTAGGTGGGGGTGCTGGAGGTGGGGTTGAAGGGGAAAGTAGGAGCATGAATCATGTAACCATGTTAAAAATGAATATTAATAAATGTTAAAAAAAACATTGAAGTAATATCAATACTAAATGTTTATGCATCAAATGGTATAGCATCCACATTTCTAAAGGAGAAACTAAAGTTGCTTAAGGAAAAAATGGATAGTAAAACCATATTAGTGGGGGACCTCAGTCTTCCTCCATCAGAACTAGATAAATCAAACCAAAAAATAAGAAGGGAAGTGAATGATATGTTAGAAGTAGAATTAATCGCTACCTGGAGAAAACTGAACAGGGAAAAAAAGAAATATACCTTCTTTTCAGCAGTACATGGTACATATACAAAGATCAACCATGTACTAGGGCATAAAAACATTGCAAACAAATGCAGAAAAACAGAAATAATATCACAGTGCAATAAAAATTATAATAAAGATTCATGGAGAAGCAAATATTTAACATTAATTGGACATTAAATAACCAATTCTTTAAAACCAATAGGTCAAAAAACAAACAATAGAAGCAATTACTGATTTCATTGAAGAGAATAACAGTGGAGACAACATATCAAAATCTATGGGATACAGTCAAAGCTGTAATCAGGGGAAAATTTATATCCCTAAGAACCTATATCAAAAAAATAGAGGGAAGAAATCAATGAATTGGACTTGCAACTTAAAAAATTAGAAAAAAGAACAACTTAAAAATCCCCAGATAAAAACTAAGTTGGAAATCCTAAAAATTGAAGGAAAAATTAATGAAATTGAAAGTAAAAGAACTATTGACCTAGTATATGATTATGATCTAGCACTTGGAAAAACCTAAATAAAATAAAGTACTGGTAAATATAATAAAAAAAGAATAGAATCAAATTAACAGTATCAAAAATGAAAAGAACAATCTCACCTCTAATGAATAAGAAATTAAGACAATTAAGATCTACTTTGATCAATTATATGACAATCTAGGTGAAATGGGAAAATATTAAAAAATAAGATGCCTAGATTAACAAAAGAGGAAATATAATACTTAAATAATCCCATCTCAGAAAAAGAAATTGAACAAGCCATCTAGGAACTTCCTAAGAAAAAATACCGAGGACCAAATGGATTCACAAGTGAATTCTATCAAGCATTTAAAGAACAACTAATCCCAGTACTACACAAACTATTTGACAAAATAAGCAAAGAAAGAGTCTTACTAAATTCCTTTTATGACACAAATATGGTACTGATTCCTAAGCCAGGAAGATCAAAAACAGAGAGAGAAAACTATAGACCAATCCCCTTAATGAACATAGATACAAAAATCTTAAATAGAATACTAGCAAAAAGACTACAGCAAGTCATCACAAGGATTATTCACTATGACCAGGTGGAATTTATACACAGGAATGCAAGGATGGCTTAATATCAGGGAAACCATTCACATAATTGACCATATAAATAACCAAACAGAAACCACATGATTATCTTAATAAATGCAGAAAAAGCCTTTGACAAAATACAACACCCATTCCTATTAAAAACACTAGAAAGTGGAGAAATATAAGGGCCTTTCCTCAAAATAATAAGCAGTATTTATTTAAAACCATCAGCAAGTATCATCTGCAAAGGGGAAAAGTTAAAAATCTTCCCAGTAAGATCAGGAATGAAACAAGGATGCCCATTATCAACATTATTATTTAATATTATATTAGAAATACTAGTGGAAGTAATTAGAGAAGAAAAAGAAATTGAAAGGATTAAAGTAGGTAATGAGAAAACTAAACTCTTTTTGTAGATGATATGATGATATATTTAGAGAATCCTAGAAAATAAACTAAAAAGCTAATAGAAATAATCAATTTTAGCAAAGTTGCAGGATACAAAATAAACCCACATAAATCATTAGCATTTCTATATATTTCCAAGCAAGAGTTAGAAAGAGAAACTCCATTTAAAATCACTCTAGACAATATAAAATATTTGGGAATTTATCTGCCAAGACAAACTCAAGAATTATATGAACACAACTACAAAACACTTTCCACACAATTAAAACTAGATCTAAGCAACTGGAAAAACATTAATTGCTCATGGGTAGGATGAACTAATATAATAAAAAAGACAATTCTACCTAAATTAATTTACTTCTTCAGTGCCATACTTATCAAACTACCAAAAAAACTTTTTTATAGAATTAGAAAAGATTATAACAAAGTTCATCAGGAAGAATGAAAGACAAAAAATATCAAGGGAACTAATTTAAAAAATGAGAAGGATGGGGCCTGGTAGTACCAGATCTTAAACTGTACTACAAAAAACAGTCATCATTAAAACAATATGGTACTGGCTAAGAGATACAAGGGTGGATCAATGGAATAGAGTAAGGGAAAAAGTTAGGTTGAGATCAACATCTTACACCCTAAACCAAGATAAATTCAAAATGGGTAAATGGGAAATATAAAAAGTGAAATCATAAATTAGGTGAACATAATAGTATACCTTTCAGATATATGGGAAAGGAAGGAATTTAAGTCCAAGCTTAAATACTACAAAATACTACAAATTATATGTCTAACTATAAATACTACAAAAAAACTACAAAAAATAAAACAAATAATTTTGATTATATTAAATTAAAAAGGTTTTGTATAAACAAAACCAATGTAACCAAAATTAAAAGTGAAGCAACAAACTGAGGGGAAAAAAATTTAACAAAATTCTCTGACAGAGGTCTAATTTCCCAAATATGTAAGGAACTAAGTCAAATGTACAAGAAATCAAGCCATTCCCCAATTGACAAATGGTCAAAGGATATGAACAGGCTGTTTTCGGATAAAAAATCAAAACTATCAATAAGCACATGAAGAAGTGTTCTAAATCCCTCCTGATTAGAGAAATGAAAATCAAAACGACTCTGAGGTATACCACCTCACACCTAGCCAATTGGCCAACATGACAGTAAGGAAAATTTATAAATGTTGGAGGGGATGTGGCAAAATTGGGACCCTAATACACTGCTGATGGAGTTGTGAATTGATCTAACCATTCTGGGAGGTAATTTGGAATTATGCCCAAAAGACTTTAAAAGAATTCATGTCCTTTCATCCAACAATACCACACTACCAGGTTTGCTTGTACCCCAAAGAGATAAGGAAAAATACCTGTACAAAAGAATTCATAGCCATGCTCTTTATGGTGGCAAAAAATTAGAAAATGAGGGGATATCCATCAGTTGGGGAATGGCTGAACAAATTGTGGCATATGATGGTGATGGAATACTATTGTGCTGTAAGGAATGATGAATTGGAGTATTTCCACATGAACTGAAGAACCTCCACGAACTGATACAGAATGAAATGAGCAGAACCAGGAGAACATTGTACACAGTAACTGCAAAATTGTGGAATTATTCAATGTAATGGATTTAACTACTAGTAACAATACAGTAATTTGTCATTCCTGAGGGACTTATGAGAAAGAATGCTATCCACATTGAGAGAAAAAACTATAGGAGTAGAAACAAAGAAGAAAAACATACGACTCATCACTTGTTTATATGGGTACACGATTTGGGGTTTTGGTTTTAAAAGATTGCTCTATTGCAAAAATGAGTAATATGGAAATAGGTATCAAGTGATAACATTTGTATAACCCAGTGGAATTGCTTATTGGCTCCGGGAGTGGGAAAGAAAGAG
The DNA here is from genome assembly GCF_016433145.1 of Gracilinanus agilis. Classification (NCBI taxonomy): domain Eukaryota; kingdom Metazoa; phylum Chordata; class Mammalia; order Didelphimorphia; family Didelphidae; genus Gracilinanus; species Gracilinanus agilis. Next base: position 23,026,249 of record NC_058133.1, on the reverse strand, counting down.
GGGAGGGAAAGAAAATAAATCATGTAAAGATAAAAAAAATTTTTTAAATAATTAAAAAAAAAAGGAAACAAGAAGAGCACTTATAAGAAGTAATTAAGAACAATTTTGCCCCTCCATCAAAAAAGACACAAGAAAGCACCTCATTTCTTTGCAGTCATGGAGAGACTACAGGTATGGATCATATAATGTTAGACATATAATATACTGAATATTTTTTAATTCAGTGTAATAAAAAGAAAATTACATTGTTTATCCAAAGACAGATAGACTCTTAGAGAACCAGCACTGTGTCATGACCCTGCTGGTCCCAATCTTTCCTAGCTAGCCTTGTCTCTTATGGTCCCTTCTGAAAAGGAGGGAGAGTAAAGATGATAAAAAAAAATTGAAGGTATCAATAAGTTAAGAGAGTGAATCTCAATTCACAAAGGTAAAATCCACATTGGAAGCAACAATTTTAAAACATTAGGAAATTGATTTTCAATAAATCTGATAAAATGATACCAAAGTCAGACTTGGCTCTAGAAGTAGGACAAGACATGAGTACCATTTATTATCAAAGAGGCAGACAAGACAGCATTTCTGATCCATGAGTCTTCTTTTCTGAACATTATAAAATCTTGATAATGAAAATGTCCTCTATGAAAACAGGATTAAGAAAAAAGTAGGTTTTCACAGGTGATAGTCACAAAACTAATTGAACTGTATCAAGAATACAAAATTCTATTTTTTGTCAATTATTTTAAAAGTGAGAAAAAATGTTAGCATTTGACTGGATGGAGCAAAATTAAACTGTAAAGGATCTTCTTTAAAAATATCTCTCCCTCCCTTCTTTTACCCCTCTATTAACATGTTAAGATGACACAAAGATTTCTTGACCGATACAGCAGGAAGGGAATATTAATGAAAAAAATTGTGGAATTATTATTGCAAGCAAGAAATAAAACAAAAGAATGATTGTCCACCGGAAACTCTCACCAGGGTCATGCCAGATATTCTAGAGAGTTTAGCTGTTGAGGTCCTTCTAGACACTGTGGTTTGAGGATGGCATTGTGTTGACTTATCTCCCCTCCCGTTTGCAGCTAAACTCCAAGAGAAGGTAGTCTAAAATTTATGTCTCTGTTTCCACTCCACTCAGTCTCTTCCAAACCCTTTTGCAATTTGGCTTCCAAACTCATCATTTAGCTGAAAATTTTATTCTTATTCAGCTCATGATTCCCCATACTTCTTGTGGAGTCAGTTCCAATGATAATCTTCACTCTGGCAAAGTTTCTCTTATTGATGAGTTAATTCCCAGACCTCCACATAAGGAACCACCCCCATCAACCATGTTTATCCCAAACCTGTCCAGTTCATGACTCCTCAGACTCTTTCTGGACCTTCATCCCAGCAGCCATCTTCGTGTGAATATGGATATCTTCCACACTCCTGATTAATAAATACTAATGGCTCCCCATTGCCTCCAGAATTAAATATAAAGTCTTCTGTTTGGCACTGAATGGTTTTTACAACCTGATTTCATCTTACCTTTCCAGTTTCATAAATATTGTAAATTATGGCAATTTTGGATTGGATTTTGACTCCTTGAATAGAACTCTCTATCTCCCATCTTCTTGCTACAAAATTAGCTGTTCTCTATGCAGGGAATTCCATTCCTTCTAATCTTCAGTTCTTAGACTATGTTGCTTCTTTTAAAATTTAACTGAAGCATCATTGCCTCAAGGAAGTCCTTCCTTACATATGCTGAGCTAACTTAATTATATCACTGTATTTACTCTCCCTCTTCCTCCTCACCTACTTCAGCTGTCTCCCAGCTAATAGGACACCATTCATCTAAGATTACCTTCCATTTATTTTGTATTTGTCTTCTAAATTCTCCCCTCCCTTAGAATGTGAGCTACTGGAGGTCAGGGACTCAGTTTTTGCCTATGTATCCCTAGCACTTAGCACAGTGTCTGGCACATAGTAGGTGTTGACTGAATGTGTGCTCATGTATTGATTGTTTGCTTTCAGTGCCAGGATACTACAGAGCATCATTATATCTATGCAAGGACACTCAAAAGAATTCAGCCTGATGATCCACATAAGAATAACAAAACACAAGGGAAAAAAAGTTGACATATTTATATCTTAATATTATGACATATAGCTGAGTGGGAAGCCCATTGAATTAGTACAATGGTACACATATCCTAAACTGGAATTGCAGATAGATGATGAAATGAGCCCAGAATTAGGGGAGAATAAGAGCTAGATTGCCTTTGGGGGAATTGTGTAACACTAGCAATGGTTCTAAGCTACATACACACACCCAGGATTTTTGTCCTAAGTGTTTTTCCAGGAATATTATATGGCCATAAATCAGAGAAATCCACCATTTCCAAAGAGTCAAAAGTGACCCAAAGTACAACAGAGAATTTTATGTTGGGTGGATATAGCCAACACTTTATTGCCAAAGATGATGTGTGGGCAAGGAGTGGTGTAAAAAGTAAAATACCTAATAAATGTGTAATAAGAGGGGGTACAAGCCAGTCTTAGAACAGAAATGTAGGATAATATATGAACAGACATAATCTAGCAGTTCTGCCAATAGAATATGAAACATCTGGAGAGAGTTATTGCCGGGCATTGGGGAGATTCTCTAGGAATTAGTGATGGGAGGACATAGGCAAAGATCATTAGGGGTGACAAAGCATAAAGAGGTTGTAATCTGCAGGGGAGTGGGCACCAATGTTGATGGAATCATGGAGTCATCAAAATATTGTCCTAAAAGTGTCCAGAATGAGCGGTATGACAGATCTTTCTTTCAAAAAGATCCCACCTCCCCCCAGAATATGATGCAATATGAGCTGTGGTCTGACCAAGACAGTGAGAAAATTGGATTGCATCTACAGGAGGGTGGTCATGAGGGAAAGAGGATTAGAAATTATAGAGTAATCGAATCCTAGAGTTAGGGAAGACTTCAGAGTCATCTAGTTTAGTCTTCTTTAATAAGGAATTTCCCTCCAATATCCCTGACAAGAATTCAAGGAGAAAGACTATTTTTTCTCCTGTCTTTGGATTCCCAGTGCCAGGCACATAGTAGGAATTCAACCAACACATAAAGTTGGTGATGCTGATCCTGAAGATGGGAAGTTATTCAAGTTACACAGTGACTATATTCATATAATTAATCCCTCTTGTACATGACACATTTCCAGAGTTCTGATTGTTTTCTTTTTGGCTACCAGGTGTCAATGAACAAAAATTGGCCAAGTCTTCCCTTTTACAGAGTTGAAAACTGCCTAAAAATTAAAGAGAATGGGCTGCCTCATACACTGTTGAGTTACTTACCAGATATAGGGGAAAGCACATTGGATTTACAATCAGAGAATTAGAATCTTGAGTCATGTCTTATAATCTGGACCTTAATTATTTCCTGTACAAAATGGGGTAGAGGGAAGATTTGAAAGAGGATCCAATTCCAAATTTACAGAATCACAGGTTCTTAGTTTCAGAAAGGAATTAAGCATCCATCAGAGTTCAACACATACCTGTACCAGAATCTTTTGTATGACATCCCTCAAGAGTCTCTATCTAAATTCTGCTTGTTATAGTAGGAGGACTACTAGTAAAAACCTGGAACATAGTACTCACTGAAATGCTTGACTAAATATCTGCTTTTTAAAAGTGTAGGGTAAACTAGAAGACCATTCCAGTATTCTCTGCTCCTGTATTTTTCAGATATTGATACTGAAGCCCTGAGATGGGATATGACTTGGTCAAAGAAAGAATGCAAGTACAACCATATTCTGAAATTCTGTCTTCTGGTGAGTATCACAATGAAGAAAATGTACCCAGGAAATATAGCTTATCTGATACATCCTATTTTATAATGTTTATGATTTCCAAGAGGCTTTTGATGGTTGGTTTTTCCATCTCCCATGAAGTGAACCCTCCCTTATGTGTTTCCTTAATTGAGTATAGACATCTTGAGAGTCTGCTGGAGAGAGGGATGATCTAGAGATGTTGGATGACAACCAAAAGGTGGCTGTGTCATGAAAACCAAAGAAGACATCCTGTGAGTGGTTCCCCTAGAGCACATAGTGCAGTAACAGAATGATGATGATAGTAGCTAACATTTACATAGAACAATGATCACAATTTGAGGAAGAACTCAGAGAACCCCCTTGGAACAACAGTATAGGGGTTTTCTACCCTTGTGAATCTTGTGTTTCTTTGTGGTAGTTTCTTTTTTAAAATACTGCTTTTATATAATCTTTCCCTTCTGTATAAACCTCTCTCACAGGAATAAGAAAGAAGGTAAAAATCAATTCAGGAAAAATAACCAACAGTACAAAATGCTTCCTACCCATAATCTAACATTGCAACCAAGATGATCTTGTTGGAGGAGATTACTAGGAGTCTCAAATCACAACTAAATGTAAAGTATTTTGCAAACTTTTCCTCTCTATATGGAAATAGTAGCCACTATCTTCTTCTTCCCCTACTTCCTCCATTTCTTCCAAACAGAAGTTTCCCTTGCATTTGAATGAGCAAGCAGCACCGTGATTCTCTTTCAATCTTCAAGTGTTTCTTTTATTTTTTTTCCATTTTGTTTGACACAAATATGCTTCAATTACCAAAAGGGTCTTTAAATCATCACACCAGGACTCCCAGTTCATCTGGGAAGAAATTGGCGCAAGACAGACCCAGCCTCCGAGTTTACATGAACTGACAGCCCGAGTTTATTTTGAATGCATTACTTTCAAATGCTGCCCTTCGGTTATTGACACAGTTGGGAGATGGAGCATATTGACTCCAACGAAGAAAGGACTTTTGAGGCAGAAATGAATCCTATAGAAAAACAAAAGTTTAACTATTTATAATTAAAAGTCAATGTGAGATGAAAACCCCAAAGGGCCTCGGAGCCACCTGCCCCCCCCCCCAAAAAAAACCCTCCACTTCTTTCCAGGTATATGGAAGAGACTTTGCCTAGTGGAAGGAGTTGAGAAAGAGAGAGAGAGAGAGAGAGAGAGAGAGAGAGAGAGATGCACCTGGTTGGAATTCTTCACGGACCATGACTTTATTAGCAAGCAGTCCAGTGGAGCAGAACTGTGCAAATTAAATTGGATTTACATTTCCAAGTGGGTACCGAGCCCAGGCGTCTTGGAAACGTCTGCAGGAGAATTTAAGGCAAGATTTTTCTTTTTAGTAAACTTTATATAAACACAAAGGGATCTAATCTGCTAGAAAAGCATTAATATTGAAACTCCCTCTTTAGTTGCCCTGAAGGCATGGAAAGGAGACCAAGCAAACAATTATTGATAGAAATAAATACCACCTTCCTATATGGTAGAGAATAAAAGACTTCTGGCTAAGAATTTAGGAAAACTGAGTTCTGGTCTCAAGTCTGAATCATTTGGCAAGTGACCCCACTCTGGGCCTTCCTAGTCCAATGCTTCCTTATGGAGCAGAAAGCTGTTCTTTCTCTCCCTCTAGCACCCTTTGATTTATACACAACAGAACAAGAATACCTATAGCAACTCTGCCATATGAAATGGGTGTATCCTCCTCCAGAACCCAAGATCTTTGCATATCCATGTGGCTACCAGTAGGATATGAACTCCTTTGTCCTCTTCAAAAAAAAAATATGGCAGAAGCTTAGTCAGAAAAGATGTTAGAGGTCCTTTAGTCCTACATATATCTGAGTTAGATACATCCCTGAGAAAGTCATCTAGCCTCTGATTGAATACCTTCAGTGATGAAGTAATCACTACTTTCCAAAACATTGGTTTTTTATTTAATTTATTTTTAAATTCTCTTTCCATGGTTACACAATTCATGTTCTTTCCCTCTTCTCTTCCCTCCCCACTCCTGGAGCTGACAAGCAATTCCACTAGGTTATACATGTATTATCACTCAATATCTATTTCCATATGTGGGAAGAGAATTCCCTTCCCCATTATGTCACTTTGTTTGACTTCATCAACCAGGGACCTGAAGATCCTTTATCACTGAGATGTGCCAGTATAGAGAAACCCTCAGAGAAAGGAAGTTGAAATCAATGAAACAGGAAACTAATCCCACAGGCACTGCCCCCTGGGCGGTGCCAGGCAAATTAAGGAACTATGATTGGTTCCTGAGATGTGATGAGGGAGAGTTAGTGGATGGAGACCAAGGCACTATAAGCTCTCTCTCTCTCTGTCACATACACTTTTCTGGCTGGAGCTTGGAACCTGAAGGAACTCCTGTTGGTGAGCTTCAATCCATCAAATGGCAAATAGGGTATTTAACTAAGCAACTCTTTACCTCTCTCCTACATTTCCCTCTCTTTACTATCACTACTTTGATGTAGTAATGCTACTAGCAGCCTCATAATTTAATTTTAACTATTACACATATTATTCATTTTTTTGTAATAGAGTAATCTTTTAAAACCAAAACCTCAAATCATACACCCATTTAAACAAGTGATGAATCATATGTTTTTCTTCTGCATTTCTGTTCCCACAGTCTCTCTCATAAGTCCCTCAATATTGTCCTGGATTATTGCATTGCTATCAGTAGCAAAGTTGATTATCTATGATCATATCACAATGTTTCAGTCTCTATATACAATGTTCTCCTGGTTCTGCTCATTTCACTCTGCATCAGTTCCTGGAGGTTTTTCCAATTCATACAGAAATCCTCCTGATTATCAATCATTACAACACAACAATATTCCATCACCGTCACATGCAACAGTTTGTTCAGCCATTCCCTAATGAAGGGACACCCCCTCATTTTCCAATTTTTTTGCCACCACAAAAAGCAGAGCTATGAATATTTTTGTACATTTTCCCTTATTATCTCTTTGGGGGTAAAAACCTAGTAGTGGTATTGCTGGATCAAAGGGCAGGCATTCTTTTAAAGCCCTTTAGGCATAATTCCAAATTGCCAGCCAGAATGGTTGGATCAGTTCACAACTCCATTAGCAGTGTATTAGTGTCCTAATTTTGCCACATCCCCTCCAACATTTATTATTTTTCTTTATTGTCACATCGGCCAATCTGCTAGGTGTGAGGTGGCATACCTCAGAGTTGGTTTGATTTGCATTTCTCTAGTCAGGAGGGATTTAGAGCACTTTTTCATGTGATTATTGATACTTTTGATTTCAAAGCTTTGTTTTTGAACATCTCTGACTGCTGAGGGCAGGGTAGCATACTTTATAGAAGGCCAGCTTTCTTCCTCTCTGCATTCTAAATTATTCTCTACAACCTGTCAAATATCTAAAGACAATTCTCATCCCTCTCCATGTCCTAAGTCTTCTCTTCTCAAGGCTGAGCATAAAGATCTCCTTAAACAATTCCTAGATGGCAAACAATCAAATCAGTGTAAATGCTTGAAAATGAGGCCAAAATAAAGAAAAAAGCAAAGCGTCAGCCCTCTGGTGCTATGACCCAGACAAAATGCCCAGGGAACATCACTGGGGCTCTTCACATGAAGTTTACATTAACCTAACCCAAGAAAACCCTCATTTTTCACACCACTAAGTCACAGGGGTGGTTTACAATTCAATTGTCCTCAAGTCCTTTTCTTACAATTATTTAGTCACACCATATGAGAATAAACAGAGCCAGTATCTAATGTTAGATTGAAGGAGAGAGAGAGTCCTGAGGGGAGAGCTAGAAGAGAGTCAACCATGAAGCTCGGATATTGATGTTTTTCTGTCCAAGCACAGGACATTTATCTTTCCTTCCTTGTTCTTATCTTCCCTAAACATGGAAAATTTCATGGAAATTGCTTCCAAATGCTGGGGCTCCTACCTACCTATACACTGTAGCTGCTTAATGGGAGAGAGAAATTGTTCTGAGAGTGCCACTTGTTTGGTTTAATCAGCTATGATGACACATAAGATTCAAATCCCATTACCCTTCAAACCAGATTTCTTCTGTTATATTTTTGACTCAATTTTTAACCAAAAGTGTGTGTTTTTCTCCAGAACTATTCACTAGTTGGGGCCAAGGAGTCTTGGCTATCTTCCAGTACATAAAAAAGAGATTGTCATTGATGTCACCCGTAGTTATGATCGAGATACTTCCTTCTCCACTTCCATATTTCTGTTAAGGGACCTGCCATCCTTCCAATTCCCAGGACTGAAAACAGCATTTTTTTTAATTTAAGGGGAGGAAAGAGCTGCCAACTTACATTCTTCCTCTTCAACATTTCTTCCCTTCATCCTCAACTCTCTATTTACCTGGATTATTAATGTCTTTTAACTGATCTCCCTGACTTCATTTTCTGCTATCTCCTACCCATTCTTCAACAGAGCCATGAAAATTACCTTTGGAAAACACAGGTCCAATGTTGTATCTGAGTTTGAAGTCCAGATCTGCCCCTTATTAACTCTGTGATCTTGGGCAAATGATGACACCTCTCAGATTCAGAATCTTCATCTGCAAAATGAGGGATCTGCATGAACTAGAGGCTAAAGTCAAAACTTGAAATGCTCTTTAGAAAAAGCTCTTTATTGTCTGAGTCTCACTTTTCTTCCTATTTTTTGGTTGTAGTGATCTTGAGTTCAGTTTGGATTTGTAGTGGAAATAGATTTGCCCCCACACCCCAGTTCTATTTGGCAACATGTGGGTAGGAGCAGAGGAGGAAAGGGTTGGAGGAATACTGGTGTGGATTTTGGCTAGGTATGAATAGTGACAGAATAGGGGAGGGGTATGGTAGACAAGGAACCAAGACAAGAGAACAGTGTAGAGCTGAATTGGTTAACTCTAAGTTTGAGGTTGGGGAAAAAATGAAAATGAAGCCAGAGTAGGGCTGATTTCTTCTGAAAATATTGAGAGGCTCAAGATGGTGGTGGCCATGGGAAGGAATAGGATTGGATTTAGAAGGGATAAGGTATAGGGAAAGACACTGAGGATGATGATAAAATCAAACATTCCTGGATTTGGTCAAGGTAGGAAGAAATTGGTCATGGAAATTGAAAGTGAGACTTTTAGGGTGATTAATGAATGTTGAAGACTCCAGGATAAGAGCATAGTTGGGTTGGGAGGAAGACCGAGTCAGGTAGTAAATTCCTTGAGGCTGAAGGGAGAATGACCTGGAGACCACTAGACAACTGCTTAGACCTGCATTTGGTATCAGGTTGCATGTTAGTGTCTTGCACACACTTAGACACCTGAATTTGTTAGTGGATATGTGATCTTGTTGATGTGGGCACTCTTTCCAATAGCACAGATTGCAACCCATTTGCTCCTTCTCTCTTAGGGTAACTTTAATCCACATCTTCCCATGAATCCTGTATAGGAGATACACTCATCATGTTGGAGGCTCATCTTCCTTCAGATCAGGGGTTAACCTGAGTTTTTAATATCTTGAGAATTGCATTTTTTAACCCTTGCCTTTTGTCTTAGGAACAGTACTATGTAGTGGTTCCAAGGCAGAAGAGTGGTAAGGTCAAGGCAACAGGGGGCTTAAGTGACTTGCCCAGGGTTACCCAGCTAGGAAGTATCTGAAGCCAGATTTGAACCCTTTAGCTGTCCCCTCTTTGTTGTTTTTCATGAGCCTTTTGAGATCTTCCCCTCCTTCTGGTACCTTGAGAAATGAACCTTTGATGGTAACAAAATTATGTTGTCTGAATTAGGAACCTCCCATGGGTAAAATTGGTTTAGTTAAATAGCTTTTCTCATCTTTGTTTTCATGAATGTCATTTCCATTTCCTTGCTGAAAATATACATGTGGTTGGTTTCACTATCCCTGTTGATGGAGAATGGAAAAGACCTGTAAAGATTATTTTCTTTTAACAATTTTAACAAATTGTTAGTTTGGTGTGAAACACAACTAAGCAAAGTCACCCTGAGGGCACTTAACAATGAAACCAGGAGGAGGACCACTCTCTTTAAACTTGCTTCTTCCATCACTCCTTCTTACTATTTTATTAGGTGATACTGCTGATACTCTTCCCCCATACTTCTCTATAAAATTTTACAAACGAGTTTATATTCTAATCCACGGTTGCTCCAGCCTGCTTTCTCTCTCCTCTTGCAAAGGAAGAGATCAAATGTTTGTTGGCTGCAGCTGTTCCTAGACTTTCTTAGTCTTCCTTTTGACCCTTGAAAATCAGTAATTATTTCCTGAAGAATTTTAACGTATGTCAAAGTCCATTCCTATATCTTTTATTTTTTCTTGCCCCCTTCCTCCAACATCTTGTTTAAGTAAGTCAGATTAGACTTCTTGTATTTACACACCAAGCTAACAGAGATTACTGGTGGAGCTAACTACTGCTTCAGCTGTTATGGAAAGGATTTTGCCTTATAGAAGAAAAGTGACTAAATTTTTCCTAACCTTTGAACAAGATTATCTCTTACTAGGATTATATACCATGGAAACTGATAGCAAGAATAGACCCATCTTTACAAAAATGTTCACAGCAGCAGTATTTGTTTTTCTTTTTCTTTTCTTTCTTTTTTTTTTTTTTTTTTTTTTTTTTTTTTTTTTTTTTTTTTTTTTTTATAAAAAACCCTTACCTTCCAGCTTAGAATCCATACTGGGAATCAAACCCCTGAGCCAGCTAGCTGCCCCCAGAGCAACAATATTTGTGATGATGATAGCAAACAAATATGACTACCACGATTGCAGATAGCTAAAAAGAATATTGGATATTAAATAGTGGGCATTAGTTGGATATTAAATTAATAGTGGACATTAATTGGATATTAAATTAATCTATGTCATGAAGAATAAAGAATGTTAAAAATAAGGGAAATATTGGAAAATTTTTATAAAAATTATATCTACATGTAACTGGTATGTTATCCTGATAAAGAACTGATATAGAAATAAATTATAGTTGTATAAATATATCTTTTTTCTCAAATGATCCTTTCTCTTACAGGGGTAAATGAGGGAAAGAGTTAACTGTATAATGCTATCTACCCATAGTGGCAAGCCTATGGCACCTGTGCCAGAGGGGGCACTCAGAGCCCTCTCTATAGGCATACATGCCTTTACCCCAGCACAGAGTTCCCCCAATTTAGAAAGCCAGAGGGACATGGGGTCATGCTGCTCCCCTCCCCTTCTCCACAGGTACCTGAGGACACCACCCACCCCTCTAAAAGGTTTGCCATCACTGTTATGTACAAATACATTTTTAAATATTAAGAGGAATGTGGGAGAGTCTTTTCACAGGACAAAATAGATAATTCAAGCAACATTTTGTTGCTAGCAGTTATGCTTAATAAAGTCAGGAATTGATAGATAAGAAAATCATGCTTATTTTACCTTATGATCTGGCTTAAATACTTCCAGGATTCTCTCTGCGTCAGCTACAAATGAATTTGAGTTTTTAACTATAAGTGAGACATTTGTAGCAGAAGATTTGGGACTCTGCCTTGATAAAGGGGTCAAAAAGGAAATTAGCTCAGGACAGAGTCCTAATGGATCCCAAGAACGATGGCTAACACTTGAAAGTGAGCAGGTACACATCTGAAACAAGCAAATGCTATAAATCAAGGTGTTATTGTTATGTTGGCTTTCTAACCTTAAGAAATTAATGGATAAAATATTAATAATGCAGATTAACCCTAAAAGACTGTCCTTTACAGAAAGAGGTTCTAGCCACTGTACCCTAGCAGACTAAAGTGGCTGTAGCTTATCTGGTTCTAAAGACATTTGAACAGTGAACGATTTTGGCTGGGTTAGCTCCCTGCAACTACATACCTAGCAGCTACCTAAGTAGCATGAAGCTAAACTTGGCAGTCCTTTGGATTCTTAGAGAAAAAAGCAAATATAGCAGTGGGATCTCATGAGACAGTTTTGAATAAAGCTTTGTGAACTACAGATTACCTTGTTCCAGAGCTAGTTATTCTGGGAGTCCTGTGTTTGGGTGGATAGATGGATGGTTAACTGAATTGCTACAGAAATATGGGAAAACTTGCATTAAGCAGTTCAGGATGAAGAAAGAAGAGCCAAAAAACTCTATAGAAAAAATGATAGCAATGCTCTAAAATCATCATTAAGAGGGAATGAAACTATGTGATCATCTTATTGTTCACAAATAATTACTTATTTTTAGGAAATGTAATATGTAGGGAAATGTTATGGAAATGTGTAGACAGCAACAAAAAAATATATCAATACTTTAAAATAAATGAGTCCATCATACTAGTAATAGTACATATATTAGATGGTACAGTGGAAATAATGCCACTACTTCACTGGTTGATCTCCAGGATGTCTCTCCCTGCCTCAGTTCCTGTAAAATGAACTTGAACTATGGGAAGCTTAAGGTGTTTTCTCCTCTAAAACTTATGTGTCCAACAGCTCTATCAAGCCACCATATTCTTGGACTTGGTTGTGGTTCCTTTCTCTTGGTTCTAAGAAAATGTTATGATTTCACCTTGTATGTAAATAACTGTTAATTATATTTTTTCTAAGTCAAGACATTATATGGTTAGGGAACAAGCAATTATTTTTTTCTATGTGCTAGAGACAGTGCTAAGTACTAGGGAAAAAGGTATCCCAAAATATGGTCCCTGACTATAGGGACCTCATAATCTAATAAGGAAGATTATTTTTAAAAAGGTGGACTTAGAAGGCATATTTTGCTTAAAGAGAAGAGAATCTTAGAGGACAGAATTTCAAATTAGACCACCAGTCGCCATTTTGTTTCTGTCATAATATCTTTTGTACCTTGAGCAGGTCCTCCTTTTGGGGACCATTTGCCTCTTCTGTAAAATGAAAGTGTGGTACTTAATGGGACTTTAATCTCTAAGAATCCATCTAATTTTTTTAACATACCTTCTATCTTAGAATCAATACTAAATATTGGTTTCAAAACAGAAGAGCAGTAAGGGCTAAGCATGTGTCTGAGGCCAGATTTGAACCAAATTTGAATCTCTGGCTCTGGCTTTCAATCTATTAAGTCACCTCCTTGCCCCAACTCCATCCAGTTTTAAAGTCATGATTCTATGTTTATCCATCACATGCATTCTTAGCTATCACTAGATATGTAGACATATAAGCAAATTAAGACCCAGAGAAGGTAAATGACTTGTCTAAGGTCCCACTGAATTCAAGCAGCAGAGAAAGGGTTGGAACCCAAGTCTTCCAATTTGTAGATGAAGAGTGTAAAGAGGGAATACTGGATTTAATCATAGAACCCTAAAATGTCAGAGCTGGAAGGGACATGAGAACATAAATTGGCATTACTGGAAATGAGTAATTATGGCTGTTTGCCCCAGATAAAAGTTCTCATGCTAACCCAGAATCCCTCATAGTATGAAATCATTACATGTTGTTCTAACAAAACATGTAAGAAAGTCAATCAGAAGCATTATCAATAGTTCAGTGTGCACATAGACATAATTTATGAGGCACAAACAGAAAAGTTATGAATTTAGTTCTCCTAGAAATGCAAGTTCCAAATTCCATAGCCTCAATGTCAAAAATAATATTGTAGGAAAATAGGAGGAAGCAATTCACATATCCAAGAGCAATTATTTAAATCTTACAGGCCTATTTAAATTACAGCAAAAACTAAATGAGGGTATAATATTATGTTGAAAGAAAAGGAAAATAATTGCATGCACCCACATTTTCTTTGTTGCAAAACTTAGCATATGCTATTATGAGAAAAAATGAAGGTCAGAAAATGGATTTCTTTCCCAAAAAGTTCAGTAGTCAAAACTTTAGCCATACAAACTGATCAAAGTTAAAATTAAAAAGGTATTATAACCTTGAATACTAATAATGTCTAAAGAAATTATGGTGGCAGGTGTTATTGATAAATCTACTGTATTTTGCAGGTCACATTTTAGGAGTCAATGACTTAAAAATAAATAATTTGAGTGAAGAATTCCTTGAAAAGGGAATTCTCCAAAAAGAAGCTCAATCAATAAAAATGTATTAAGAGCCTTTTACAATATAAGACAGAATTGAAAGGGGGAAGGCTATTAAAAAATCAAAGTAAAAATTAGTCAAAAAAAAGTATTTTGAAGAGGAAGAGAGTGAGGGGAAGACTGTGATTGCTAAAAACATACTCTTGTCTATGAAGATAAAGGTTAAAAAAAAAAGTCATGATTCTGTTCCAACAAGCATAGAATGTAGGGATATATCTTTGGGGGAGATAGAAGAATGAAAGAGATTACTATTGGATTATTAAAAAAGTAATTTGAGCCTTTTCTCACTTCAGTATGTGATGGGGGTCAATGGTTATTAGTTCAGGGATGAGGATTGTCTCTCAAGAACAAAACAGTTTATACAATATCTTATGTTGGCAAAAAAAAAAAATCAGGTTCTATGTGGGCTATAATAGTATGCTTGATAATTCTAGTGGTCTCTTGATCACAGAAATGCAAATTAAAACAACTCTGAAGTACCAAATCATACCTATCAGATTGCCTAATGTGACAGAAAAGGAAAACAATAAATAGGGAATGTGGGAAAATTGGGATATTAATACACTGTAGATAGAGTTGCGATTGGATCTAATCACTCTGGAAAACAATTTGGGATTATGCTAAAAGGACTCTAAAATTGTGCATACTTTTTGATCAATCAATATCATTATTAGGTCTATATCCCAAAGATTAAAAAAAGGGAGAAATTGTACAAAAGTGTTTATCATAGCTTTTTATAGTAGGAAAGATTTGGTCATTGAGCAGTTATCCATCAACTGGGGAATGGCTGAACAAGTTATGTCATAAGATTGTGATCTTATTGCTACAAGAAATGACAAGTCTTATTTTAGGAGTAACAGAATGATTTTGGAAAAATCTGGAAATATTTACATGAACTGATACAAAGTAAAGTGAGCAGAACCAGAAATGTTGTACATAGTGACAGCAATATTTTTTGATGAAAAATTGTTTTTCCTTAGCAACACAGAGTTCCAAGCCAATCCCAGAGATTTATAATTAAAAAAATTGTATCTGTCCTCTGATAAAGAACTGATGGAGTGTGAATACAGTCTGAAATATACTATGTTTCATCTTTTTTCTTTTGTTTGAAATCTCTTCCACAAAATAATTATATAGAAAAATGTTTTACATGATTACACATGTAAAATCTAAATCAGATTGCTTGCCATTTCAGAGACAGGGAGGATAGGGAGGTAAAATGGAAAGAAAGAAGAGAACTTGAAGCCCAAAATTTAAAAATAAAATAATACTAATTTTTTTTGTTTTTACCTGTAATTGAGGAAAACTAAAAAATTATTTAAAAACAAATTTGAATTTTAAAAAGATAATTTTAGTGGTCAAAGATGGAGATTTGAGGGTCAAAAAATACAAGTCATTCTTACCCAGATGTCTTTTTCCATGGAACTTGCAAAATAGTTAAATTCATATCCTTCAGAATTATGGCTTAAATGATGATTACTTTATTAAATCAATCAACAAATATTTATTAAGCATCTCTTATGGTATAATACATTTCTTTTAACTTTGATTTTATTTATTAAGAAAAATTTTCCATGGTTACATGATTCATGTTCTTTCCCTTCCCTCCTCCTGTAGCCAATGTTAAATTCCATTGAGTTTTACATGTCATTGATCAAGACTTATTTCCATATTATTGGTATTTGCACTAGTGTGATTGTTTAGAATCCACATCCCTAATCATATTCCCCATCAACCCATGGGATCTAACAACTGTTTTTTTCTGTGTTTCTGCTCCCACAGTTCTTTCTCTGAATGTGGATAGCATAACACACTTCTAAGGCACTAGGGATATTTTTCTATATTTCTGTATGTATCTATGTATTTCTTTATACATTTATTGTCAATATCATTAGAGAGGCAGCAACACATACTTGGCTTCAAATGCCCCCATGCCCCCATATATTGGTATTATTTTAAGCATGTAATTTTTTTTTTTTGGTGCTTTAGGTAATTGAAACTATAAATGACAGAGGTGCCAACTTGCATCAGTAGAGGGTATTTTCCTGTCCTCCTAGAAGTTCTCCATAGCAATGCTACTGATTTTCACCAACATAGGGCATTAACATACCAGAAATACCTGACGCAACAAAATTTTCAATATTGGCCATGCCTCCAATTATTGTATGTGTGTCTCTCAATGATGTTTATGTTTGCTATTACAGAAAGCCGTATTAGGAGCAACAATGAACTTGGAGAGTCCCATTTAGTATTGCCATTAGTAAAAAAATAAATAAACACAGAAACTGTAAAGGGGGAAAAGGGTTTTGGGGGGTTCAGTATATTAAAAGATGGTCATCAGAGGATTGAACTATTATCAATCCTCATTTAAGAATAATCTCAAGTCAAAATTGACTTTTATGGAAGTTTATTTACAATTAAGAAGAGAGAGAAGAAATAAGGAAATAAGAATCTAACTCAGTAGATAAGAGGCCTGGAGGTGAATGAAGCAAAAATTCATTCACAGAGTCTATTAAAAGAAGTTTCTTAAGAGAAGTTTGGGAAGATTCAGTCTTTAAACTCACCACGTGGAATTCAAAAGAAGATATTGAAAGCTGTCTCACCAAGGTCTCAACACTCCTTCATGGACCAGATTAGCTCCTTCATCAGCCACACTCTTCACCAGAAGCTTCCAGCTGACTGAGGACCTTCTCCTTTTAAAGGGGCCACTTATGCGTCACTTCCTGTGCCTCCCTCCTAATTTGCAAGTCCAGTCACAATAGATACTTCTCATACTACTGACTAGGGGGCAGTCAGTTGATTCTAATTTGTCACCCACTCTAGCACATGTGCATTATGGACCTCATAGAATTAGAGGTGTTTTCACCTTTGGTGATTAAATCTAAAGGTGGGCAGTGGAGACAATCTAATTATCACAATTCCCCCTGTGATCATTTGGGAGACTGGTCTCCCCAATTGATCATTTGACATAATCATCTTGTACCCCTAAAGTTCTAACTAAAATAGTTAGAGATAAGAGGTAAGTAGAAGAGACAGAAAGACAGAAAGCAAAACCAATGTTTTGCTAGGTGCATAATTCTCTTCAGAAGGGAATGTGTGTTTTATAATCTATAATGTAAAGTTTAAATTCTTTGAGAGTAATTTTAGGATAAGAAATTTGCCATCTCCCCAGAATCCAGACAACAAACTGGTTTGGAGAAGGTACCATGAAGATGCCTGAAGAACCTTCACTGGATCATGAAAACCAAAATGAACTTTGGGGTGCAGTTGATTGAACTATGGGGAGTTGAATACATTTGTTTTGAATGTATACTCATGCCAATAGGGGACTGCCCCCAATTGGCTTTTTGTCAATGTGGCTAGTTTTTGTCCTTTTTTCTTTTATCCCGAAATTTCTGTAATTTAAAAGTAATGTTTACAAAAGCATTCAAGGAGACCAGTCTTTTCGCTCCAAGGGGGAATGTGTTAGTGGAAATTTGAGGTCTTTGGTCTTAATATCAAGATCCATGATATAAACTTCCTGTGGACGCTTAGGGGACTTGAGAACTACATTTCCCATGATTCCTCTTCTGTAATACATGTGGGCAGGAAGTGTGATTATGTAGACAAAAAGGTATAAAGTCTCAGAACTCGATTGAGATACTCTCTTTCCTGTGGAACAAGACAGGTGGGCAGAGGTAATGGTGGGGCATTTGAATTAGATCTTAGCAGGCACGTGGCCTTAATTTCCAATATGGATTTAAATAAACTATTAAATATTTTGAATATATCCATCTATATCCATTTTATTCATCACAAAACCAAACCATTAGAATAGACCCAAAATGGAATGGGCTAACAGGTAATGAGTCCCCCTCTTAGCAGAGGCATTTAAACAAAGGCTGGTCATTCACTTTGGGGACATGTTATAGTAAAGGTTCCTATTTAGGTAGAAGGTAAGCTTTTAGAGTCCTTTCAGATTTTTAATTGAAATATTTCAGGGTTCAAAGCAGAAGCACTACTAAAGATTTATTAAGTGCCTGCTTTAATAAATAATGCATTCAGTCACTGGAAGAGATTGTTGTTCAGCCATTTAGTAGTGTCTGACTCTGTGACCCTGCAGAACATAGCATGCCAACACCGTCCATGGGGTTTTGGGGGCAATAATACTGGAGTGGTTTGCCACTTTCTTCTCCAATGAGTTAAGACAAACAGAGGTTAAATATCCTGGCTAGGGTCAGGCCTAGACAGTTAGTGTCTGAGGTCAAATTTGAACTCAGGTATCTTGATCTCTTGACCCAGTGCTCTATCCATTATGGATCCATATAGTTGCTTCTTTCTCATCTGTAGAATAATATTTTTAAAATCCTACTTCAGAAAATGGGAAATGTATTAATTAAATAAAAGAGTTTTGTAAACCTCAAAGTATTATGTAACCATTAGAGCTGGCATCAGGAAGGAAGGGAGGGTTTATGCTAAGTTCAAAATATTATGTTTTAGAAAAGAATGTAGATGATTATCCAAAGAAAGGTGGTCAGAATTAGAAATGAAGAAATTTAGTTGATTATCCAAAGAACAAAGGCCAGTATGGCTCTGGGAACTGAAGAATAAGGCCAAGTAAAGATGAGTTGAAAGAAAAGTCAACATGAAAAATATCAAGAACTTTGTTAAATTTTTAAGGATATGAGCCATTCTCCAACTGATAAATGGTCAAAAGATATAGTTTTTAGATGAAGAAAACAAAGTTATATGTAATGTGAAAAAATTCTATATCATTATTGATTAGAGAAATGCAAATCAAAACAACTCTGAGCTGTCATTTTAATCTATCAAATTGGTCAAAAGGATAAAAAGGCAAAATGACAAATGTTGGAGGGGATGTGGAAAAATGAGGATGCTACTACACAGTGTATGGAACTGTGAACAGTTTTGGTCAACAATCTGGAATTATGCCCAAAGATTTATAAAACTCTGTATATACTCTTTAACTCAGCAATAACATTATTAGGTGTTTTTTTCCCCTAAGGTGATCAGGGAAAAAAAGAAAAGAACCTATACATTCTAAAATGTTTATAGCACCTCTCTATGTGGTGGCAAACAACTGGAAATTGAAAGGGATGCCCATCTATTGGGAAGTGACTAAATAAGTTGTGGCATAGGATTGTGATGGACTATTGTAAGGATAAGGGATAGGAAAAAATGTAAAGGTTGTCTCTAAGGGGTCCTTTAGGAGGTATATTTCTTTTTTGACACTATGGTACCATAAGAAATGATAAGCAGCTTCGTTTTTTTTTTTTAATACGTAAGGACCTATATAAAGTTATAAAGAATGAAATGAGCAGAACCAAGGGAATATTATATACAATGGAAATATTTTTTGGAGAATGACTTGTATATATCTACCTCCAGAGAAAGAACTGATAAAAAGAAATGACAGTTTTATATATACATACATCATTTTGTCAAAGGATACCTTCTTTAATGGGGGAAGATGTGTGAGGGAGTTACCTGAGTATTTTAATGTAACAAATTTAAATTTAAAAAGAAAAACTCTTTAGCTAAAAGGGGATGAAGAAAAGAAAGATAACCAAGAGCTCTTTTCAGAATCTGAAGAGTTGTCATTTAGAAAAGAGATTAAACTTGTTCTGGTTGGCCCCAGAAGCCACAGAAAATGTTCCAAAGAAGCCAAGTTAAGCTTTATGTGAAGGAAATCCTTGAGTGGATTGGGTCCACTCAATAGAATGACAGCTGGAAAAAGGAAGCAATAGAGTCAAGAGATCACAGGACAGGGGTGGCAGGGTGCACTGTGCTCTATACTGCCTCACTGGGCAGCCCAGGCAAAATAGAAAGCCACAGTTGGCTCCAGGGATGTGATATGTGAGAGTTCATGAGCAGAGAAAGTTTGATAAAATGAGGCAAGAGTAGATTTTGTTATTTTCTCTTCTGTGTTTATTGCTGGCTAGACTTCCCTGTGAGCATGGATAGGGGGGCCCTAATGGCAATCACAGAATAGCAAGCTAAATGGAGCAAAAAGGAAAGATTATATATATATATATATATCCTATTTTTCCATCTTTTTTTCTCCTATTTTTGATTTAGTAAAATTATTAATTTATGGCCAGTCTCATAAGTTTCCTTCTCATAGTTTTATATCAGGAAAAAATTCCCAACAACTATAATTGTGCAAACAGGTATGGACACCTCAATAGTGGTAGATAGGTATCCCCTCCTTGGAGAGATCTTCAAGCAAAGTCTTAATATCTATTTGTGGGAACATTGTAGGTCAATTGGGGGTTGGTCCAAACAGACTGTAACTCTGATATCTTACAATACATTTACATATTTATTTAGTTGGTTATTGGCTTAGAAGCCATGATTTCCTTGGTATAGGGAACCCTGTGTGTGAACACATCATACAGCTAATGCATCTGCAAAACTCATTTATGACTAGTCTTAGAGAATAGCCTGGGGCACTGTAAAATTAGGCTGTGCCCATGATCACATAGCCAGTAGCTGTCAGAAGTAAGATTTGAACTTATGTCTTCATGGCCATCCACCATGGTGTGCTCACCCTCATACTTTCATTATTAATGTTAATAAAACATCATAAAAAGTATTTTGGATTTTCAAAATAAATCACTATCATTCTCCTAAAAGTAAGTTATTCCATTAATATCCTCATCTTACAGATGGAATGATAGAATTTAGGTGCAAATCTTCCTTCTGATATTTTTTTAGCCTTGAGATAATGGCAGACCCATAGCACCAATTTGGACCACTCTACCAAAACCAATTTTAAGCTTTGGTTCACATTCAAAGGGACCTAGTTAGCTAATGCCTTGAAATTCAGTTCAAAGGTCTGCCTCCTTTCACTCATTCTCCATTCCAAGATTACTAGATTGTCTTCAGCTCCTACTGGACAGAAACCTAGAAAGGAAGCAGGTTCTCTTCAGAGTTAACCATAATAGTAGGACTAAACAGAATGAGACTTGCCTTGTGTAAGAATCAAATCTTGAAGTTTTTTGATTAGTCTTTGTCAAGGTTTTCCATTTGATCAGTCTAAACAGGACAAGCCATTTTCAGCAGATGGAACCCATCCGTTTTTGTAAACGTAGTAATTGTTTGCAAATTGCATTTTTCAGAGTAAGCAGTAACTGCTGCCAGAGGGAGACACACAGATATCAGACACACTCGTTCCAATGTGCATGTTGCCTCCATTTCTCTCCTGGGCCAGGGTCCACATTCTCCTGCCCTGGGGTGTTCACTAAATTCACAAATCCAGAATTAAACGACAATTATCTGTGACATCTCAAACTCATCTGCTCTGCCATGTTCAAAGGCTTGGGGTTGAAGAATAAGACTTGTCTAATTTCTGATCCTGAGCTCCTGTGAAGCAGCAAAGATGCACAGGCTGGATGCTGGCCAAACTGGACGTTTCCATAATGAAAACATGGCTTGTCCAATTAGTATAGAGTATAGTCAGAGTTCCTCCCTTCCCCTACTTTTTAAATAAAGATAAGTAGTTCTTCCTTGATATTCTGGGAAATATGCTTATGAGCTAGGATCGAAGGAATTTTATGGAGATGTTCTGCTGAAGTTTAATACATTTATTTAAGTCATGTGTTTACTCACTTATATCCCCCTTTACTCTAAAGCACGCAATCTATATTCCAGGCAAACTCAATCTTTCTCTATCTCTTCCACATGTCCTGAATGTCCTAAACTCTGCTGCCTTCCTACCCCTCCTTAGAAGCCTAAAACAAATGTTACCTCCATGAAATGAAGTCTTCTCTGATCTCCCCAGTTGGCTTCTTTTCTGTCCTTGACCCTCTCAAAGAATTTTAATATGCTTCTGCATTGGTGGACATCAGAGGTACAATGTTAGCTGTCTTTGCCTCATTCCTTGATGAGATTGTTTGGTTGTAAAAGGGTTCTTACCTTAAAACTCCACTGATGCCAAGTTCATTGCTAGCCAGACACTCTCACTAAGCTTGTAATTAATGTGTATTACATGACTGGACATTGTGTATTGGTAACCATAAGGAGGAGAGAGAAGGTATAGGCAGTAGGAGAATAGATTTCGAAAACGAGGGGACCTTCGAGGCTGTCTTATCCAGCAGATGAGGAAGCTGTTACCCAGATTACTACCTGGGTACCTTGGACAAGTCAAGTAGCAGAATTGAGATTTAAATGAAAAAGAATAAAAATATGTAATATAACAGTATTTTGTAATGTACAATATAAGAACAAAAAAGACAAGAAGAGCCGTCACTCAATATCTTCAGGGTAGCAAAACATTTTAGGGTATTATTTCATTTCATTATGACCCAGCAAGATGGGTGTTAATCTCATTTTAAAGATGAAAAAACTGAAGCAGACAGAAGTTAAATGGCTTGCCCAAGGTCAGCTAGTAAGTGCCTAAGATAGGATTTGAACTCAAGTACTTCCTGATTTGGGGTCCAGTGTACCACCTAGCTGTCTTGAATCCAACAAGCAAGTGTTTATTAAATTTCTACAAGACTCATAAATAATGGCTAGGCTGAGACACTCTGTGGAACCATTATTCATATATACCCAGGGCAGCTACTATGCCTATGCCAAGCACTGAGCTAGGCCCTCTGTCTCTAAAAGCAGTATTTTTTCCATCACCCTGCCGTCATTGAGATTATTTTAAAAATCTAAATTTGTTACAAGGTAAGCAGAAACTCTTCCTTGAATGTTTTTATAGTATGAACAATGCTTCTGTGACCTGTGAAGGTCACTCTGGGCTCCTCTGCTGCTCTTGTCAAACTTTCTGGGTAGCATTTAACTGTACCCCAACCCACAACTACATATCTTTCAACTCAATTGGTAAAGTGTTGGGAATAGAGAGGGTGGCTGGCTTTCCTTCCTGCCTCTTGAACCCGTGTGAGAGGAAATAGGATCTCCTAATAATACAGAACACAATCCTTTAGAGTCCATGGCCACTTAAGAAATTGCTCAGGCAAGTCTCCTTTTCTTAGAAGTAGAGGAATCTAAGAGCTAGGAATGGACAGGGAGTTGTAAGGGGGAAAAGGGGGCTTTATGGAGGGTCATCTGGCACAAGTTCCAGAAGAAGGAGCAAATCCAAATGTCAATTCAATGGCAAATAGGTGAGCTTGGCTAGAAAGCTTAAAGACTCCATAAAGGGATTAGCTTTAAATAAACTTCAAGCAATGATGATCAAGACCTAGAGAGAGAGGGACATGAAAATGTAGATTGGACCAGCCTTATAGGGTCATTTATACAGCTTGGTTGTTGTCCTTGATACATAAAGAGGACCAATGATATCTACCCAAGAGTGATGTCTTCACTTGAGCACATATCGGATTTAAGCAAGGCAGTTACACAAAGTTGTCAGCCTCATCCTCCCTTCTAGAGTCACTGAAGTCCAGTGTTAGAACAAAAGTGAAGTTGGCTGGGGATGACTCAGGATACAGTGGATGAAATTGGCTTCTTCAATGTCTGACCAAATTGTAAGTGCTCCACAGCACCTGCTTCAGTTGCCATGTTGTTTATGAGAAACACCTTTATTTTGTGTTTGTCTCCCTGCCTCAAATGTAAGGGGCTGGAGCAGAATTTATTGTACATCATATGAAGTAAAAAAAAAAAAATCAGGAGCAACAATCATGATTTCAGACAAAGCTAAAGCAATTACAACTTGATAAAAGGTACAAACCGATAGGCATTGAAATAATATCAATATTAAACAAACATGCACCAAATGGTATAGCTTCCAATTTTTTTAAAGAGAAATTATGAGCATCAGAAGAAATAAGCAGTAAAACTAAACTAGTGAGGGACCTCAACTTTGCTCTCTCATATTTAGATAAATTGAACCAAAAATTAAAAAAAAAAAAAAAAGGTGGGGGGCAGCTGGGTAGCTCAGTGGATTGAGTCAGGCCTAGAGACGGGAGGTCCTAGGTTCAAATCAGGCCTCAGACACTTCCCAGCTGTGTGACCCTGGTCAAGTCACTTGACCCCCATTGCCTACCCTTACCAATCTTCCACCTATCAGTCAATACACAGAAGTTAAGGGTTTAAAAAAAAAAAAAAGAAGTGAAGGAAGAGAATGAAACTTTAGAAAAGTTAGATTTAATACATCTCTGAAGAAAATTGAATGGGAATAGAAAGGAATATACTTTTTTTCAGCAATATATAGCACCTACACAAAAATTGGCTATATATAAGGGTAAAATACTTCAGATCCAAATGCAGGAAAACAAAATAAATGCATCCTTTTAAAATCATAATACAATAAAAATTGTCAATAAAGGTCCATAGAAAGACAAATTAAAACAATCTAAAACTTTAAGAAAAAAAACCTTACCTTCTATCTTAGAATCAATCCTGTGTATTTGGTTCTAAGGCAGAAGAGTAGTAAGGATTAGGCAATGGGGGCTAAATGACTTCCCCAGGATCAATCAGAGCTAGGAAGTATCTGAGACTAGATTTGAACCAAGGTCCTCCTATCTCTGGGCCTGGCTCTCATCTACTAGCCACATTGCTGCCCCCTAAATAATCTAATTCTAAGAAAAGAATGAGTCAGGATTAATTTTAGAAGCAATCAATACTTTCATTAAATCATTAAATAAAATAATTAAATCATTAAAGAGAATGATAGTATATCAAAATTTATGGAATATAGCTAAAGCAGTTCTTAGGAGAAATTTTGTATCTCTAAACACTTTCATCAGTAAAATACAGAAAAATATCAACAAATTGGGCATCCAACTTAAAAAAAACTAGAAAATGAACAAATTAAAAATCCCCAACTAAAAACTAATTTGGAAATACTAAAAATCAAAGGAAAAATTAATAAAACTGAAGAGAACCACTGAATAAGATTAGGATTTGCGGTTTTACAAAAGAAATGGAGCATTGGTTAATTTGATTTAAAAATGGAAAGAAGAAATTAAAATAACCAGTCTCAAAAATGAAAAGGGTTATTATTTCACCATCAATAAAGTAAAGCAATCATTAGGAGCTATTTTGCATACTGATAAGACAATAAATCTGACAATCTTGGTGAAAGGAATGAAAATTTACAAAAATATAAATTGCCTAGATTAACAAAAAAGGAAACAGATTACTTAAATAATCCCATCTCAGAAAAAGAAATTGAACAAGCCATAATGAACTCCCTAAGGAAAAAATCTGCAGGGTCAGATGGATTCACAAGTGAATTCTATCAAACATTTAAAAAATAATGAATCTCAAAAACTATATGAACAAAATAGGCAAAGAGGGAGTCTTACCAAATTCTTTTTATGATACAAATATGGTGCTGATACCTAAACCAGGAAGAGCAAAAAACAGAAAGAAAATTATATGTCAACTTTCTTAATGAATCTGATACAAAAAAATTAAATAAAATACTAGCAAAGGATCTATAATAATATATCACAAGGACCATTCACTATGACCAGGTGGAATTTATACCAGGAATGCAGGGCTGATTTAACATAAAGATACCTATCAGCAAAAGCAACCATATCAATAAACTAACAAACAGAAATCACATAATTATCTCAATAGATGCAGAAAAAGTTTTTGACCAAATACAACATCTTTCCTGTTAAAAACACTAAAAAGCATAGGAATAAATGGGCCTTTCCATAAAAAGACATGTAATATCTATTTAAAACCATCAATAAGTATGTGCTTATGTATGTATGGAGAGAAGTTAGAAGCTTTCCTAATAAGATCAGGTGTGAAGCAAAGATGCCCATTATCACCTCTATTTAATATTGTACTAGAATTCTAGCTTTAGCAATAAAAGAAAAATAATTTGAAGGAATTAAAGCAAACAAAGAGGAAACTAAACTATTACTCTTTGCAGATGATATGATGGTATAGAGAATCCTAGAAAATCAACTAAAAAGCCAATTGAAATAAACAACAATGTTAGCAGAGTGGCAAGAAATAAAAGAAACCCACATAAATCATCAGCATTTCTATACATTACCAACAAAGTCCAGTAGCAAGAGATAAAAAGAACAATTCTATTTAAAATAACTAAACAATATAACAGACTTAGGAATCTACTTGCCAAGAATAAATTATGTAAACACAATTATAGAACATGTTTTCACACAAAGTCAGATCTAAACAATTGGAAATATTTACTTCCAAAGGGTAGGCCTGCTAACATAATAAAAATGACAATTCTACCAACATTAATTTACTTATTCAGTGCCATACAAACTACTAAAAATTATTTTATATAACTAGAAAAAATAACAAAATTCATCTAGAAAAACAAAAGGTCAAAAATATCAGGGAAACTAAAGAAAAAAAATATAAAGGAAGGTAGCCTAGCAGTGTTGGATCTCAAACTGTACTATAAAGCAGTCCACTTTCAGGGAAAGATCTACTGCAGCCAGAATGCAGATCAAAGCAGACTATTTTTTACTTTGGTTTGTGATTTCATTTTGGAATTTTGGTTTTACATAAGTATTCTCTCACAACAATGAACAATATGCAATGAACAAAATGTTTTGCATGATAATATGTGTAATTTGTATTATCTTACCATCTCTGGAAGGGAGGAGGGAAGAAAAGAAGGGAAATACTTCGGATCTTTTAATCTCAGATAATATAAGCTGAAAGTTATTACATGCAACTGGCAAAATAAAACATCTTAACAAGTTTGTATAAACTTATTTTATTTGATGTCTACTGTGTGTCAGGCAATGGAGATATAGACCAGTGATTCCCAAAGTAGGTGCCACTGCCCCCTGGTGGGTGCTGCAGCAATCCAGGGAGGCGGTGATGGCTACAGGAGCATTTATCTTTCCTATTAATTGCTATTAAAATTAAAAAAATTTTCCAGGGGTGCTAAGTCATTTTTTCTGGAAAGGAGGTGGTAGGCCAAAAAAGTTGGGGAACCACTGATATTGACAAAAGAAAAAAATGACCACATCTCTCAAGTAGCTTACTAGTAATTAGAATTTTCTCCCCAGAACTCTTTCCCAGCTTCACATATTACTAGTTACGCTTTGAAGATATAAACTTTGTGTGTAGCTCCTCCCTCTCTCTGTTTCCTGGAAGGTGGTTGTGGAGGTTGGGTGGGAGCCAGGTAGAATTTGCTCATGTGATCTTACATTTGTTAGATAATTAAAGTTGTATTCTTCTATTTTTTATTTCTTCTACTTCAGGGGATTACTAATAAATCTTATAAAATATAATACTTGGAGTTATTGGATATTAATTTAAATATTACATATGCAACTTTTTGAAGTTCTAGAGAATAATACCAATAGAAATTTGCCTCCTGTGTCTTTCTTACCCCTCAAAGATACTTGAGTTTAGAAACCTAGTGGACTAGAAGCCTAGTAGAGTAGCTAAGTGATTTCTATTTCTATGAGTCAAAATAAACTTGAGAAAGAATTGACTTTGAGAGAGGGTTAGGGAAAATAATTCTTCCATGTCATTGTAAATACGGATTTAAAATCTCTAGTTTTTTCATTGGTCCCTTATAACACCATTTCCTAAGGTCCCTTAGAATGTTCAGTTCAAGGAAAAGTTACATCACTGGATCCTCTAAGGATGAGCTCAGAAGCTTTATTCAAAAGACTAACAATATTTACATTGTGATTTGGGATACAAATCAGGACAAGCTCATTGTCACTTTGTTTGAATGAACTGTGCCAAAGCCAAAGAAACTGCATTTATTTGAATCATCAATTTAAAAAACAGAAAACATGCTTTTGGCAACGTAGTGCTCATAGAGACTCCATCATACCCTCTCTAAATCCTGATCCTCTTGTTTATACTTAAATTCCTTCATCACCCTCCACTGACACATGTGGTTTTCTTAAAATCAATAAATGATGCATTATCTATATTTATAACAATCTGAGGAGCAACTGCTCCATTTTCCCCAAGATTAAACAGGGAAACACTACCTTGTCATCATCCATCTGTAGTGTATGAAATTCCAAGAAGTAAAGTTCTACATATGAAAAAAATTAATTAGACTAGCAAATAATCAATAAATGAAAATCTATAATTTCTCCCAATAGTCAAAGATACCAAGGGAGTTTCCTGGGCCATTATAAATTCAAGTCTGTATTCCTCCTAGCAAATTATTGGGACATCCCCTGGGCAAGGAAAAAAGCAACCGTGATGGTAGAGATAAATGAGGAGTGAAATGAGAACTCTCAATTCCTGATTACTTTATCATGGGGGTGAAGTCAAAGGAAGAAGCTCTGGTCTTGAGATGGAAGATACCTCTAGCAGTCCAGGTAAGGAAGATCTCCCAGATCGAAATGTCTCTGTAGTCTCTCTCTGTAATCCATTTCCATTGTTCATTTCATTAATTTATCATATCTTTGGGCTCAGACATCTCATATGACTATCTGGTTTCTGAGAACTGATGCCGTCTTTTAGTCTTCTGGGAAATTTCAGGTCACTTGCAGACATCTGTTTTTCTACTAAAATGTTTTACCAAACAAATCTTAATACAATTTAGTATAGTCACTTTAATTTTGCTTTGTCAATAACTAGACCATGTGGGGGAAACTAGCTCAAACCGTATGGTTCTAATTCTATTAATAATAAAGTTATACAAAGATCAAATTGGGAACCGCTACACTAGAGAATTCAAAATTTTCCTGCTCCTTTCTGTTCCTATCTTTATCTAAAACAGGTACTTAATTTAGATACTGCCAATGACAGGCTGAAGGAAGAATCTAAAAGAAAGTATGAGGACCTGACTTGTAGAATTAGCTCTTTTAGTTAAAAAAATATTATATATATATATATATATATATATATATATCAATGTTTCACTCTAGCTATTTATATTGACTTTGGTTTTGGTTATTTCCTCTAGTTATTTACTTTTTGCTGTTCATTCCTCCCTCTCTCCCTTAGGGGAAATGAGAAGCTGTTAAGAATCCAATTCTAAAGGTAGGTAACAATATCCTTTATAAGTAGGTGACTTCTGTGCCTATGTTTCCTGGTCACACAAATAGACTTGTCCCAAAGATGTTTAATTTACTCCAAATGTAACAAAAGGCTCTAATAAAGTACATGAATAGATTAAGTAAATAATGCCAGATTGTATCAAATGAATTGTCTATAGTAAAACATATTTGGTTACTAGTCACGTTCAAATAAACTAGATATTATGGCCACATGGACCAAATCTCTCAAATGCTCTTCAGTCTTATGTGATTTGCTTCCATTTCAGCACATGCTCTATATAGAAGTGTTAATCCCACATTAAATAAAAACCTAAGTGAAACTGAATGTCTCTTTAAGGCAACACAACATAGACCATAAGTCGCTCTCCTCTAAGATAACTAATTGTGATGAAATTCTTACCTTTGAAATAGAACAGAGAATGTTTCTGATTCAACCTCACTAAATAATATATCTATACCTTGATCCCATAAACTGCTACAACATTATCTAATTATTCCCATAATACTCAGATTTCAAGGACCTTATCTACATTTCAATAGCTATATATATATTTATATGTATATAAATATATATTTATGTATATATATTTATATATAAGATAACAAACTCAAACATACTCATCTACTTGGTTGTTTTTAGGATATGAAAAGCACTATAATTTCAGATTGAATAGCTAATGCCTTACATATTTGCATTTACTACAACAACTTAGATATATTGTATCCTTAAGTTTATGAGATAAAGATTTGATCTACTGAGTATCGATTATAGAAATTTGTCATAAAAGAAAAAAGGGAGACATAGGCATATTAAGGGGGGGGGGATTCGCATAGCTTGATATTAATTCCAGGCAAGAATCATGTAGTCAATTAAAAGAATGTCATAGCCAGGCTTCAAATTAGCTAAATGGGAAAATATTCCATTTAAAATGAAATGTCATACAGGAGAAATCAGATGAGGAGAGTTCTGTCTCAGCCCTTACCAAAAGTTGCTTTTCCAGCTCTCTCTAGAGAAGAACCTCATCTGAAATTCATGGACATAACCCCCCGTGGGATTGCTGGCATTATGGATCATTGGCTCAAGAATATTTCTTGATGTTTGTACCTGGAATCTGACTCAGAATAAAATCAATTACAGTCCCATAAGATTTCACCTTAAACAGCAAGTTCCAGGAATCATAACTTTGGGTGAATTCAGTTATTAGTCACATATTGTTGAGAACAAAGTATTATAGATCAACCACTTAATGAAGTCCCTGAGACTGATGTCTGCTAAAACTAAGTTGACTCAACATTTAACTTCATAAATTTCATAATCATAAACTACCATTATAATAAATTTTAGAAAAAAGATGAGTCAGGATTAATATTATATATTATACTACTAAATAAATAATTCAAGTCTATGTCTTTTAACAATTAAAATTATATTTTATATAATCTAAAGAATTAAACTGATTCTTTCATGGATCACTTACTTATAAGCTAATTGTGTAAGACCTTTGATGGTCATTATTAGGATAACACTAAAAGTTTCTCTTTTGGCAAAAGCTTGGAACATTTTCTAGCATAGCAATTAAAGCAAACTTTTAAAAAAAATTTAAGCCTAAGGATAAGGGCCCATGTACCCAAAGGTGCTAACAGAATATTCCCTGCAAAATGAACTCTGAAGAGTAATTCCACCATGAGCTAGCATCAGTAGGCTCAAGGGTCTCTTTCACAATCTATTGTGTCATTCATAATATATTGGAGCTTATGAACAATGGTAATAATTTCTCCTGATTTACCTATTGATGTAGGAGAAACAGGATTGACTAATGAGAGCCCAGTTAACCCTGAAGCAACAGTGAAAATGTCCAAAGCTAAGCAGTTCTGTAGGATTCCCTTTTTAAGAGTCAGTTTCTTCCTAAATGGAAGAAATAGCATTGGATATCTGAGAGATGGCTTGGCTTGTGCCTTGAGCCACTTTTTGAACTTAGTCATTGAAGAGATGCCTGAATTTTAGAGGCCGGGTCCATTGACCTACTCTAAATGTGTCAATCTTTTATTTGTTTGGGGTTTTCATTGACTTTAACGAGCCTTAAATTGTTTGGTTTCTGATAATTAAAAAAGACACATTGGAGTCACAATGATTTCCCAGATGAATTAGTTATTGTATTGGAGCAAATAGCACAGAATTTAATTGCTTACTTTTTTGTCATCCCTTACTTAGTGGGAAGTTTGCCCTTATCCCATGCTATAAGGGAGTGTTTCTAAGGAAGCTCCTTTTGGTATACTGTTTTTGCTACTTTGGGATACCATTATTTCCAAATAAGCTTATATATCATTTATCCAAATGTATGCAGAATTCCAGAGAATAGCAAGAAGCAATCAAGTTTTCTCATATAAGCAATGCAAAGAAACATAATAAAACATTAGAATACAGAAGATATTTCTAACTTTCTTGAAGTGATATCAAGGAAATGTTTCATGCCCAAATGGGCATGATAAAAGACAAAAGTGATAAGAATTTAATAGAAGAAAAGGTGGCAAGAATACACAGAAATGGGGCAGCTGGGTAGCTCAGTGAATTGAGAGTCAGGTCTAGAGATGGGACGTCCTAGGTTCAAATCCGGCCTCAGACACTTCACAGCTGTGTGACCCTGGGCAAGTCACTTGACCCTCATTGCCCACCCTTACCACTCTTCCACCTAGGAGTCAATATACAGAAGTTAAGGGCTTAAAAAAAAGAACACACAGAACTATTCAAATAAGATCTTAATATTATCAATAACCATAATGGTATGGTTACTAATCTAGAACCAGAAATCCTGGAGAAGTCTGGTGGGATTTAGGAAGCATTGCTAACCATAATTCTAAAGGAGATTATTGTAGATGTGCTATTGAAAATCCTAAAAGGTGATACTGTTAAAATGTTATATGATGGGTTGATAGGGATATGATTGGGGATGTAGACTCTAAATGATCACCCTATTAAAAACATTAATAATATGGAAATAGGTCTTGATCAATAACATGTAAAACCCAGTGGAATTGCACACTGGCTATGGGAGGGAGGTCAGAGGAGGGGAGAGAAAGAGCATGAACCATGTAACCATGGAAAAATATTCTAAATTAAGTAAAATTTTAAAAATAATAATAAAATGTATGCAAAATGCCAGCAAAATTTGAAAATTTCAATAGTGGCCAATTGTTTGGAAAGATCAATTTATGTTCCAATCCTAAAGAAGGACAATGACAAAGAATGTTCCAATTACTGAAAATTGCATTCATTTTACATACCAGCCAGGTTATGTTTAAGATTCTGTATTCCAGGCTTCAATAATATGTGAACTAAAAATTACCAGAAAAGCAGGCTGGTTTTTGGAGAGGGAGGACACCAAATTGCCAACATTCAATGGATAATGGAGAAAGCAAGGGAGGTTCAAGAAAAAAAAAATTTCTACTTCTGTTTCACTGACTATCCTAAAGACCTTGACTATATGGAACACAACCAAATGTACCTAGTCCTCAAAGAACTAGAAGTACCAGATCATCTTACTTGTTGTCTCCTTAGGAACTCGTACATTTGCCAGAGAAGTGACAATTTAGAACTTAGCATAGAATAATTATTCCTAATTTTTGAAGGCTCTTTTTGAAGACTAAGAGCCCAATTACCTTCAACAATATAGATTAGAAATCAGACTAGCAGAAGATCATATTTCCCCCTTTCTATCATACTTCTGCCCATCTTCTTTGGTATGACAACTTTCTTTAGTCATGGCAGATGGTAGATAACAGCAATATTTTTTTACTGTATCAAACTATCTTCTGTTAGGGGCCAGAGTCTCAAGATAAAATCAGCTATTCTCTTGGGAGACAGACTGTTAGGAGCCAGAGCATCAAGATAAAATTAGCTACCCTCCTAAGAGGCGATATTGATCATGGACCCGATCATGCATAGGTAGCAATAATTAAAAAACCACCTCAAGGACTTTCTTTCCGCATTCCTTTCCCTTTAGTAATTGCCGACCCCCTTCTGCCCTCAACCTATATATTCTTGTCATAGGCCTGCAATAAACGAGCCTTGTCACCATTAGACTCTCTTGTCTTCTTGTGTGCTTGGTCTCTCCTCTTTCTCCCTATGGTCTCTTAGGTGGCTGTTTCACAAACCCCACGGTTGTGTCCGGCTGGATCCGGACAAGTGGCACCCAATGTGTGGGGCATGGAGAAAACAGCTTACTGGACAACTGAGGAGCACACTTTGCGGCCGCGAACCAGAGCAAACGGGTAGAGGTTGACCGGACAACCTTGAGGCAGGGTAAGTTGTCCCATCACCATAGGCATTAAAAACCGAGAGTGTCGGATCTGGGGAATGTGTGTGTGTGTGTGTGAGGAAAGAGATTCCGTGGAGATAGTCCGCGATTCGCATACTGTGTAGTAGGGTGCCTGCCTGAAGGCGGGATCCTGACGGGGGATTATACCGTCCACCTAAGCACAAGCGACGTGGTCCACCCCGTTCTGGGATGAGTGGATGGCTTTTGGCCAGACCAACTTTGACTACTCCCTCAGCTCGTTTTTGAGTGTTGACCCATTATTATCCGGTTCCATACCCTCGTGAGAGGATTGGCGAGAACGTGGGGAAGTGCAAGCTTGTGTGAAAGATGGGAAAGACACTCTCGAAAGAAGCTTTGTTTGTTAAAGAATTAAAAAATAGTCTCAGGGAGAGAGGCATTACGGTTAAGAAAAAAGATTTATTCCGGTTCTTTTGCTTTATAGAAAAACATTGCATTAGGGCACTGGGCCCTTCTTAGAAGGACACCAGGAAAAGCGTATTTTTCTCTAGGACTAAACGATAAATTTAAAAGTGACCAGAAATTTTCCTCTCTGCCCCCCTTTTTAGAAGCGGCTGGCTACTTTGCTTCAGCTAGAAAAACCAGTTCTGTCATAGTTTTTTTTTTCTTTCTCCCTTGGAAGGAGTCCAATTGGCGATGGCCACAGACAATGTAAAAAGTTTTAACAATTTTCAGTTAGCTAAACCAATCTTTCCAGTAATGTGGCATACCTGGAATTATTCAGGCAGGTATCAGAATCCCACTTCATAGAAAAATGAAAAAGCAAAAGTGTATTTATTTTAAGATACTTATTGAAGCATGAAGAAAGGTAATTAAGAAACAAAATTCATTATATGTCAGCCAGCTGCTTGTTAAGAATCAACCCTTTTCTGACTCATTCTTTTTCACAGAATTCTTTAGTCATGGAGATATGAATTGTAACAATTGATCTTTTGCCAGGATGAAAAGAAAAATCTAGCTTATATAATTTATGTTTTGTATTTGTCAGAGTGTGTGTGATATGCCCGGGAAATGTGTCCTTGATCAGTCTGTGTGTTATATGTTGTTTGTCTGTGATCATAATGGGAGGGTTACAGGTTGGGAAAAATAAATCTCTCTCTCTTCTTCATTCATTCCGGAGGAATGGAGAAGACAGACAGAAGCATTAGAGAAATTCAGAAAATAACATTGTAATTTCTGAATGTCTTAAACTCTAAGATAATTTAATCGGTTAAAAGAAATCTTATTCTCTGCTTTTATTAAGGCAAGAGTTAAATAAACTAATCTGTCAAACATTTCTCCTTCCATTTCTCACTGGCCATGAGAAAGGGAACATGGAAATCAAAAGACAGAAAAAGGGACAAATTTGATCCCATCACCAAATTTTATCAACAGGTTAAGTACTGAGACATATATCTAATGAAATTTACAAAAGATTCTAAAATGCAATCTAAGAAAAACTTATTCAGAGAGAAAGCAATGATTCTTAGTTGTGTACAGAAGTATAGAAGTGCAGCTTAATTTTCCTAGCTAGCAAAAAATAAATAAAAACCATCAGTCTTGCTCAGTGCTTAACCAAGAGTGAAAAAGCTTCTTTAAACAACCATGAATTCAACCTAACATTAATCAAACTGATGTTAGTGAAAAATTTAACTTAAAGATTATTAGAACAATGCAATTGGCTTACATTTCAAAATTAGATCCCTTTAGACAGAGACTGGTCCATGAGAAAATTATTTGTTGAGAGCGAATCATCCACGCCGCCCCAGTTCAGCAGGAAGTAGCTATGAGAAGCTAAAAATCGTCGCCCATTCTCCCCCAAACTCATGGACCTTTCTCTACCCATTAGAGTATATATTTGCTAAGGAACTGAATAGGTACTGATGGTATTGTGTAAATTCATTGACTACTAGTTAAAAATGGAATTTCTGTTAAATTTAAGAATGCACAAAAATTATATTGAAAAGCTATCTATTAGGATTTGCAGTGTGGGAATGATCAGACTTACCAAAAATGCTTATCGAACTGAATTTAGGGAAAACATATGAACATGTAAAATTGTTACTCTAAGATCTGTACCATCATATTAAGTAATAGGTAAAAATATAATTAACATTAGGGTTTCAAATTTTGGTAATTCAAAAATAGTATTATTTTTGCATTAGGAATCTAGTATATTATGAATATAAAAAATTTGGACAGCATTGTAATTTATTAGGATATAAAATTATTTTAAAAGCATGTGCAATGTATGAGAAGAAATTCATGATCTAAGGAAT
Organism: Gracilinanus agilis; assembly: GCF_016433145.1. Lineage (NCBI taxonomy): Eukaryota > Metazoa > Chordata > Mammalia > Didelphimorphia > Didelphidae > Gracilinanus > Gracilinanus agilis. Next base: position 22,990,859 of record NC_058133.1, on the reverse strand, counting down.
AACATGCAATTTGTTTTAAAAAATATTATGGGTAAGAACAAACATGTAGAATAGCTTTATGTGAACAGACTCAGAGAGGTACAGTGACCAATCAAGTGTGACTTGCCAGCTTAGCTCTGTAAAGTGAAAAAATGAACAAGAAGTTAATAGCAACTTTATAACATCAATAATGATTGTGCAAAAATTCAGGTTTCCCTAATTCACCACAATTGGAGCATAAATTTAAAATAAAAAGGGAAACTGCAGATATTATAGAGAATAAAAGACAGTTAATACAAAGGAAATATGGTTTGGAAATTTATAAAAAGCAAATAACATATATTGTGACAACTTAAAATTAAGCCTTAAGACAAAAGGGAGATTTTACTCCACAATTTGAAGTATTTTTCATGTAAGAATTGATTTTAAGGGTTGAGGATTGCTAATGATTTTTGATATGGTACAATATAATTTATTTATTGTGGTAACAGAAAAAAAAGTTGTAATGTTAGAGAACTTATTCCAGAATTTAACTTGGGATATTTTAAATGAGATGTTCTTTTAATGTATGTGCTGTCAGAACCAGCAACAAGTAATCATGATACACAAGAAGTTTTTAAAGTGGTTAATCTATGCATGGGTTTTAATAATAGAGGTTCTAAGAATTTGGTAATTTTCAAAAGATGGAGTTTCTAATGGATAAATAAATACTAGGTGTGAATTCTAGTGCAAAATAGACACAAAAAATGATGAATCAGAATAATCTTGATGGTATTTGATCAGCTATGTAGCAATGTTTTGAAGTAAAAGGAAACTAAACTGGAGATTTTATTATATTCTGTTTTAAAGAGAGGTTTGAAAGGAATAAGAGTAAATGCTTTGAAATTCATTTTGTTTACATACTGAAAGATTGCTAAAGGACTTAAAGTGATTTGTAAGTTATGGAGTTCCAACTAAAATCTGTTTCAGGAGATAATACAGCCCTGTTTTATATCTACTATGGAGCTGCTCAATCCAGCACTCCTGTTCCTTAATTCAGGTTTTGTGACTAAAGTGTGAGATGTTAATTATTATCAAAATATGTAAGAATTGTGTTACTCTCTTGCCTGAACCCCATTTGGGGATTAACCCCCGTGGCCTTCTTCCCGGCCATCTATGGCAAATGGACGTCACCCACGTCCCCTCTTTTGCTAAACTCAAGTATGTCCATGTTTCCATTGATACGTTTAGCGGCTTTCTTTTCGCATCTGCACAATCCGGGGAAGCCACTAAACACTTCAGCAAATATATGTTTCTTGCTATGTCTATGATGGGGAAACCTCTCTCCATTAAAACAGACAATGGCCCTGGATATACCAGCCAAGCCTTTAAACAATTTTGTTCCCAGTTAGGCATAAAACATGTTACAGGCATACCCTATAACCCACAAAGGCAAGGTATTGTCAAACGAGCAAACCAAACTCTTAAAAATACTCTTTTTAAACTCAAGGCTCAAGAAACTCTTTATCCGTTAAGTGGCAATCAGACTTTGCTTCTTGCTCACGCCCTCTTTGCTCTTAATTTCCTCACGCTGGATGCCGAAGGGCGTTCCGCTGCTGATCGCCACTGGCATCCGCATACTTCATCTAATTTGGCCACAGTCCTTTGGCGTGACCCCGTCACGGGCCTCTGGTGTGGCCCCGACCCTGTCCTTACTTGGGGAAAGGGCTCCGCCTATATTTTTGACAAAGCGGCTAATAATGCCCGTTGGATTCCATCTAGACTGATTAAACCTTTCGCCCCTGATACTAACCCTCCAAAGCCAGGGTCTTGTCCCTGAGAAGTCTTTTTCTTCTTCCTTTTCAGAACCACAACCCTGACACCACAGATGGGACCTCAGATCCTGAACTCGCTTTCTTTGGCAGTTTATATCCTCTACTCCACCTTCCCTCCGGTCACCATTTCCAGTCCTCATCTCCTGGTCCAACAACGGTGGGAGATCATCAATCCAGTTAATCAAGCCATCATTACCTCCGTTTCTTCTTCCCAATGGCCCCAATGGACGTGGTTTCCTTCCATTCCGGTTGATCTTTGTGCCCTAGGCACCCCCCAGATGTCCTCAATCCACTACTGCGCCCCTACCTTCCCTGGCGTGCCTAGCCTCCCAGATTACTGGACTCAATACACTCAATTTCCTCTATATGGCTGCCCTGGCTTTGATCAGCCACCACACTGTGGGGATCAGACAGATGGATTTTGTGCGGCCTGGGGATGTGAAACCATTGGTATTGGATATTGGATCCAGGCGAACCAGGATTTGATATCAATAACCCGCAATCTATCCCGTCCATCTGTGTGCTCCCCCAGTCCTCCCAATTGTAATCCCCTCATTATCACATTTACCAACGCAGGGAAACGAAATGTTAAATGGACAGATGGCTTGACTTGGGGTTTACGACTCTATAAGAAGGGCGGTTTTGATGACGTTCTTCTTTTCACCCTCCGCCTCCGTGTGCAGCCCCTCATTGTTTCTGTTGGTCCTAACATCATCCTCTCGGATCAATGACGCCCTTCTTCCCCTAACCCCCAGTCGCTACCGACTGTCATGTCTCTCCCCACCCTATCGGTTCCCCCTCCTTCCCCTTCATTCCCGACTACCCCTTTCCAGTCACAGTCCCAGTCACAATAAGGGTCCCTAAATATTCCCGGTATAGCAGACAGATTTTTATCTCTAGTATCAGGTGCCTACACTGCCCTGAACGCTTCTAGGCCAGATTTGACAATTAAGTGTTGGCTCTGTCTGAGTCCACAACCCCCTTACTATGAAGGCATTGCCTATATGGCAGAACCCAATGAAATAGCCCTAGCTTCCCCGTGCTGCGCCACCTTTTCTCACCGTTTAACTCTAGTTGAAGTCTCTGGTCGAGGCCTTTGTATAGGTGCCATCCCCCCTTCTCATGCCCATCTGTGCAATTCCACCTTTTCCTTTTCCCCTTCTCCTAGCTTCTTGGAGGCCCCGAACAATGGATTCTGGGCCTGTAATACTGGCCTGACACCATGTTTATTCCTTTTGATTTTTAATACCTCTTCTGAATTCTGTGTGCTCATTCAACTATGGCCGCGTATTTCCTTTCACTCAGATGATAGTGTGGCTTCCCTCCTCTCCCCCAGAACATGTAGGGAACCCTTTACTACTTTAGCTATTCAGATAGGGCTCGGAGGCCTCGCTGCAGGCATTGGCACCAGCACCACTGCCCTCCTCCAGACCCAACATCTTGACGCCCTCCAGTTAGCTATGATAACCGACTTAGAAGCTCTTGAAAAGTCAGTCACCGCACTGGAACAATCCCTTACATCCTTATCAGAGGTAGTCTTACAGAATAGACGAGGATTGGACCTTCTCTTTTTAAAGAAGGGGGATTATGCGCAGCCCTCAAAGAGGAATGTTGTTTTTATGCTGATCATACTGGCGTAGTAAGGGAATCTATGGCAAAATTACGTGAACGACTAGCACAAAGAAAAAGGGAAGCTGAGGCACAGGAAGGATGGTTTAATACACTTCTCAGAGGTTCTCCTTGGCTCTCTACTTTAATCCCCACTATTATTACACCTCTCTTTATATTTTTATTGATCTTAACCTTTGGCCCTTGGGCCTTCCAATGTCTGGTAAGATTTATTAAGGCAAATATTGATTCGACCCTCATGAAATCCCCTATGGTCCAATATCATCGTATCGAATTAACAGACATTGAGTCAGGCCAAACTCACCTACAATTTTCCAGCAGGGCGGTTACCCAATGACGGGAATAGCACAGGTCCTCAGCCCTCGATGGCCGAGTAACTCCCCCGTGTAGCCTAAGACAGGGGCCGTCGCTGCTTGCTATCCTGACCAGGGGATACGAGGGGATACGAGGAACTTCAACAGACTTGGAAAGATTAAGGGCCATAGGCCGATCATTTTAAAATAAAAGAAAGGGGGAATTGTTAGGGGCCAGAGCCTCAAGATAAAATCAGCTATTCTCTTGGGAGACAGACTGTTAGGAGCCAGAGCATCAAGATAAAATTAGCTACCCTCCTGAGAGGCGATATTGATCATGGACCCGATCATGCATAGGTAGCAATAATTAAAAAACCACCTCAAGGACTTTCTTTCCGCATTCCTTTCCCTTTAGTAATTGCCGACCCCCTTCTGCCCTCAACCTATATATTCTTGTCATAGGCCTGCAATAAATGAGCCTTGTCACCATTAGACTCTCTTGTCTTCTTGTGTGCTTGGTCTCTCCTCTCTCCCGCTATGGTCTCTTAGGTGGCTGTTTCACGAACCCCACTGTTGTGTCTGGCTGGATCCGGACAATCTTCAAGAGAAAGTTTGAGACAATTAGGTTATTTGTGGAGGGAAGCATTTTAGTTCTTCAATGAAATCTTAGTATGTGAAGAAGCTTTTATTTAGTCTGGAAAGTTACCCTCAGGAGGCTTTCTTTTTGTTAACCTTAAATATAGTCAAAATTTCCAAAGTAGTATTTCAGAACCAGTCTTTATTAGGACAGGGGACACAATGATCTAAAACCATGCAGGGAGATCTTCCAGGGACATCACATCTCAGGAAAGAATAACTAGAATCGAATTACTGGGAATTTCTGCTGATCTACAGAAGATAAGGATGCTATATAGTTTCAGAAAGAAAAGGAGGGATTTTATGTGAGTCGACATATACTTCAGAACTAAGGATATCCCCAGTCATGGGTGCTAAAGTTTGTTTTCTTGAAACTGTGGGCTGGTCAGAGAATAATGGTGAGTCCATTATGATTCTCATAAAGGATTCAATTCCCATGAGTTTGTGTGTGACTGTTTGAAAAGACCTAATTGCTAATGAGAACAGCCTTCTTTCTCAGATTCTGAGGTAGAAGCTAGGATGAGTCTAAGGCAAAACATAAAATTTGCAAGTTCCTCCCCCCAGCCAGCTTTATTCCGAAGATTCTCCTCCCCACCTCTAAGAGTCACAATAATTGCCCTCAGACTGTTTCCTTCTTCTCTAATCAGAGTCCAGTCCTGGGACCAGGTGACCACTGCAAGTAGTGAAGTCAGCATTCCAAGCAACAGTCAACTTTCTCCAGAGATCTGATTCAGTTTCCTTCCCCCATTCACCCCAGAAATGTCCCCTCCTCAGTTTCCTGCAGGAAAACAACAACAAACTAAGGGAGCTGTCACTTGTACTTGTTAGAGGAACTTAGCTTTACCCTGACTTCCGGGGCACGTTCAGTGTGTTTGATTTCTCTCTCTGGGAAAAACCAATTGCAGTGAATTGAGCATTTGTGGCTCTTTTTTTGAAGTTAACAAGGTCTTGGGAAAAAGTAAAACCTGATTCATAGTTAATTCGGTCCTTGCTTATCTTTCCACCAAAGCTCTTTCCTAGTCTCTAGTCTAGAGCAAGAAGCTGCTTTGGATTACCCAGTTTGGATGGTCAAGTCCACTGTGCAAAGGGAGGCAGAGGGTCCACAGTGGATGGCCCAGCGGGCCAGTGACCAGCCAGGGCTAAGTGGAGCAGGGCTGGCAGAGGCTGCAGGGCCACTGGGAGGCTGCTTCTGCCCCTCTCTGCTACCCCTTCATGTAGCATTATAAGAGCTATGAGCCCTCTCCAATCTGTTGGGTCACCATAAACCCAAGAAGATAGCCAAGCTCAAGCCTCAAATGTCATCAGGCTCAACACAAAATGAAGATCTCAGGCAAGGATCAATTGACTTCAAAGCACTAGCTGGAGGTTCAGGTTACACATCCGGAGTTCTTGCAAAGATCATAAATTACATGAAGTCCTGATACCAACAAAATAATACATTCCATCTTTTAAAGACATTTTGGATCAAACCCAGCATTTGGACAGAGGGCTCAAGCAGAAACAATGGCTGATGTCTGAGGCACTAGACCACAACCCCCCAATCCAAGTAGTAGAAGAAAATACACCTTTGAGCCCAAGTACAAGAAAAAAAAAGGCTTTGCTTGAGCTCCTAGGAAAGCAGACCAGAGAGGCTCAGGGGGAAGCCTCCTAGAGGACAGCACCCAAAGCCCAATCAAAGGCTTTTGGTCACTCTACCTGACCACAGATGAGTGACAGGAAGAAATAGTCTGCCAGAAGAAGTGAATTCCTGGACAGAAGTCCTTAAAGGACAAAAATCCTTTTAAATTTTAGCACTTGGAAATGATCAGAAAAAGCTCATGCGGAATTCTGAAGCATTCCATAATAGCTGATTGGAAGGTTGAACTAGACTTCTTACAATCTTGTGTCCACTCCTAAGCAAATGGTACATCTTCACCTTTGCAGGAAGATATATGAAGACTCTTTGAATAAAGTCCATTTGGGAGAATACTCCATCAATCTTGTCCAGAAATTGCCCTGAGTCACAGTGGCTGTCTCTCATATTTTACTCATTCCCCCTACTGAATCCTTGTAAGACAACAATAACAGCTCATTTTATCTTAAAGCACTTTTCATTCACTATCAGCCATCATTTTTCCTGGTGAGAGACCACAGCTCCAATCCTATGACCACTTCTGAGTCTCACAGTTTATGCAGGACAATGATAAATGCAAAGAGCATTCAGAGGAGGGCAATTAGGATATGGAAGGGTCGTCTCACATTGAAGGTATAGATCAATGGATCCCACAATAACCATCAAATATCAGCTTCACATAAAAAGGAATTATCCTTCTATTAAAAAGAAAATTCTTTGTTTGGGCCATCATCCTAATTAACAAGACAAAACTCAGGACGAAGAATTAAAGGAAGTTTATTTTAAGTATGTCAAGGTAGTGACATGCTGATCAATGGAAATTAGCACCCCCAGCTTTTATTGATAACTTTTCTAATGAGATAAAGATAGCGTGCATAAGCCTACATTAGTAAAAGAGGTGAGGCCGTTACATCTAAGTTCCTCCCCAAGGTAGCAAGTAGTTTGCAGGTAGGGATACATGACAAAGAATAGGTAAGAAAGCAGCAGACTACATGTTGCCTTCCCCAACAGAACCTCCAACACTGATTGACAAGCAGGGATGGGAATAATGAGTCTGAGAGAATATCACTTTCAATTCTTCTATAACTTCCCCTTTACTATTTTTTTTAGACCCTTGCCTTCCTTTTTGGAATTAATTTCGTGTGGTTGTTCCAAGACAGATGAGTGGTAAGAGCTGGGCAATGGGGGTTGAGTTGCCCAGGGTCACACAGCTAGGAAGTTTCTGAAGCTGAATTTAAACCCAGATACAACCCAGGATCTCCTGTCTCTAGGCATTGCTCTCAATTCACAGAGCCACTTAGCTGCCCCCTCCTCCTTATTCATTGCCAGCCCAATAAGGCCAACCAATCTCCTTCAAGTAGTTGCCTTACCATTTGTGTAAATCCCTAAAGAGTTAAACTAATGCCAGCTAATATCAAAATAGAAGGGAGTGGACCAATCCTTATTAAACCAAAGGGGTCATAATTCCTGTCCAGAGAGATACCCACTAAGAGGCATTTTCACATTTTTCAAGCTGAAACATTCATATTCTCAATGGTCACTTTCAGTCACCAAAGGGACACACTTCAGAGTACTGTAAACACCGTCTAAGCTACAAAAAATAAAGCCTACACTAACAATAGTCTCAACCACAATCCCCAGGACTATGTCAAAGGAGAAATAATTCCTCAGAAAAAGATGCTTTAAAAGTCTGCCAGGGAATGTAGAAATGACTGGAGAGAGATAATTACAATGCTGTTCATGGCTCAGATGGTATGACTTGGTGTCCTCCCCAAAGGAAAATAACTTCCTATCTTCCTCATCTACATAGCCACTTCTGTTACTACAATGCCCCAATAGGAATGTCACACAATGTGAAAATCTTTAAGAGTCTGATGTGTCCAATTATTCAAGGAAGTGACAATGTTTACAGAGAAGCCTTTTTCTAAGACTGTAAAGGTCATAGGATCATTAATTTAGAGCTAGAAGGCACCTCAAAGACCATTACATTCAATTATACCATGGTACTTCTATCCCTGTGTGACTTCAGATAAGCTCCTAAAGGGGAAACTGAACCCCAAGTACAAACCCTTTTAAGAACTAGAAAGAGGGGCAGCTGGGTAGCTCAGTGGATTGAGACTCGGGCCTAGAGACGGGAGGTCCTAGGTTCAAATCCGGCCTCAGCCACTTCCCAGCTGTGTGACCCTGGGCAAGTCACTTGACCCCCATTGCCCACCCTTACCACTCTTCCACCTATGAGACAATACACCGAAGTTAAGGGTTTAAAAATGTAAAAAAAAAAAAAAAAGAACTGGAAAGAACAAGCACTCAAACCTAGGTTTTCTATGAAAAGACAGAAGTAGGAAAGAAGTGCAAAACTTGACTTCTGAGCTAAGATGGCCACAGAGTAGTAGCAAGGGGCTCTTTCTCCTCACCACTGACTGAAGCTCAGAGAGCTGCCTACCCTCCTCACACAGACTTGTGGCTGGGAAGGGAAGAGAAAACTAACTTAGTAATGACCAGCAAGACCCAAGAAATACAATTTATAACCACCAAAAAAAAAAAAAAAGCATTTGACTCTGGATAATTTTTACTTAGAGAAACAAGAAACTACAGAGGAGACAGCAGAAGATGACAAACAAGCAAACACATCCAAACTTTAAAAAAAATGGAAATTGGTCACAAGTTCTCCAAGAAATCAGATCGGAATTTGAGAACTAAGTTAAAAAGATAGGAGAAACTTGGCAAGAAAAGTGGGAAATAGTTCAAAAAGAAAATAAGTTTAAAAGATAGAATATCTCACTTAGGAAATGAAATCCAGAAATCAAATGAAATGATAAGCAAATCAAAGACCAGAAATAACCTGCTAGAAGCCATGAAAAGCAAGATAAACCAGACCAAAAAGGAAAATCAAAAGATTATAGTGGAAAACCAGTCTTTAAAGACTAGAATTGGGCAAGTAGAAGCTAATGATCTCACGAGACAGCAAGAATTAATAAAGCAAAGTCAAAAGACTGACAAAATAGAAAGAAACATGAAATATCTCACTGAGAAAATGACTGACCAGGAAAACCAGTGTAGAAGAGAATTTGAGAATCATTGGTCTATCCGAAAACCCAGAAATGAACAGAAATCTTGACATCATACTACAAGAAGTTATCCAAGAAAATTGCCCTGATGTTCTTGAATGAGAGGGCAAAATAGACATTGAAAGAGCCTATAGATCACCCTCTACTTTAAATCCTCAAAAGCAAACTCCAGGAGTGTAATTAAGTTAAGGAGAAAATATTACAAGATGCCAGAAAGACAATTTGGATATCAAGGAACACCAATCAGGATTACACAGAATCTGGCAGCCTCCATATTAAAGGACTACAAGTCTTAGAATATAATATTCAGAAAGGCAAGAGAATTGGGTCCACAACCAAGGATCACCTATCAAAACTGACTATATACTTCCAAGGGAAAATATGGGCATTTAATAAAATAGAAGATTTCCAAGTATTTATAAGGAAGTGCAAAACTTAATACTCAAGAAATATGCAAAATACTGAATTCAAATCTGGGAGATTTCACCCATTAGTCCAGGAGATACTTTGAACCATGGTAAGTATCATGATGTGCATTTCTTGGGTCCTCTCAGTTCCTTTATTCTTAGCTTTCACTAAATTAGAAGCCTTGCTTGAGGAAAAAAATGGGAATATAGAATGCTATATAGAAGATTCCCCAAACAATCTTTTGTAGAGCTATATACACAACAAATAACAGCAAAATGAAACAAATGTGCTTGGATTCTTCTAATGAAATATTCTCAAAGGCATTACATTGTTGTGCCCAGTTCAGATCCAGATTGCAAGGATGAGTCTACACCAGTGGTTCCCAAACTTTTTTGGCCTATCACCCCCTTTCCAGAAAAAAATATTACTTATCCCCCTGGAAATTAATTTTTTTTAAAATTTAATAGCAATTAATAGGACATATAAATGCACTTGTGGCCATTCCCACCTTCCTGGATTGCTGCCCCACCCACCAGGGGGTGGTGATGTCCACTTTAGGATTCACTGGTCTACACCAACAATGTAATGGCAAAAGGAACTTTTATTGCTAGCTGGAGCTAGGGTCCAGACCACTAGAATCTTATGTATTAACCTGGACTTGGTTGTGAGGGAAGCCTATAGTAAGGAGAAGGAATAGAAAGAGAAGGGGCCCCTGAATTGGTAGAGGGCTTCTCCTGGGTGGAAAATAACTTGGTAAGGACTGAGACAATGAGACATTTCCCTTTGGGCAATGTTAATGACTAGGCAAGGGGTTAAACCCATGGCTGTATACAGCCACCAGGATCCAGAAGCGGGTATCAGCCACTTGCTTCTGGTGGTGGGTGTCTTAATGAGAGAGCACAGGTGTTCGGATCTGGCCTCTGCACTGGGGATGTAACCTCCAGTTTCAGATACAGAATTCCTACCTTCTGGCTTGTCCACTGACAGTTCTGGGGATTCGGAGTATGAGGTCTTGAGGGCTATTACCTCATAAAAAGAGATTCTAGCATCAAAGCAAAGCCAGCAGGGTCTGGTTGCCTCAGGGGTGGTGGTGTTCAAAGCCGTGTACACTGCTCACAATGAGGGGCCAGAGAGGGTCAGGGATTTTTCCAAGAAATTAACAGAGGTTTCTACTTCACTAAGGTCTAAATCAGTCTGGTAAGAGAGACTGGAAGTTTTGGTTTCCCTGAACCAGTGCAGCAATGCTTAGGATTGTAGTTCCTCCTATGCCCAGCCCTACCAAAATTGGGATGAGAATGGACATTCAGGGCAGATTGTGATCACAGGGCAAAGGGGAGAGGCTTAGAAGGTGGGGTGGTAGTGCTGGCAGTTTTGTCCTGCAAGACAAGTTTTATTAGACACATTGCGGGGAGTCAGCCCTGCTGATAGACAAGCATATAAATGAACTGCAACATTAATTCCCAATTTGTGTCGACAACCAGTCCCCGTATGAGCCTGCAGGATCCCTCCAGTCCATTCCCAGGAGGCTTCATTGTCCCACCTCAATTCCCCCTCTACTAGTAACAGAGTCAAACCTTTGACTCAGTGTCAGGTAAGGATACATAGTGGGAGCAAAGGAATTTTCCTGCCTATTGTTTGCCTGAAAAATGTCTACACTAGGGTGGTACAATGTCCTATGCTGTCTCCCCCTCCTCCAAATATCTAAGGGAATGGGGTAATGGTTTCAGCCTTCTGTAGCTTCTTTATAGCTGATAAGGGGTGCAGAATCCCTGAGAGGAGGAGGAACTGTGGGTACAGGGTCTTCAGGGACATGTCTGCAGTGAATGCCAGGGTCCTGAAGGCTTGGAGACTTGAAGGATGTGTATCCAGATAGTTTCCCTGGACTGGCAGACAGGTCACAAGGGGGAGCATCAGTCCCTAAGGCAGAAGTATAGAACCCAGGACTGGGGCAAAAACTAGAACACCAGATATAAAGAGAGAAAATTAGTACAATAGAAACTGATATTAAACCTTAACATTTGGCTATCTTAGCCAACAGACTTCATCTCCAGAAATCATCCTCTGACAGGAATTGATCCATTTAGGAAGTTTGATTCTAAGTTGTTTGCAGAGTTGGCATGTAATGTTTCTGTTACAGAATATCCTTTTGCAATGCTCACATCAATAGGGCATCCATAAATATTTGAATTACAGTATTTTACAGATGAATTTCTTTATCCCAGATACTGGAAGAAATCCAGAAATCTTTGAGTTATATTTCCAAGCTCAAGATCCTAACATCAATTGTAGTAAATTAAAGCTGCAGGTACATCTATTACTAAACTTCAACTACTTCTCAAAGTATGTTCCCTAACAATTTAAAAATTTTCAGTTATTAATCTAATAGGTTGTTTGGGGGAATGAAACTTTAATTTTAAAATTTGCATTATGTGTTGATTATGGGATTTATCACAAAAGAAAAGGAAGACAGGGAAAACATTTCCTCATGTCAGTGAGGGGGCTCCATGTACAGGCCAAAGCTGTCACTGGCTCATGCCATTGCTGTGCCACTTGAGGATTAGTAGTTTAGATGGTCAGAAGAGGTCCAGTCCAGGTTGAGCCCTCGAATTGCCTCTGTAACCATCATAGAACATTCTCTGTATCACTCTTAGATCCCAGAAGCCTTCTCCTTCCTTAAAAGACAAGTCTTATCCATTACAGCTAAGAAAAATTCTGCTAAACAGCAGTCTAGAAACAATTTTCCATACCCTCAAACAAGCCTTTCACATCCCTACAAGGCTGATCAGTTATTCTTACATATTTTGGTAATAATTACTTTGCTTTAAGAGGAAGAAGCAGGGAAAGGATTAAACACTGTTTGACTTTAGGTAAGAGTCAAGGTTATTAATCAGTCATGTCTTTATACAGTTCAGCAGGTTCTCAGACAACTATACCTGAATTCAAAACTCAAAATTTATATTAGTTGCAATTCCAACGGCTTTTACCTTAAACAGTAATTTTTAAGATTTACATATCCAATTATACAGAAAAGGGTTAACAACTTTACTGGGAGTTAAGTTTCCATTAATGTTATCTTGATTGATGATGGCTGAGGCAGGGGTTGGTCAGTAACTTTAGCCAGTTGCCATAGCTAACTTTAAACTTTTACTTCACAATACAAATTATATAACATTGCAAGTAAACATGATCTATTTCTAACAAATAGCTTTTACACATATTTTCAGTTTTTGTAAAGTAAGGTATATGTTTTGGTAGCATTCAATATCTAACAATTTTGTCATAAATTCAATATTTACAGCTGTTTAGTTGCAGTATTATTTTCCATACCATATAAAAATTCAATGAGGCTCTTAATTAATCCTTAGGAAGGGGTTAATAACTTTGTAGAAAGTTTTACGTTATTCAAATTAAGGAAACGTCTTTTATTACCAGCAACCTTGTCTTTCTGGTCCTCTTTTGCTATTTAGATTATTGTACTTATAAAAATTGCATGTTTTGATCTTGATATCAAATTACTCTCTATGGATATAAATTTAAAATTTCAGAACTTTCAAATGGATATCTCAAAATATTGCTACACTTGCAATAAATAGTCTTATTCCAAGTCCTATATGATTCCTGAGATGGTCAATTCCTTTTTTCTAGTCAAATGCATAATTCATTTTCATACATAATTACTCATTAACAAGAAGTGTTTTAATGCATGCTAATTTTAGTGGCATTTCACAATAATAATGTAACGATATTTGAACTTTTTTTCCTTAATAGCTTTAATTTTTACATTTTGATCTCAATTCCAATAAAGGTTAATCCAATTAACCTTTAAGGGATAGTCAGACAGTCAATAAGCAGACATAGTTTGACTAAGATCTAGTGTCGTAAGGCTTAGTTTTAAGTTTTCACAATAGTCATTTGCTTTTTATAAATGTCCAAACCATATTTTCTTATTAACTGTTTTATTCACTCTCTCTATATATATTTTGTTTTATAACCTGCTTAATTTAAATCAATTTTTTTCATACACTCCAATAGTGGTGAGTTAGGGAAACCTGAATTTTTGCACAATCATTATAGATGTTTATAAAGTTGATACTAGCTTCCTGTTCAATTTTTTTCTTTACATTGCGTAGTTACACTTTGGTGTTCACTGTTTCTTCCCTGTCTGTTATACAGGAGCTGTTCTCATACATTGTTCTTACATGCTTTTAAAATAATTCTTGTATCCTAGGTAAATACAATGCTGTCCACATTTCTATATTCATCATATACTAGATTCTTAATGCATATATTATTTTTGAATTACAAAATTTTGAAACCCTAATGTTAACTATATTTTAACCTATTTAATATAATAGTACATGTTTTAGAGTAACAATTTTACACGCTCATGTGTTTGCCAAAAATTTTTGATCATATAAAATCTTTATATCATATCCTTTAATAAATTGATATTAAATTCTTATATGCTTTATACTTATAATTAGCAATCCTCAAATTCAGTTTGGTAATTATGTTTGGTAAGTCTGATCATTCAAATCTGTAGTTCACACACTGTAAGTCCTAATAGATAGCTTTTTTTTTCCAATACATGCTTTGTGCATTCTTAAATTTAATTGAAATTCCATTTTTTAACTGGTAGTCAATGAATTTACACTATACCATTAGAACCTATTCAAATCCTTAGCAAATATGCATTCTAATGGGTAGAGAAAGGGCCATGAGTTTTGGGGAAAGTGGGCAATGTTTGGCTTCTCAAAACTACTTCCTGCTGAACTGGGGCAGTGTGGATGGTTTGCTCTCAGCATATGATTTTCTCATGGACCAGTCTCTGTCTAAAGAGATCTAATTTTGAATCTTAAGCCAATTATATTGTTCTAATAATCTTTAAGTTAAATTTTTCCTAATATCAGTGTGATTAATGATAGGTTGAAGTCATGGTTGTTCAAGGAAGTTTTTTTTTTCTTTTTTTTTCCCCACTCTTGGTTAAGCACTGAGCAAGACTGATGGTTTTTGGTAGCTAGGAAAGTTAAGCTGTACTTCTGTATACGACTCAGAATCTTTGTCTTCTGTCTGAATAAGATTTTCTTAGATTGCAATTTAGAATCCTTTGTAATTTTTATTAGATATATATCTCAGCATTTAACTTTTTGATAGAATTTGGTGATGTGATCAAATTTGTCCCTTTTTCTGCCTTTTGAGTTCTATGTTCCCTTTCTCAATGCCAGTGAGAAATGAAAAGAGAAATATTTGACAGATTAGTTTGTTTGACTCACGCTGTAATAAGAGCAGAGAATAAGATTTCTTTTAACCAATTAAATTATCTGAGTTTAAGAGGTTCAGAAACTAGGATGTTATTTTCTGAATTTCTCAAACTTCAACAACCATGGAGAACCTCCTTGTCCCATCATAACCTGCAAGAGGAAGGGTAACAGAAGACACTGAACACTTAGAGCAATGAGATAAGCACAGACATAAACACACTTGGGGGAAGACAAAGAGGACAGACATAAATTGATCGTATGGCCACTCACTTGCACGCTCACACTCAAGGGAATAAATCCTGGACTCTGCCCAAAGGGCGTTCAAATTTTAGGTCCACTGCCAGCATGTCCACTGGGCGGGAGAGACCTCTAACCCCTCAAGTTCCTGCTGAGATTCCTTCAAAAGAAATGCTCGGTCTACTGCCAGTATGCTGCTTGGCCAGAGGGACTCTAATCCCTCAATTTTCCTGCTTAGACTCCTACGAAAGGAATGTTCAGTCTGCCAGCTTCTGGGTCCAGGAAAACCCACCCCGTGAGTCCTGATGGTGCACCCAACACCAGAACTGGGTCCCAGACCGTATGTAGTCTGGCACTGAATCCTGGTCTAGCAATAGGTTTCCTCATAAAAACCCTGAGGCCAGAGGGACAGAGCACAGCCAATGAGCTGTATACCAAGAATTCACAGACTTTTCCCCTCTGGTATGCCGATTCCCATAGCAGGACCATGCCACTCGCAATATGGATTTTTCCTGAGGGAATTCCCAACCTAAGTTCTCCAAGTCTGGGGAGATCCTGGATGAGTCCCCGTATGTTGTGCCCAGTTCAGATCCCTTTTGCAAGGATGAGTCTACATCAACAATGTAATGGCAAAAGGAACTTTTATTGCCAGCTCAAGCTAGGGTCCAGGCCACCAGAATCTGATGTTTTAACCTGGACCTGGTTGTGAGGGAATCATGGGCTTTTAAGCTAGATGCAGGGTGTATACAAATGTCCCAGAACCTAGTTACACTGAGCTACAATGAACGTCCTGTTGTTAGTAACCATGGGTTCTCTAAAGAGTCCTGGCTAGAAAGTCCCTAGCTTGTGGTTGCCTAGTTCCTGTGTCAACTTCGGGGTCCTTCAACATCTTTTAAAACACAGCATTTAAAATGCCCATTTGAACAGACTAAATCTGAAAGCTAGTGCTGAGGAACTAGAAATGACCTATGATGGTGATGAGTTCCAAGCACATCAAGAAGAAACTTGTTAGTCTTCTGAAACCACTATCCTCTCCCCAATCTCCAGATAAATGGAGTTAAAGTAAATTTGTCATACAAGTGTCATGGTTGCTAAGCCAGAGGTCCATCAAGATCAAAGAATACAACCAGCATCTAGGCAGGCATGTCTACTTTGACTGAGAAGAGCCTCCAGCCTTCTGGTGGTCCCTTTTGAGTAACCTGCTATAGTTACTAGGTCTAAGCACTATAGAAGAAATCAAAGAAGTCAACTACCATGTAGAAGATATATCTGATTTCTATCTGGAAAAGATACTCCCACCATATCAAATGATCACTTCTCACTCCTCTTCACATTAACACTGAATCCATTAGACCCCAGAAACCCGTCCATTAAGGGAGAAACCTCACTCACATTGGTTGAGACACTGTTGCACTCATTAGATAGAGTCTGCTTCTTTGGAGAATATTAAAGTTTGGGCATAGTTCAAGCTTAGATCATCAACTCCACTACTGGTTTACTTTACAAGAGCCCCATCTAAACTACACTCTAATCCCACTAATTCTGCTTTTATATCCTGAAAAATCTTATTGTTTTCTACAGCAACCCAACCTGAAGTACCCTACCTCCAAGGTAATTTCAAGATACCTGAAAGAATTTCAGGGCTTTTCTGGAGAAAAATTACGTTTATTTAAAAAAAATACCCTTTTGGTATAAGTGATGTAACTATCCTTAATTTCACTTTTTTAAAGATGACACTGATGCTCAAATTTTTATTCCCAAGGTCATAATGTGAAGAAGATAAAGTCCTATCTCCCCTTACACTTGATTGGATTTTAGTGATAGTGATAGGTTTCCAATAATCAATATTGTGATTCTTAAGTGATTAGTATAATCCCATCATAATCTTAATCACAATCAGTAGAATTCATGATTTTTATAAGGATTTCTAACTAAAGCCTAAAACTGCTTGCAAGGGGATTTTCAACCCCTCCCTTGTTAGCTACAAAGTTTGCACTTCTCTTTATCATAAAATGCTGACCATTTGAGTTTTATGTCCAGATATGGTGCAAACATCTACACCCTTCCATTTTTTTGGGAATTAATCGTAAGTAATATCTTTCCCCTCCAAAATCAGATGAGTCAGGTAATGATCATTATTTTCCTAAATAAAGGTATTGGGGGGGGGCAGCTGGGTAGCTCAGTGGTTTGAGAGCCAGGTCTAGAGACGGGAGGTCCTAGGTTCAAATCCGGTCTCAGACACTTCCCAGCTGTGTGGCCCTGGGCAAGTCACTTGACCCCCATTGCCTACCATTTCCACTCTTCTGCCTTGGAACCAATACACAGTATTGACTCCAAGACAGAAGGTAAGAGTTTTAAATATGTAAATAAACTAATAAACAAACAAATAAAGGTATTGCCTTGTGATTTAATCTTTAGACCAGTGATTCCCAAAGTGGGCGCCACCGCCCCCTGGTGGGTGCTGCAGCAATCCAGGGAGCATGATGGCCACAGGTGCATTTATCTTTCCTATTAATTGCTATTAAAATTAAAAAAAATAATTTACAGGGGTAATATTTTTTTCTGGAAAAGGGGGGTGGTAGGCCAAAAATGTTTGGGGACCACTGTTTTAGACTGACTAATAAGATTTTTCCTAAATGAACTAACCAATCAGCTTTGTTGTTGGGTAACTATTTCCTAAGACGGTCTATATGATGCTATGTCTTGTGATACAAGTCCTGTACCTTGTATGGAAATGTCAGGCACCTTGTAAGGAAATATTTAGTTCATCATTGTATCAGTATAGAAATTGGGTCTCTGCCGCATTGAAGCATCTCTTGCAGTCATTTAACTATGTAATACATGCGAGAGACTGGTTTTGTTGGGAGATTTGGCCCTCTTCCAATAAAATCTAACTTTCTCCTTTGACTTGGAGATTTTTTACTTTATTCATCTAAATTGTCTCTATTGGTAAGGTGGATTTATTTTTTCCCCTGACAATACAGAAAGTTAATGTGGAAAATTAATATTGAAGTGTAAGAATTTGTATATAAAACCTTTCTTAAACCTCTGACTGGAAAGATTAGCTAGCTTAAACTGACTTCCAGACCTCAAGAAATCTCCCTGGGCTACCTTTTTTTACAGGCAGGGTAATATAAACCTACTCTCTATAAATAAGAACTTTCTTGGGTGGGAAAGTCAGCAAGCTCTATCCACCATGCTCTAGGCAACTATGTGGTAGTGTGTTGGCATCCTTAAGATTGACTTCTTCCTGTGATGAAGTGATAAGAGAGGATTGGGGTTCTAAGTCTACCTTCTTGTAGGCTGTTTACCAATCAGGGAGGGACTGAGTGATGAGGTCACAAGGACTATATATTGTTCTTTTTGGCCAACTCTCTCTTCTGGATGCTTGGGCTCTTTCCCAGCTCTGTTATCTTGAACCCTGTTCCTTTGCCCTGCTTCCTCTTCCTCAGGTTTCTAATTGTGTACTGGCCAGTTGAGATTTTGAGTGGTCCATTAGTAAATTAGTTTAAAATGAAGAAATACAACCTCCAGAGAATTTCAATCATTACAGAATTATATAAGGGTTAAACTTAAAGAAATATTCCCTTCTTCCTCTACCTCAATTCAGGGAAAGTTACTCCCCAAACTCCCATTGTCTCCTATGATATGGCAACATTATTACAAATTGATTATGACTCTACCCACCCAGATGGGTTGAAATATTGGTAAAGGGAAGAAATATTAGACATAACGTAGTGTGCATTTCCCTAGTCTTATCTGATGGCAGAAACAAAAATGATGAAAAATGGCCCTGGCAAAAATGGCCCTAGAATAGAGAGATCTAAAGTAACTTCCAGATCAGCATTATATTCATGATTTACATCAGTCCTGCTTGCTCCTTTGCTGGTACTCCAAGACATCTAAACAAGATCTCTCATTTCACACAAAAGAACCCCTCCGAAACTTTGCAGATGCATAGAATTTATAAATTATGTCATATCAAAACACAAAAGGTCTCATCAGCTTCAGAACAGACCAAGGCCAAGGCTGAATTTTGACTGGGTTCTTATCAGAAAGCCAAGGCGAGGAATATTTTTCTCAGGGTTGAATTGCCCCTGCTAATGTTTTGGCCTTGGCTATACCAAGCAGCTGCATTCCTGGCCAAAGGTGGAGAGTGTTAACCTTTTAAATTCAGGTTAGCTAGGAACTTAAAGTTCTTCAGTAAGGCCACAATACTTTTCAACAAGAAATCACAAGGATCACAAAAGGGGTCAAAAGAGGAGTCTCAGATTTTTATTTATTCTCTTATTGGCTTATTTCCCCCTTTTCTTTAAATTAAAAATTATTTATTACACAGGAAAACTTTTAATAACGAAAGGAGTCATCAATTAGTTATAATCATCAGCTATAGCTGGATCTGATAGGATTTGCAGATTAAACTGTTTATTTCTCTCTCTACAAACAAGGTCTCCCTTGATCTTGTGTTTGTATTGGTTTCATGATACCCATAAAGATGACAAATAGTATAGGAACCTGCTCTACCTTGGAGGGAAAAGCATTTTCTGCAATAGATGAAGATTGTCCAGCAATATTAGAGAATTATCCAGAATTCCAAGAGATGTAATTGTCCCTCTCAAAATTTGGAAATTAATATAATGAAAATCCAGAATAGGTGACGGGAGGAAGCCGGAAATCCAATTCATCTTAGCTTGGAATCCCACAAGAAAATAAACTAAAAGAATTAAAAAAAATATATTTAGTAAGTATCCACTTGTCTTAAAAAGTCAGTTTCTTAAAGTCTAAGTCTAATTTTTTGTCAGTTATTTTTTCCAGTGAGCTTTTGAAACTTTTTTACCCAATTTATTGACCTGTCATAATTTTCTTCATTTTCTTGAATTGCTTTTATTTTTTCCCATTTTTTCCTCCCTCAATCTTTCTCATTGGGTTTTAAAAGTCATTTTATAGCTCTTTCAAGAACTGTTTTTGGGCCTATATCCAATTTATGTTTTCTTTGAAGTCTTGGAGATAGATGTTTTTATTTCATTGTCTTCTAAATTTCTGATCTTTCTAAAGTAGTTATCAATAGTTGGATTCTCTTCTGCATATTTAAGAAAAATTTAGTGGTCTATTTTTAAATGGTTAACTATTATGCTACTGTTGGGTTCTTCTCCCTCTCTGTGTGGGATAATGTCTCAGGTTTAGTTTGTTATTTCCTGGGCTCTCTAGGAGTCTTTGACCTCTTAGTTCTTATAATTTCTATATTTCAGTCTCCAGAAACATTATTTGAAAATCTACAAGAATGAGAAGTAACATAAGATAAACAAGAGTATAAAGGATTTAATAAGGTCAAACTGCTTATTTCTCACATGGGAAAAGGGTATATGTAAAACTTAAGAACAATATCATTAATTCAGTAGTTTGAAAGAGCATATGTAGGTAGAAGCCTGGTGATCAAATTGAAAGGAATATCAAAAAATAATAAGGAATTAGCATTATCAACCTCCATCACTGTAACATTTCTTTTATTCATGCCTATTTCATATAATAATTACTCTATTTTATCCTTTCCCATGCATTTTCTTTTCATCAGATCTGGGTAAAAAGAAGAAATAATGCATATGTAAGAGTAAACATTTTCTTTAATAAGACTTGCTTTTATGTTGACTTCTTGTGTCCTCCACTCTTCACAGGAGCCGATTACAGTTTCCAAATTGTCTAGCACTGGCAGTGTCTGTGAGATCAACTTCTCACCTTCTGAAGGTCAATTTTCCATCAAAAAGTTCATAGTTTCCTGATTGAACAGTTTCTGAGCCTGTGAACTTTTTTTTTTTAAAGAACCCTTACCTCCCATCTTGGAGTCAATACTGTGTATTGGCTCCAAGGCAGAAGAGTGGTAAGGGTAGGCAATGGGGGTCAAGTGACTTGCCCAGGGTCACACAACAGGGAAGTGTCTGACTTCAGATTTGAATTTAGGACCTCCCATCTCTGGGCCCCGAGAGTGTGTGAACTCTTAAAAGAATTCACAAGTTTCTGACTGATAGAGTTAAAAAAAGGGTGGAGCTCTCCAAGTATCTTGCTGACTTCTCACCTAGCACTAAGTAGGGTGTTTAATTTTTTTTTTTGATTCAATTTAAGTAGAACAAGGTAGACAAAGGAGAGTTAATCCTGTCTTCAGTCTAGTGAGGTATTAAGTAGGGGTACTTAAGTTAATGTTAACCAATATCAACTCCAACTAGGCAAAGAGAATAAAGGATTCCCTTTTCACAAGAACTCAGAATAGACAAAGAGAACAAACAATTCCCTTTCACACATTAATAAACTGTTGTTGGAACTGTGAACTAATCCAACCACATTATTGAGAGTAATCTGGAATTATGCCCAAAGAGTTTCAAACTGTGTATACTTTTTGACCCTACAACACCATTACTAGATTTATTTCCTAGGATGGTCAAGAAAATGGATAAAGAATTTACCCATACTAAAATATTATAGCAGCTCTCTTTGTGGTAGCAAAGAAATGGAAGTTGAAGGATGTCCAATTGGGGAAAGACTGAACACTTTGTGGCATTCAATTGTGATGGAACACTACTGCCACATAAGAAATAGTTACCAGATTAATTTAAAAACACACAGAAAGGGGGCAGCTGGGTAGCTCAGTGGATTGAGAGTCAGGCCTAGAGGTGGGAGGTCCTAGGTTCAAATCTGGCCTCAGTCACTTCCCAGCAGTGTGACCCTGGGCAAGTCACTTGACCCCCATTGCCCACCCTTACCACTCTTCCACCTAGGAGCCAATACACAGAAGTTAAGGGTTTAAAAATACACACACACACACAGAAAGATCTACAGGAAAGTGAAAAGAGCAGAACCAAGAGAATGTTATATACAACAGAAATATTGCTTGCAAAATAGCTTATGTAATCCACCTCCAGAGAAAGAATTGCTGTAATAAAACATAGCAAGCATATATGTACCAAATGGTTAAAGACATGTACCATTGTAATTATAAACATTACCAACTTCCATTAAGGATATCTCAAAGAGGAAGAGTCAATGAAATGGGTCATGCCCCGAGAATTCATCTCTTCATGATACATTGACACATGACATCACTACTAATGCACATTTCTGTGCCTGCCCCATTTCCACGTGAGGAACATGAACTGGGAGGATTGGACCCCATTATTTGCAGACATTACCATTCTTCCTGTGAAGAAAAGCCAAGGATTGTACATAATAGGAGTGGTTTTACTGGACATTTGAAACGGTTGCTTGGTACATAGTAATCTCTTAATGGAGATTTAATCTCTTAATTTTCCTAATGGAAGTTTTTAATAACATTTCTATTTACAACAAAATTGTTTTTGAAACTGAAAGTCTTTGGGGCAGTCTCATCCAGAAACACAGGTGAGCAGATTCAAGAAATTTCAGACACTAGATAGAATGGGTTTGAATGCCCAGGAAAATAAGATTTAATTCTGTAGTCTAACTATAGGTTGGTTTGTATTTGCCCTCCAAAAGGTATAAGGCCAACCCTACCTCCCACCAGTCATAGAAATTTATTCATGGAACATTTTTTTCTAATCTCACTCATGAATGCTATAACAACAGAGCATATACCATGAAGGAACTGTCAGAGAGGAGCAGAACCAACTACCAGGGAAGAAAACATGTATCCTTCTGAGACACTGGAATGGACGTTAACATAATGATATATTCTTAGAGAGATGAGGAATAGATCTGTGATTTTATTGTTGTTTTACTGACACCTGGAGGGGTCCATATTCAGAAGCTTCCCTATACCTGAAGATGTATTATTTTGGTTTCTACTTGGATTCCTCAATAATTGTCTAGAAAAATGAGGTAGGTGACCTCATTACATAACAACTATGTCCCAGAGAAATCTAGAACTTGCTGTCTTTCATGCTGGTTCTCTATTTATTCTCTAAGTCCTAAAAGGGTGAAGTAAACCTATCACTTTTCCTAATTCTGTGAACTGGGGTGTTTTCTCATAGCTTCCTAGGATGAAGATGCTATAAGATCATGGCTTTATTTTCCTGGCCCACTGAAGTTGATGAATTCTCCAAAAGTTCTAGAAAGAATAGGAAAAATGCTGAGAATATAGGGGAAAATATTAAAATCAGTCCTTTTTGGAGAGAAGGTCTTTCTTTTCCATCTCCTATGTTCATTTGTCATAAGATGCTGAATCCTTAGAAAAATATAGCAGGAAAGGATTATTCTTACCAACAGTAATAGAAGTGAGCCTCAGATTTCTGATTTTAGCAGTGTATCATTTTAATAAAGATTGTGAAACAAACCTCAGAGGCATTTACCTGGTTTCTAGATCTAAGCTACATTCAAGGGTCCCCTGAAGTAGACAGAGAAAAAGCAAGGCAGCCAATTTGAAAAAGGTCACAAATCCTATTGTAAAATATCACCTCCATCCCACTAATAGTGTCATTCTGAGGTGATCTGATTTGGGTTAGGGGTTAGCTTTCTGATCCTTAGACTGAATTGTAAATAGGGGCAACGGAAGATGCCAGCTTCACTCAACACTGGTGAAGATTTTGAGAACTCTTAAACAGGATCTGATACTCGTAGGCCAAAATATACAAATCACACATATGCTTGTCAGCTTCACTTAAAATATTTTTAGTTTAAGGATTACCAGAATTCAAGGATCTGTTTCTGTTTTGGACGTTAGCTTAAGAGACACCATGAAACTAGGGGCTGATCATTGGAAAGTTGATTAAATTGGGGATCACAGCATTTTCTTGAGACCCCTTAAGAAAAGAGTGAAGGCAAGTATTGAACTATCGTGGTCATTGTCAGAGATATAAACATCCTATCTTCTCCTTCCAGGGTTGGACATGTATTCTCTCTGATTGTTGTCAGCACACATTAGGGCTATCAATCAGGGTTATTTAGTTTCTAGAAATTGTATGATCCCTTTTAAGAATTTCATCTATCCTTCTTTGTGTCTAGATAAAGTGAAAGCCAGTGCTTCTTACAAAGAAGGTTGAGGGAAAGGAAAAAGAAAAGAAATAAAATTCAGGGTTCAAATAGTATCCCTATTATCCTGAAGGACTTCTGGAACATCACTGCTGTGGTCAAGACATAGGAAAAGTGCCAAGTGAGACACTGTAGCTGCAAGACATCAAATGGTGAAGGGATTGAACCACAAAAAGGCAAAGAAGAGGCTAGTGAGACAGAATAGATTTAAGATATATAATAAGGCTAAAAGCTTGAACCTTAATGTAGAAGAGCATGGCTGAACAGTGTGGATACAAGTTTAATAAGGATCTGAACCTTCTCAGATACGAAATTGGCCTAAAAAAAATCAAAGGCATCTGTGGTTAATGGTAACAAGGAAGACTTCCACATGAGGGTAGATCCAACTGAAAATTTGGTAGTATTCATTTCAGTCATGTCTGACTTAATCACTCCACTTGGGGATTTTCCTTGGCAAAGATCCTGAAGCAGTTTGCCTCAGTTTCCTCATATGTAAAATGAGCTGGAGAAAGAAATGGTGAACAGGGATGAAGTGACTTGTCCAAGGTCACACAGCTAGTGTCAGAGGTCATATTTGAGCACAGGAATATGTCTTTTGGACTCCAGGCCTGTTTCTCTATCTAAATGTCCATTGTCCAAATGGAAAAAAAATATATTGGAAAGGCTATTTCAACTTGTGATTCAAATTATTCCTCTATCAGTGAGATACTGATTGATATATGTCAGAGTATACCAAAATAGAGCTGGGTGAGGCAGGTTTATGCTAGATACACCAATAGAATTTGCCTTTCAAAGATTCTTTCTCCTTAGCTCACCAAAATTAGACAGATTAGTCCCTACCATAAGCAGAAAAAATGTATTTATTCCTCCACAAGAATGAATGATTATAGAAAAGGGACTTAGGAAATTGGAGGAATGATCTGCCATGATTTAGGTGGACTCGATTCCCTGAAGGACTCCTCACCAGCATGAAGGATCAGTTAGTGAGGGGATGGAGAAGGTTCTGCTTTCATAGAAGAGGAGCAGTATGAGCCATAGGCTTATGAAACATCTATAAAGAATCAGAATGATGCCTATTAAAAATCAATTATTTATTCAGGAGTTGCTTCCTAGGAAGAAGAAAGCTTAAGGCTGTTGTCTATGAGGTTATGCCAAACTTCCACTCAAGAAGTCTGGGGAGCAGCGATTATGAGAGGAAAGTGACTCATTGTGTCACATTTACTAATATTTTCCCTTATAACTTGAAGCTAGATGTAGGGAAGGGTAAAAGCAAACATGGGAAGAACTTGTGCTCCACCCAAGAACACTAAAGACAAGAGTGGACATCATGATACAGTTTTTAGAAGTATGCCCTTGAGCTATCCCTGCACCCTTAGTAAGGTGGAGGAAGGGGCTGTCACAGGCTGTGTGCAAGAACAATCCCCAAAAGTCTACAGAGAAGCCTCTGCAAGCAGAAATAGACCAGTTGAAAGAAATTGTCAGAAGATCAAATCTCCAGTACTCACAGTAATCTAGATAAAATACAGTAATGAATTACCTTATAAAGGAGCTAAAAAACTTTGAGAAACACAAAAGTGCTTCTTAGTATGAGGCTAGATTTAATAAGACTACAAAGAATTCCTCTGTCATTTGGAGGAATTGTTCAACAGCTTAAAACACAGTCTGGGATAGAGAGCATTGGACTTAGAAACTTGATTCAAGTCTGAAGAAAAGGAACACTCATGAAGGAAAGAGATGCCATGAAGGACATTTTAAAGAAGGCTCTCCAAGAAGAAATACATTGAAGTAAAGGTCTAAAGAGTGGAGCAGAGGAACATTATGAGCGGAAAGAGCTAGTAAACACTGAATCCAACAAGGGAGGACATCAAAAGATCTTCCTCTTGAAAGTCTTCAAGTGCTCAAAGACAGATGAACTGAAGAAATTCACTGCAATATCACTGTGGGCTCCTGAACAATCTGTCTTGACTTGAAAGAGGCATTTGAAAACTCAGTCAAAGTCTGAGCAAACCTTTCTTCTATTTCAGATAACTAAAGCTGTTCAAAAAGTCCTCGCTAGTAACCAGAGGTATAATAATGATCTCCCCTCAATCAGGAGATGCTTACTCAGGAAACTGATGTGTTACTAAGGAAACTGGCTGCTAAAGCATGATTAAGGCATAAGAGAAAAAACATCGCAATACCATCAACAAATTTGAGAGAACGCTTCAGATGAGGAGGCAGAAAAGTGGAAAGATTAGCTTGTTAAAATACAGCATTTTCATGACACTCTGAAACAGGATCCCAGGCATTAATTGGCCACAAAATCAAGGGGCCATTGGCTCTTTAACAGAAAGTATTTACCTCTGTACACAGGTCTGACTACAACTGTCTTGCATGAGGACAGCAATTCTATCATGAATGTAAAATAGACAAGTCAACTAATCCCACTGCCAAAGAAGAAGATAGGGGAGTCTTCCATGAACTGTTTGGTCATTTTGGAGATGCAAATGGTAGGTTAAAAAGAGCTACCTGATAACTAAAGCAATTCCTCCACACTAAAAGGACAGAGAAGGGAGAAGGGCTGCCCCCATGTCCTGTGGCTGTTTCAAAATGATCCTACAACATTTTTATAAAGTGATCCCATTACTCCAACATTCTCCTTTATCTGCTTTACACTCTTTTCTTATCCTGAGGCATAAATAAACAAGGTATGCTAACAAGATGTGACAATTGATCAGAGTTTAACTCAAAAACTCCATCTTCCACTGCTTCTATCTTGGTTTCAACACAAGAACTGAGAAAGGACTGAGGAAATCACTGTTTAAACCACATGACATCCTTGCCCTCTCTTGGCCTTCTCATTCTTCTAAAAGGCATCTCTGTGCAGCCATGTTTCGTTATAGGAACCTTAAAAGTGAAGCACTTCAGAAACAAGAGTTAAATGAATTGACAAACTGGGAATGATTCACAGGAAGATGAGGTTGGGAAGGCTGGCTAGTCCCAATCAAACACATCTGGGAGACCACCTTTTGAGAACCAAATTGATTTCTGAGAGCCACCAAGGCTACATTAAAAATCATATAAAGCAGACTGTGTCTGATTTAAGTAGGGCATTGCCATATCTAGGTCCTCACCCCTTGAACAAGTAATCCGGTTCCCATCATCATCTTTGTAATAAGCTGGGAAGCCCCCAGGCAGGGGAACACTGGGCAGTCATCAGAACAGCTGCTTGCAGTGTCCTGGCCAGTCAAGCAGGTCTGAGTGATCTCCTTTGCCTTCTTGAAACTGTCCTGTCTTCATTTATAATGCTATGACACTATGAGCTACCCAAGATGAAAGAGCTGTGGAGGAGTATTAGGTGGAAAATAGACTGGATATATAGTACAATATTGCCCAAAGCCCCCTGCTCTGGGTATGTTGTGGATGGTGATCCTTTCTAACAGGGACAAAGAGGCTTAAAAGGGCATCCCCGCTCCCCCCACCACCACCACCTCCAGAAGAGCCCTCTAGGAACAAGGGACGAATTATGATGTCCTTCCTTTTTCAGAATTCTATGCTGGAGCTAAGACCTCAGTAGAAATGCTCCCTTCCCAACATCACCAAGAGGCATAGTAGCTCAAACAGGGCATTTCTCCCCAGAATAGCCAGGTGCCAATGCGATGACCCTCTTCTTCTCTTCAGACAGTGTATTGGAATTAAATATTAGGTTGCCCAAAGAGAGAAACTCTCCAGCCTTGGAATGAAACGCTCAAGTCTTGACCTCTGCAGTGCATGAACACCTTTCCAGTGTCTTTCCAGCTCTGTAGTGTATTCATATCGAATTTCTGACCCTTAGCCAGCTTAGAGATCCTTTTCATTAGGAATGTCTTGGTGCATCTATGGATATTCCTCCTAATCTCTTTCAGCCTCCAACAGGGCTCCACGATAGACACTTGCTTTGATCAGCCTGAGATACCAGGTATAGGGAAAGACTGACATCCATGGAATTACCGGGAGGTTCTGCTGCTCCACAGAAGGTGGGGTTCCCTACAGTTTCAGAGAGAGAAAGAGGGGACAGTATGTGAGTTTACATCCACTGGAGAACTAAGGCTACCCCCAGGCACAGGGGCTGAAGGGTTCCTGCTTTCCATCAGACTGTCTGTCAGCCTGAGAATAAGAAGGATTCAGAGAATAAATAGGGTTCTGCTGGAAGCTCAATTCTCCTGGATCTGTGTGTGGGACAGCTCCAAACAGCCCAATGCTATCTAGGAGACCCGCCTTCTTCCTGGGATCCTGAGAAGCACCAGGGAGGAGGGGAAGGAGGCCCAGGTGCCCCAGCCAAGCAGAAATCTTGCCAAGGGGGAAGCCACAGCAGCCTCACGCTCTGAATTGCATCCCCAGCCCTGAGACTCTGCAGTTGCCCCGGGCTTTTTCCTTCTTTCCTTATCAGAGAGGCATCCTGGGTCTCGATTACCACTCCCAGGTGCCAACTCGACCTGATACCCTCATGAAGTCCTATTGCTTTCTACAGCGACCCAACCTGAAGTGCCACACTTCCAAAGTCATTTCAAGATATCTGTAAGGACTATTCTAAAAACTCTGAAAAAGGGCTATTCTGAACTAAAATGACATTCAGGGTCGATGGGGATATGACTGGGGATTTAGACTCTAAAGCAATCACCCTCGGGCAGACATCAATAATATGGAAAAAGCTCTTGATCAATGATGCATTCGAGGGCTTTTTCCTTCTTTCTTCTCAGAGTGGCATCCTGGGTCTAGATTACCACTCCAAGGTGTGAACTCGACCTTCCCAGCACCTGCTGACTCTCACCTTCGGTCAAATTCACACTTTCCTTCCATCCTTTGTCCTGGCCAAGCCCCTCCCTCCTCACCCAGCAAGTGGCAAGTTCATTATAAGAATGGGAGCCCCAGCCCTGGCTATCTCTCCTGGAGAAACCTCCTCTCACTCACCACCCCTGCAAGAGCATTCTGAAGCCCCAGGTGGTGCTGGGAAGAAGGGCCGGCTTTGGAATTCTCTCCTCCGTGTGTGAAGAGAAAGAAACCCTGGCTCTGGTTTGTACCTGTGGCCAGCCTCGGACTAAAGCCTGATGGACCATGGCGACCCCGGCACTGCCCAAGAAACTGCTGGCCCCTACTGCGTCACAGATGGACGCCGAGTTCGTGATTCAGTTAGCGGGTATATACTGGGCCCCCCACATCAAGAATAAAGCACCTTTTGATTCCACGGTCATTGAAGCCATATATGAAAAAGAGATCGTCACGTCAAGGTTTGCCATTCGGAAAATAAACCTTCTGGAATTTAGCCAGTACCTTGAAAATTACCTGTGGATAAATTATGCCCCAGAGGTGTCCAACAAGGCCTATTTCATGTCCATCTGCTGCCTGGTGAACCGAGAAGTTCGGAGAACACGTCCCTGCGTGGGAGATTTTCAAGAAGAAGCCAGAACACTTCCCTTTCTTTTTTAAGTGCATCTTGGAATCTTGGCACTTGTGGAAAATGATGATGAAGTTTCTCTACAGGAACAGACAATCCTATTAGTCTTCCTTGATCGTTGCTTCAACAGCTTGGAAGTGGATCTAATCCGCAGTCGAGTGCAACAGCTCATCTCGCTGCCAATGTGGTTGGGTTTGCAACCTGCACGTTTGGAGTTAGAATTGAAGAAGACGCCCAAGCTCAGAAGATTCTGCAACTTGATCAAAAAGAACGATGAAAAAATGGATCCAAAGGCACGAGAACAGGCCCATAAAGAGCGAAGATTCCTTTCAGAGCTCATCCAGAGGTTCATATCTGTGCTGAAATCGGTTCCCCTTTCTGAAACCCTCACTAGGGACAAAGTGCATTACTGTGAACGATTCCTTGAACTGGTGGTCGATCTAGAGGCTTTGCTCCCTATGAGGCGCTGGTTTAACACAGTGTTAGACGACTCCCACCTTGTGGTTCACTGTATCCTGTCCAGTCTTGTTCATAGAGAAGGAGATGGCCATCTTTTTTGTCAGCTTTTAGATGTACTTAAATTCTACACTGGCTTTGAAATTAATGACCAAACTGGGAATGCTTTGACAGAAAACGAGATGACAACAATTCACTATGAGAGGATTACTTCCTTACAGGGAACTGCTTTTGCTCATTTCCCTGAACTGTATAATTTTGCCCTTTCAAATGTGGAAGCTGTGGATACTCGTGAAACTTTGTTCAAGTTTTTCGGACCTCTTAGTTCAAACTGACTCCACCAAGTGGCATCGCATCTCTGTTTATTGCCAGCCCTCCCTGAAAAGGAAGACACAACCTTTGACAAAGAGTTTCTTCTGGAATTGCTGGTATCCCATCACGAACACCGAATTTCTCAAATTCAGCAGCTTAACCAGATGCCTTTGTATCCAACTGAGAAAATTATCTGGGATGAAAATATTGTCCCAACCGAGTATTATTCTGGGGAAGGTTGTCTGGCTCTTCCCAAGCTAAATTTGCAGTTTTTGACTCTTCATGACTACCTGCTAAGAAACTTCAATGTGTTCCGGTTAGAGTCAACCTATGAAATAAGACAGGATATTGAAGATGGAGTCAGCAGAATGAAGCCTTGGCAATCCGAGGACGGAGGCGTGGTGTTTGGTGGTTGGGCTCCAATGGCCCAACCCATTGTGGCTTTCACCGTAGTCGAAGTTGGCAAACCCAACATTGGTGAAAATTGGCCAACCCGAGTGCGTGCAGATGTTACTATCAATTTGAATGTCAGAGACCCAATCAAAGAAGAATGGCAAGGTTTGCGTAAGCATGATGTTTGCTTTTTAATTACGGTACAGATCACGAAGCCTTATGGCACTAAGTTTGACTGGAGGAGACCTTTTGTTGAGCAGACTGGTCTGGTGTATGTCAGAGGCTGCGAAATCCAGGGCATGCTGGATGATAGAGGACGTGTCATTGAAGATGGACCTGAACCTAAACCTACACTCAGAGGAGATTCAAGAACCTATAGAGTATTTCTTGATCCAAACCAATATCAGCAAGATATGACTAATAATATCCAAAATGGAGGGGAAGATGTCTATGAGGCGTTTAACATAATCATGAGGAGAAAACCAAAGGAAAACAATTTTAAGGCTGTATTAGAGACCATTTGGAACCTGATGAATACAGATTGTGTGGTACCCGACTGGCTACATGACATCATCCTAGGATATGGAGACCCAAGCAGTGCTCATTACTCAAAAATGCCTGATCAGATTCCCTTGTCTTGATTTCAATGATACTTTTCTCTCCATTGATCACTTAAAAGCCAGTTTTCCTGGTTATAATGTTAAAGTTACTGTGGATAACCCAACCCTACAGGTACCCCCTTTCAGGATAACTTTCCCAGTAAGAAATGGGAAAGGGAAGAAACGGAAAGCAGCAGACGGAGAAGACGAAAACATTGCAGAAGCAGAAACTTTGATTGTTGAGCCTCATGTTATTCCCAATAGAGGTCCCTATCCTTATAATAAACCCAAGCGCAACACTATTCAGTTTACACCTACTCAGATGGAAGCTATACGTGCTGGAATGCAGCCTGGATTGACTATGGTTGTGGGACCACCTGGCACAGGTAAAACCGATGTTGCTGTCCGGATCATATCCAATCTGTACCACAATTTCCCAGAGCAGAGGACTCTAATTGTTACCCATTTGAATCAGGCCTTGAACCAATTGTTTGAGAAAACCATGGCTTTAGACATTGATGAGCGCCACCTCCTTCGTCTTGGTCATGGAGAGGAAGAATTGGAAACAGAGAAAGATTTCAGTAGGCATGGAAGAGTGAATTATGTCCTAACTCGAAGGTTAGAACTTTTACGAGAAGTTGAAAGATTGCAAGAGAGCTTGGGAGTTCCAGGGGATGTCTCTTACACTTGTGAAACAGCGGGCCACTTCTTAGACCAAGTAACGTCTCGATGGGAAGAGTACATTAGTAAAGTAAAAAGCAAAAGCAATCAAGTGCCTGATGTTGCAGAAATCTCCAACTTCTTCCCCTTTCACAAATATTTTGCAAATGCTCCTCAGCCCATTTTCAGAGGCAAATCCTACGAAGAAGATATGGAAATTGCCGAAGGATGTTTTGGACACATTAAGAAAATCTTCACTCAACTAGAGGAATTTAGAGCATTTGAACTACTTCGCAGGGGACTAGACGGGTCCAAATATCTTTTGGTAAAGGAGGCTAAAATCATAGCCATGACCTGTACGCATGCTGCCCTGAAACGACATGACTTGGTCGAATTGGGTTTCAAGTATGATAACATCTTGATGGAAGAGTCTGCTCAGATTCTGGAGATAGAAACCTTCATCCCCCTTCTCTTACAGAATCCGCAGGACGTTTCAGCGGACTTAAAAGATGGATCATGATTGGTGACCATCATCAGTTGCCTCCAGTCATTAAGAATATGGCCTTTCAAAAATATTCTAACATGGAACAATCACTTTTTACTCATTTTGTTCGAGTGGGAGTTACCACTATAGACCTTGATGCCCAAGGACGAGCCCGAGCAACCTTGTGCAGTCTGTACAACTGGCGTTACAAGAATCTGGGAAACTTGCCTCATGTGCAGCTCATGCCAGAGTTCAGAACAGCAAATGCTGGGCTGCTCTATGATTTCCAGCTCCTTAACGTGGAAGATTTCCACGGAGTAGGAGAGTCTGAACCGAGTCCTTACTTCTACCAGAACCTCGGGGAGGCCGAATACGTAGTGGCACTTTTTATGTACATGCGCCTACTTGGTTACCCTGCAGATAAGATCAGCATTCTAACAACTTACAATGGACAGAAGCATCTCATTCGGGATATACTTAATCAACTTTGTGGGAGCAACCCATTGATTGGGAGGCCAAATAAGGTAACGACAGTTGACAGATTTCAAGGTCAGCAAAATGACTATATTCTGCTTTCTCTAGTACGAACTAGAGCAGTAGGCCATCTGAGAGATGTTCGTCGTTTGGTGGTGGCCATGTCAAGAGCCAAGCTTGGGCTTTATATTTTTGCAAGAGTGTCTCTCTTCCAGAACTGCTTTGAACTAACTCCAGCTTTTAACCAACTCACAGCTCGCCCACTTCATTTACAAATAATTCCAACAGAGCATTTCCCTACCACCAGAAAGAATGGAGAAAAGCCATCTCACTCTGTGCAGATGATAAAAAATATGCCTCAGATGGCAAACTTTGTGTACAACATGTACATGCTTATGATCCAGAGTACACATCATTATAACCAGGCTTTGTTACCTCCACCAGCTATGGTAGAAGAAAAGGAAGCAAACCAAAGAACAGAAACAAATGGAAACTGAATTTGAACCTATCCATCCACCACCAGAGGTTGCCCCTCCTTGGCTGAGGCTATTCCCACAGTGACAGAGGCTACTTCCACACCAGAGACCACTACAGCAACAGCAGAGGGCATCAAGACAGATTCCCAACCTAATCCAGAAGAGGCTCCATCCCTTTCGGCAGACGTCACATCCCCACAAGCAAAGAATAATCAGTAAACCTGATGTCCACATTTGACGGGAACACTTATTCTTTGCTGAGTAGTTATTTTCTGCTTCCATGTTTGCCCTCCTACTTTGAGAGGAATGATTTAGTATTGAGTTCCTCTTATTGCTACTTGCTGGTATATATAGTTTGCAAAATAATTTTTAATAGATCCTAATATTGGGAATAGTAAAAAACAAGCAAAGCATTTCCTTTCCTTTGGCCCTCTCTTTAAAAAGTTTGCCCATCACTGCTCTATTTTGTCAGAGTATGCATGAAATTCCCTGGGTATATTGTCTGTGTTATTAGTCTTTTCTATGGTATGTTGTCTGTCTGTGACCACAACGGGAGGGTTACATTTTGGGAAAAATAAACCTTTCATTTGTTCCAGAATTTCTTTGGTTTGTTTTATTTTCTTCTACCAGATCATAGATACACATCATCACATACACATATATCTCTTGGGTGTTCTCCTTTCTTTTAACACTACCTAGAAAGCAATGATTCTGAGTTTGCAAGCAGGAGTTGTATAGATGGACTATACGTCTGTACACAACTAAGTTTGCAGCTCAAACTTTCCTACAGCTAGGCAAAACCAACAATCTAAATCAGTGCTTACCCAAAAGTGAAAAAGCTTCTTTAAATAACTCAGTTCAAGCTACCATTAATCATACTGATGTTAGTGAATATTTAATTTAAAAATTATTAAAATACGATTGGCTTACATTTCAAAATTAGACCTTTTTAGATGGATACTGGTCCATGAGAAAATAAGCCAAGAGTGAATCATCCTAGCCTCCCCAGTTCAGCAGGAAGTAGTTTCGAGAAGCCAAAAAATATTGCCCACTTTTCCCAAAACTCACGACCCTTTCTCTATCCATTAGAATACATATTTGCTAAGGATATGAATAGATACTGATGGTACAGTGTAAGTTCAGATAATTGCTATCAGTTGAAAATAGAATTTCAGGGGACTTTCAGGTTAATATGGCTGCAGAGTAGAAGCAGAGCATTTAACTCTTCTCACTACCGACCACCAGCATACCTCCAAAAGCAAAAAAAAAAAAAAAAAAAAAAAAAAAATCTAGATGAAATAAGGGACCCCACAATAAGGCGCAGTATCGAAGGGATGTGGGATTTGGGCACTTCCACTCTAAGTGGGGAAATAGCTCCCTATCAAAATGTGAGCTGATCAACCCACCCACATCACCAGAGGCAGAGGCTGTGCATCAGAGTTAGAGCAAGCGGCACGCAAAATCTAGCTTCTTAGCAGCTAACTGGGACCACCAGGAGCTGCCCTTGAGAGCAGCAAGACTTGAGACCCCCCAGGAGGCTGGAGAGTGCAGACCTTGGGCATGGGAGTAAAGCTGAGAGAGGCCATGGACAGTGGAAGCAGCTCAGCATGCTGAGACTCAGGGGACAACCTCAGGTGGAGGAGCAAGTGTGGGTCATTTTCCGGGCTCTGAGCAGCTGACTAGGACCACCGGGGGCTTGACCCTGAGAACAGCT
The DNA here is from genome assembly GCF_016433145.1 of Gracilinanus agilis. NCBI lineage: Eukaryota > Metazoa > Chordata > Mammalia > Didelphimorphia > Didelphidae > Gracilinanus > Gracilinanus agilis. The sequence goes on along the minus strand of NC_058133.1, from coordinate 22,955,950 downwards.
AGACCAGAGACCCCAGGAGGCTGGGGAGCGCAGACCTTGGATGCAGGAGTGAAGCTGAGAGGGGCCCTGGACAGCAGAGCCCTAGCAGACAGTGGAAGCCAACAGACTCACAAAGTAGCCTCAGGCAAAAACTGCTCCTTAGCTCCATTCACTGAGTCTGCCAGCCTCACTCAGACTTCTGGCTAAGAAAAAACCAGCATAATGATAACAAGCAAGGTCCAAGAAATAACCTCCAAAAAGACCAAGAAAAACGCTCTAACACTTAAAAATAGAATTTCAATTAAATTTGAGAATGTACAAAACACACTAAGTGTATATTTCGATTATGTGACTTTCTTATCTTTGAATATAAATTTCTTCTTAGATCAATAACATCACCCTCTGAGTGTTAGGATATAGCCTTCAGCAATGTAATAAACAGATTCAGAAAGAACTAATGATATTTTGACATTTTGGACAGAATCAGTTTTCTTTTGGGGGAAATGGAAGGCAAAATACTCCCATCCAAGGTAAAATTTTTAAGAAAATTTTTATTTTTTATATTTTCTTGTTATTGACACTGTATAATTGACATTTTTTCTAATCCCCAAACATCCACGAGATAATGTAAGGCTTTAGCCCAGTACCTGACACAAGATAGATACTTCATACCTATTTCCTTTCTGTAAGTTCCCCAGCAAAAATCCTGATGTTACAGTAGTTCTGGTTTCAGCACCTTTCCTCTAAGTTATTGAATTGGCCTTCTCAGTGATCTCCCTGTCTCTAGTTTCTACCCAAGCCTAGTTTATCTTTTGCATTGCTGCCAAAAATTCTCCTGAAGTGTAAATCTTATTGTGTCTACTCGAACTACAGAAACTCCTCATTACCCCCAAGATGGGGTATCCAAAGCCTCTTGTGGAACATTTGAACCTCTTCACACTCTGATTTTTTTCTACTTTGTTTTGAATATTACCCACTTCTAAGCACTCTACAGCTCAAACTATTATGATCTACTTATATTATACATCTATTCATAAAACTTAGATACTTTTATACTAACCTCCCCGCACTCCCTCATGTCTGATGTTTAGCCTCCCCACTTTTATCCCTCCAGAGTCCTTGGTTTCCTTAAAACCCAGGTCAAGGACCACTTCCTAAGGAAAGAGGTCTCTTCCATCCCCAGTTAGCATATTTTATCCAAAGGTTCACTCCTCTTAAGTATTCTGTAGCCATCTTGTTTGTCCCAATTTATATACACAGTGCCTCCTGCCTTAGAAATTAAACTATTTGTAGGCAGGGATTGTTTTTGCTTTTCTTCAGAATTCTCATTGCTTGGCAGTGTTCTATTTCTGAAACACTCATTTTTTTCCCCCAGAAATGTGCTTCTTCAGAAGACAGTGGGGGTCAGGCAAATCTTATCTATCAAACGGTGATAAACAATTGCATGAACAATCATTAGATTTCTAATACTTATGCTATCTACCTTCAACATGCCTTGGTACACTGATCCAGGTTTAGATCAGGAATAAAATGAGCTGGATTGTGCCTTCAAAAATTGTTAATTCCCACTAAGGGGACAATGAAATTGGTCATACCATGAAAATAATTCATCTGTTCATAATCTATTGATACATAGCATTACTATTTAGAATGCCTTGAGTAGACACTTCTGTGCCTGGTCCATTTCTAAGTAAGGAACATGAGCTGAAAGACCTGACCCTATTCCTTGCAGACATTGTCTTTCATCCTATAAAGAGAGGCCAAGGACCATAACAGAATCTTTGCTTTAATGTACTTTTATTTGAAACTATTGCTTAGCACATATTAATTTCTTAATACTTTTTAAATGGAGATTTTTTTCATAATACTTCTATTTAAATAATTTTTTTTTTGAGATTGACATTCCTAGAATCTATACACCAGTGTTTCTGAATAAGGCTACCCCCCCAAATCCTTCAAACACTGGTTAGAATGGGATTACATAACCAGGAAAATGAGATTTAATTCTGCAGTCTAACTAGAGATTAGTTTGTATTTGTCCTCCCATTGGCATAGTCCCACCAGTCATAGAAACTAAGTCATGAACTGCTGCCCAGTGGAATAGTTTTTCTCATCTCACTCATGAGTGTAATAATAATAGTAGGCACCATGAAGGAATTTTGGGGGAGGAACAGGACCAATTACCAAGAAAGAAAACATGTACTCTTCTGAGAGATTAGAATGAATGTTAACATAATGATATTTCCTTGGAGAGAATACTGAAAGATAAGGATTGTGATTTTATTAGCATTTTATTAACACCTGGAGGGCCCAGGTTCAGAAACTTCCCTATATCTGTAGATCTGTACTTTGCCTTTAAATTAATAGTCTTCACTAATTATCTAGAAAAATGTAAGTGACCTCCTTATCACATAACTCTATCCCAGAGGCAGGACATTGCTACCTTCAAGGCTGGCTCTCTAGTCATTATTCTCTGTTTAATCTTGAAGAGATGAAGGAAATCTATCACTTTTCATAATTCTTTGAACTGAAGTGTCTTCTCATAGTTTTCTAGAATGAAGATCTAAGACCATGGTTCTCTTTTCCTGGCCCATAGATGAGTTTTCCAAAGGATCTAGAAAGAGGAGAAATGTTGAGGATACAAGGAAGAATATTAAAATCAGTCCTTTTCGGAGAGAAGGTCTTTCTTTTTCATCTCTTATGTTCATTTGTTATAACACACTAAGCCTTTAGAATAACATAGCAGGAAAGGATTATTCTCACTAACAGTAATACAATTGCATCTCAAATTTCTGATTTTAGCAGTACATCATTTTTATAATATGAAACATATCACAGAGACATTTGCCTGGTTTTTGGGATTAAGCTGCACTCTTCAAAGTCCCATGGAAGAGACAGGGAGAAAGCAAGGCAGTCATCTTGGAAAGGGGGACATAAATCCTAAAGTGAATATCACCACCATCTCACTAATACCAGCATCATTCTGGGGAGATCTATTTTGGGCTAGCCCTCCTACACTAAGGCTGAAGCATAAATAGTGGCAATGGAGGATATGTAGCTCACTCAACATGGGTGAAAATTCTTAGAGCTCTTAAAAAGGGTCTAATAGGGACAGCTGGGTAGCTCAGTGGATTGAGAGCCAGGCCTAGAGACAGGAGGTCCTAGGTTTAAATCTGGCCTCAGACACTTCCCAGCCATGTGACCCTGGGCAAGTCACTTGACCCCCATTGCCTACTCTTACCACTCTTCTACCTTGGAGCCAATATGCAGTATTGGCTCCAAGATGGAAGGTAAGGGTTAAAAAAAAAAAAAGGTTCTAAGGTAAGTTGACAATCACATGTGATTTTTATACTTAGATCATTGAATTCAGGTAATCCTTGAAATAAAAATGTAGGATTGTTTTTGCTTTGGGACATGAATAGCTTAAGAGAAATCGTCAAACTAGGCACTGATCATTGGGAATTGAATTTAATCAAGGATCAAAGCAAGTTCTTCAGGCTATCTGAAGGAAAGGACCAAGGCAAATATTGAACTGTGGTCATTTTCAGGGACAAAAACATCTCACATCTTCCTCTTCCAGGGTTGGACATGTGCTCTATGTGATTAGAGTCAGCACACATTAGGGCTTCCAATGTAGCTTTTTATTTTGTTTCTAGAAATTAGGTTATCCATTTTAAGAATTTCATCTACAATCTTTATATCTATATAAAAGGAAAGTCAGTTGTGTTTACAAAGAAGGCTGAGTGAAAGAAAAGAAAAAAAACCTCAGATTTCAAATAGCATCTTTACTAACCTGAAGATCTCCTGGAACATCACTGCTGGAGTCAAGATGTAGGAAAAGTGAGACACTGTAGCTTCAAGATATCAAATGGTTCGAACCACAAAAATACAAAGAGGCTAGCTATCTAAAGTATTGTTAAAGAAATAATGTGTGTAGAGAGATATAGATGTATAGTGATGGTAATGATGTGTATCTGTCTATGATCTCCTTCAGCTGCAGTTGGTGGGAGGAACAACTACTCCTATCACCCTGACTGCTGCTGTTAGTTATCCCCTTCCAACAGATTTGTTTGATAATTTGTTAGAAATTCCTTTAACAGCAGCCCAAGTGAGGACCCTTGAGAGGTTAGATAGATGGGTAACCTTTCCAGGCCCAACCTGGGGTTGGATAAATTGGTAATGGGCTATTGATCAGCTTTGGATAATGTTCAGGATCTGACTGTGTTTTGACCCTCTTCCCAAGGGTCATGATAGAAAGACCACTCAGGAAGGTACTTGTTATTGAACAGTCTTTATTTATAAATAGGGAAAGGATAACAAGGTCAAAGATTGGGGATTGGAAACCCTACTGATCTATTGTCTATTAGACTAATTAATAATCAGGACTGGAGGCTACTGATCTGGTGGAGGCTTGAGATTTCACCTCTCCCTCTATCTCTGGCCAGACGTGAGCACAGTCAAGCCAGACAATAGGGAAGGCTATTGCTGCAGATATATTGATGGTAAGTGATATAGTAAAACTAAAGGCTTGAACCTTAGAGAGGCTGGCTGAGCAGTGTAGACACAAGATGTCAGATAACTAAGGATCTGAACCTTCTCAGACCCTAAATTGACCTAAAAAGAATCATTCTGTTAAAAGAATCCATAGATCCCTTAGGAAAGTTAATGGTAATGAAGAGTGAAATGAATGAACAATAAATTTTCATTTGGATTGTCCTTCCATGAAATTCTTTATCACCCCAGTTGGGGTTTCCTTGGCAAAGATCCTGGAGTGGTTTGCCATTTCTTTCTCCAGCTAATTTTACATGAGGAAACTGAGTCAAACAAGGTACAGTTACTTGCCTAAGATCATACATCTAATAAGTGACCAAGGTTAGATTTGAGCACAGGAATATGTCTTCCTGACTCCAGGTCTGCCACTCTATCTGCTGTACCACCCAGCCGCCCAACTGAAAAAAAAATATATCTTTCAGAGGTTCCTATCTTAGTTCATGATTGGACTATCCCTCCATCAGTGAGATGCTAAATTTGATATATGTCAGAGTAAGCCAACTAAGTGATAAATGAGGCAGGCTTACATTAGATACACCAACATAATTTGCCTTATCAAAGATCCCTTTTATCTCACCTAAACTAGACAGATTATTCCTGGCCACCAGCAGAAAAAGGCATTTATTCCTCCACAAGCATGAATGATTATAGAAAAAGGGACTCAGCCAGTTGGAGGAATGATCTGCCTTTATTTAGGTGGACTCGATTCCCTGAAGGACTCCTCACCAGCAAGGAGGATCAGTTAGTGAGGGAACGGAGAAGTTTGTGCTATCATAGAATAGGAGCAGTATAAGCCACAGGCTTATGAAACATCTACAGAGAATCAGAATGATGAGTATTAAAAATCAGTTATTTGTTCAGGAGTTGCTTCCTAGGAAGAAGAAAGCTTAAGTCTGTTGTCTATGAGGTTATGCCAAACTTTCACTCTGGGGAGTGATAAGAGAAATAACTCATTATGTAACATTTACTAATCCCCTCCCCTTCTAATTTGAAACTAGATGTAGGAAAGGTTAAAGGTGGAGATGGGGAGAACTTGTGCTCATCCCAAGAACACTAAAGACAAGAGTAGACATCATGATACAGTTTTTAGAAATATGTCCTTGAGCTATCCCCTGCACCCTTGGTATGGTGTAGGAAGGTGCTATCATGGTCTGTGTGCAAGAACAGTCCCCAAAGGCAGAGTCTAAGGAGGCTCAGGTGTCTAGTATTCACAGTGATTTAGAGAAAACTAATGAATTACAATAAAGGAGCTAAAATCTTAGAGAAACACCAAAGTGCTTCTTAGTCTAACTCTTGCCTCATACTAAGTTTCTTCAAAGCATTCCTCTATCAATTGGAGGAGCTGTTCAATAACATGCAATTACAGGCTATGGTACTCAGAAACTGGATTCAAATCTAAGGAAAATGAAATCATGAAGGAAAGAGATGCTTTAAAGAGTTAAAGGAGATAGAGAAAGTTCTCCAAAAAGAAATAAACCAACTGAAAGAAGATTTAAGGAAGAATGGAGCAGTGGGCCAATATAAGCTGAAAGAGCTGGTAAACACTAAAGCGAACATAAAAGGATATTGAAAACAAAGCAAACCACCACATTCTACTGAAACTCTTAAAGAAAAGTGCTCAAAGATAAACTTCTGAAGAACCTCACTGAAGGAAATCACTGTGGGTTCCTTAACAATATTCCTTGACTTGAAAGAGGCATTTGAAAAACAAAATGAGCTCCAGGTCAGTCTGAACAAACTTTATACTTCAACTAACTAAAGCTGTTCAATAAGTTCTCACTAGTAACCCTCAGAGGTGTAATAACCGTCTCTCCTCAATCAGTGCATGCTTACTCAAGAAACTGATGTATTATTAAGGAAATTGTCATGTGAAAGCATAATACTTAAGGGGAAAATATAACAACAAATTTGAAAAGGCCTTAAATTGAATAGGCAGAAAAGTGTAGTGAGTCGTTTATTAAACGACAGTCCCTTTAATGATACTCTAAGACAGGATCCTAGAAATCAAGTGGTGAGAAAAAGAGCCAATAAACATATCTACATAGTGAGTAATTTCTCAAGGAGCCATTGGCTCTTTCACAGAAGGCATTTACCTCTGTACAATTATGTTGCATGAATTCCATGAACATTAAGTAGACAAGTTAACTAATTCCACTTCCAAACTGGAACGAAAGGGAGGCTTCCATGAGCTTTGTTTGGTCATTTTGGAGATGCAAATAGTGAGTTAAATTGGCAGTCACCTGGATAACTGACAAATCCTCCACAGTGAAGGACAGAGAATGGAAGAAGGGCTGCCCATTTCTTGGGGCTATTTCTAAAACCCTTATATAAAGTAGTCCCGTTTCCCTGACATTCTCCTTTATCTGCTTTACAGTCTCTTACACTGAGGCATAAACAAAGAAGGTATGCTAACAAATTCTGATCAATCCTCTCATATCTTAACTCAAAAACTCCATCCTTCACTGCCTGTCATAGTTTCAAAACAAAAATTCAGAAAGGACTGGGGACATAACTGTTGATCACATGACATACTTGCCCTCACTTGTCTTTTAGAAGAAGGAGACCATCTCTGGGCAGACACATTTCATTATAGGAACCTAAAAGGTGAAACATTTCAGAAACAACTGAGTTATATGAAGTGATGAACTGAGTTATATGAAATGATGAACTGGGAATAGCTCACAAGAAGATGAGGCTGGGAAGACTGGCTAGTCCTAATCAGATATAACCAGGTGGTCATCTTTTGAACCAAACTGATTTGAGAGTCACAAAGGCTACATTAAAAATGATGTAAATTCAGACTATTTATCATTATCATGCCCAGATCCTCATTCCTTATTAAAAAGAAGAATTGTTCCTCTCCATTCCTTTTTCAAAAAAAAATGATGATGACAATGACTCAAAGTGATGGAGGCTGGCAATGGGGAGGGAGGGGAAGTAATAGGAATAGGACCCTCATATTTTGAAATCTTGCATTTCTTGCCAACTAGCATTTTACATCGACTGAAAATCTGTAGTTTTAGCATTAGTCCAACATGAATTGCGGAATCTTTATTATTGTGCATTCTGCCTTTCTAATGGGGACCAAGAGGCTTCAAAGTGTGCTGCATCCCTCTCCCCATGTTCTCAATGAAGAAAACATTCCAGAAGGGTAGGTACGATATAGTTTTACTTTTATATGTTTTTGTGAAATGGTGCCTTCTCTAATGTAGGATGGGGAAAAGAAGGAGACAGTTCAGAGCTTAAAATGTAACAAAAAATAAAATTAAAAAGAAAGAAAGAAACAATGGCAGCAACATCAGGGGGAAGACTGAGGAGGTGGCTTCCCACAGTGGCTCTGCCCACTGGACCCAGCCTGGGGGGGGCCTCTTCACCTCTCTTTCCCAGGGGCTCAAGGGTCCTGCCCTGCTGCCCCCACCATCCCAACTGCTATCCCAACTGCTGTCCCTTGCTGCAGCCCCCTCTGCCCTTCGGTCTTGATGGTTTTCCTCCTCCCCAAGGGCCTCAGTCTGGCCGAGGTTGCCCCTTGCCACAGGCCCCCTAGGGGACTCCCCAAGCCAAAGAAGAGGACAGAGCTGCTGAGGGTCACGGTGCCCGAGTTACACCAGTGGGATTCTGATTTAGAGGAAAGAAGAAAAGCAAAGAAGAAAATTGTTCTTCAGGAATATGGTGAAGGGACAGCTTTGTAGTGGTTTTTTCCCCCAACCCAAAAACCTGCCCTCGAAAGAGACTAAACCCATTGCTCCTGCCCTGTGCTTGCTCTCGGAAACCCACCGAAGGCTCTGCTGTCACCAAGCTCTCCAAAGCAGCTCCCAAGACCGAATCCGCTGCTTCTAGTTCCTCTTCTTCCCCTCTAGTGGGCGCCACCACCTTCTCCTCATCACCCTCAGCGGTCCAGACAGCAGTCAGGAGCACTGCTCTGCAGGTGACAAAGCAGATCACACGGGAGGAGGAAGACGATGCTAATGCCACTGGCAATTACTGCCAGGATGATTCCAGGAGTGGCTATGCCCCTGAATCAGACCCAGCCTTCCTTCCCTCCCAGGAGATGACCCCAGACACCATTCATGGATGATGAAGGGTTCAAGCAGCTTCAGGGCAAGAGGAAGTCTCAAGATCTATCATCTCTGATAATCTGATAAGGAAGTAATGCACACTGAGATCTTTTAGCTCATGCTTCCAGCTCTGTCTCCAGGAGCATGGAGTTTATTATATATATTTCAAGACTCATTTTTGTTTTAAAATGTCTGTTGAAATAAAATAGAAATAAGACAAAAGATGCTTACCTTGCACACATACAAAAAGGAGATACTGTTTACCATACCTGTTGTGAGGAAGCTCTAAGCTGGTTTGGGAAATTTCCCTCAGGAACTTTATTCTCTTAGTATTGTCACCCTTAAAAATAACCCAAACTACCAAAGTAGTATCTAAGAAGAGGTCCTCAATCAGGACTAGGGAAACCATGATCCAAAACACCATGCAGGGAGATCACCTTGGGACAACCAGCTCTCACAAAGACTCCCAGTTAATTAACTTTTGGTCATTTTCTGCTGATCTACAGAAGGAAGGGTGTCCCTAGAATTTCAGAGAGCCAACCAAGGAGTAAAACAGAAGGATTCTGCTATTCCATCAAGGCTAGAGGGTCTAAAAGAAAATGTCCAGTGACAGCAAGAAAGAGAAAAACTTCAACAAAGATACACAGATTTCCTAATGGAGAAAGATTTCAAAGTCAAACTACTGAAACTTTAGCATGAAGTTCTTATTTATGACAAAATGCAAATAGTTTCCATCCTTTGAAACTAGACAGTTACAAAAAGATTCTGGAAAAAATTTTCTTATACTTCGGGGAACTCCATGTTTTCTTCTGGCAGTCAATAGACAGGCACCTGGGGCAATGTCCTTGCTGATTAATTCCACCTCCCTGACTCCAATTAGCTTTTCTGAGGTTGTCTGTCCTTACTCAGGAATACTAGAGGGAGGGGAACAGGGCAAGGAGGACTTGACTCTGTGTTCTCTGTACTATCCAATAGGAGGAAGTCCCCTTTTGAAGATATTTTTAATCATAAAGAATAAAATGTACATCATTTAGCTAAATGTAAGTTAGTATCCTTAATAACAATTTTCCAAAGAACATACATCATGGTATAAGAGAAAAAACTTTCCAAGTTCAAATGGATAAGGATACACATACACATTTCATTTCAAAACCAAAGAAGTGGACTTTTAGCACAACAGGAAAAGCAAGAATTTTTGGTTTCTATCAGGTCAAGAAAACAGAAGTACCTAGAAAATTCATCTCTGCTTCAAATGCAGAAAGAGGACCTCTCTGAATGTGACCTCTCCAAGCATGAGTCATCACCACCAAATACAGCCAGACCCAATTCATGATCAGGACTGGGTGTACCTTGTTGGGCAGTTTGCCCAAAGAATAGCTGCTCCACAGAGAGGAACACAGCTTCAACAACTGAGGCTACTTCTTGAGGACATGGTATTCCCCAAAACCATCACTTTGGCTCCTCTTCAACCACAACATCAACTCAACTGCAGCCTTGTGCCCTCAGGCTAATTTTCCAGTAAACTTTCCAGTGCATCTTCTTGGGTCAAGGAAAGAAGCCAAGTGTTATATTGAAACTCTGGGAGCCAGGAGTCCACACTGTTGATTGACAGGTGGGTCTGTTGGATATCGGAATGTTCCCAGATGGCTGTGAGGACAGGGGAGAAAGCAGTTGGTCTAGGGTGGTATAAATACCCTGGCAGCCCTGACTTTTGGTTCCTTTCCTTCCCTTGGACTGGAGATCTGTGGATCCTGGTCTTTTGGGATTGAGATTTGCTGGGCTCAACCTTGCAAGATCCTCCTGTCTTGTTCCTGATAACATTATCAACCTGTACCCAGACCATCACTCTTCTGATTCTACTGCCCCTAGCCATTAGGAAATCAATCTTCGGTAGATATCTAGGTTTCACAGGGCCTGGGGAGGGATCTGGGAAGTGGGTAGGAGAAGAAGTGGGTGGCAAGGAGAGGATACCTGAAGACTGGATAGCATAACATCTAGCAGAAAGAAGGTGAATAGACATCAAGCAGCAGTTTGTCTACTCTGGTTTGGCTGTGGCCAGGTTGGACCAGAGAAGCTAACCAACCAGACTCAATTACCTGCCTATACCTCTGAGGGTTTATTATCAAAGTAGTTAGGGTTTCCCAATTCCTCTATCCAGTCCCAATACCCCATCTTTGTTAAATACAGTTAAAGCCTTTTAAGAACCTTCCTGAAGTGGTTATTTATAGCTTCTCTGGGAAGGGAGATACAGTCAGAGACAAATCATTACCAAGCTAATAAAGCCAATTATACACTATCAAACAACCCCAGGTGGGACCTGAAGGGATACCATCCATTGACTGAAGGATCCTGCCTGGGCACTGTTACAAAGGAGGGAGGTGTCACATCATCTAGCTAGGGCAAGCCTCAGTTGATCTTGCCCTAGCAACCTATCTGGGCTATCACTGTTGTCACACAATTACCAGTGGTAGTATCCAGTTTAGGTTTATCCTCCTCCCTCTCTATACATCTCTCTACATTTTATAACACAAGGGACAGAACTATGGCAAGTCCCCCTCCCATTATGAAGGAATGAAGTCACTACTATAGCTGGATTGTACAATGAAATAGTTGCACTCAGAGTACCATGGTTCCTTTTCAATTTTTTAGCAGCAATGTCCCCCAGAAACAGGATTGCCACAGCCAAGGGCTCAGAAGTCATGCCCCCAGAAACTACTCTCCCAGTAGAGCCCAAATTAGGTACTATACCTAGACCTTTTTCAGCTGATCTCAGCATGTTACCACAAGAGCATCACGATCAGATCCAGCTATCTCTATTGGAGAGGAGTGAAGAGCAGCCAAATGAAGCAATCTCTTCTCTTACCCAGTAAGAAAAACTGTAGCCCAGTCCCCATTTTGGTCTTCTTCTCCAAAGAGATCTGGATGAGTCACAGAGGATGTACTTAATGTTTTCAAGCTAGATCCTAATTTTATGGAAAATGAAGAGAAATACAAAACCATTAAGAAAGAAATTCTCCATGAAGGTGACAGTGATTCCAGCACAGACCAAGATGCTGCAAGTAGTGAAGATGAGGAGGAAGAAGAAGTAGGAGATGATGAAGGACAAAAAGTGACCCTCCTTGACAAAACAGAAACCCATCTGGTATCATTTCGGCGTACAATCTATCTCGCTATTCAGTCAAGTTTAGATTTTGAAGAATGTGCTCACAAATTGCTGAAAATGGAGTTCCCTGACAGCCAGATGAAAGAACTTTGCAACATGATACTCGATTGCTGTGCCCAAGAGAGGACATATGTGAAGTTTTTTGGGTTATTGGCAGGGCGTTTCTGCATGCTAAAAAAGGAATACCTGGAATCCTTTGAGGGCATGTTCAAGGAACAGTATGATACCATACATCGCCTAGAAACAAATTACGAAATGTTGCCAAGATGTTTGCCCATCTTTTATATACCGACTCACTTCCATGGAGTGTTCTTGAATGTATAACACTGAGTGAAGAAACTACTACATGTTCCAGTAGAATTTTCATCAAGATACTTTTTCAAGAACTCTGAATACATGGGACTTCCTAACCTTAATGTGAGACTAAAGGATGAAACATTGCAGCCATTCTTTGAAGGATTACTACCCCGGGATAACCCAAGAAATAGTAGGTTTGCCATCAACTTCTTTACTTCCATAGGTCTTGGGGGTTTAACGGATGAATTATGAGAACATCTGAAAAATGATTCCCTACTCCCACTATTAATTCTTCCTTCCATATACCTTTCCTTCCAGATACCTCAGCTGTCTAGTTTCTAGCTAAACCTGGACCAAATTCATTTTGCTATTTCAAGACTGCTTTAGACATAAACAAAGAGACATGAATATACAGCACCTGCATAGGAAGGCTTCAGGAGACTGGTCATAAACCTATTTATTTATGTGAAACAGACAAGGTATGGCTGTCATCTGACTGTTGCCATCTTTAATGACCCATTCTATACAAGTTCATCACCAGCAATAGGTATAATATCTAATCTTTCCATATGATTAAGAGTTCTGGCAAGTGTTCTAAGAGTATGGGGGAATTCCTTCCCTGTGCCTCAGGCATCGAGGGAGTTGATCATTCCTAGGCTGAAGGCTTATCCCAGCCTCAAAATAAGCAGTACTACCCAATTCATCACTAATGTGATCAAAATCCTCAAATAACCAGAGAGTAGGTCTTCTCACTTAGTCAACTATAGCCAAGGACCCAAGTAGCCTGCTACTCTATGAAAAGGACTTTTCTGTTTTCTCCTTTAGTTCAGGAGACTAGTCATTCCTAGTACTAGAAATAGAGATCGCTTGCTTATTTTAGAAACACACCTGAGAGCTGGCCCTGCTGCCATCAATCCAATTTGTTACTGGAAGTAGAATGCACAGTTTTGCCCTATCCCCAAATGATCTCCTTCCTCAATACTGACAATTCTGAGCTGTGTCCAAGAGATCTGAGAAATAGGACCTTAAGGCATACCTACAGAGAGACTTAGTCCAGATAGTGAGATAAAGGAGACTGAAATAGGAGGGAAGAGCAAGAGGATTTTGTTTCAAGATAATATTCCTTATCTTTTAACTCAAAAGCAAAGATGTTTTGCTTTTTTTTTCCTGCTGGGCAAAGCATAACCCAAAGACAAAGCTATCCCGAGACATATATTAGAGTAAACACTCACTTAAAAAAACAAAAAACAATAGTTTTTAAGCTTCTTTAGGGGGAGGCCACTCTTCTCCACATATGCTGCTAGAAAGACAAGAAAACTCTCATCACTTTCCTAAAATCCTAGTGAAAGCTCCATTTGTTTCTTGAACCCACACCAGATACATTTAGTTGCATTAGTTCCATGTAACCATCTAGTAATAGTAGGGAGATTGGACCAATATTTTCCTGTCATCTCCTTTACCATTCTAAGCAGCTAGGTAACAAGGTAAATAGATTGAGGAGCCTGGATCCAAGGATCTATATTTTGTTTTGAGCCTGATGACACTCCCTGTTTGAGCTTGGCTCTTTTCTTCTTGGGTTATGGCAACCTGGAGGGACTGGAAAAGATTCATTTCTTGAGCAGCTGAGTTCTTTGACTAAGCTTGATTCCATAATGCTACATAAGGGGAAGGGCAACAGGAAGGGGCAGGAGCTACCTCACCTGGACCCTGCAGCTTCTGCCACCAGTGCTCCACCCTGTCTTGGCTGGGCTCTTGGGATACAATCAATGCCCACACTTGCCCATATCCTCAACCATCTACCATGGATCCTTCACCTCAGGGTTTTGGTTCAAGACAGAAGAAGCAATGAAATCTGGGGGATCTCCAAAGCTGCTTCCTGCTCCAGAGGCTGGAAAAGAGCTGAATGACTGAATTAAAAGAGGATGATCAAATCTGAAGACTCAGATGTGCTCGTTAAGACAAAGATTGAATTTAACTATGGAAAGGGTTTGACTTCTTTCCCAAGGCCTTGTCAACCTTAAAAATAAAAAAAGCCTCACTGTGAAATTCATAGCAACTAGTTTATCCCAGTGAGAAGGAAATCAGAGACATGCTATTAGATACTGGAACTCTAGGGGTAAAGGTAAATTCCTCTAATGAAAATAATAGCTTGTTTTTAGAGGTTTTTTTTTCCCTCCCCAAAATTGGGGAAGGGCATATCTAAGGAAATTGGAATTGTTACAAGGCTAGCTCTGGTCTGATTCAGAGATCCCTAGACTTGGGGTTTGGGGAGGAACTCATCACAGGCTTCTTTCTCAGGATCTGAGAAATGAGGCAGTTCTGATAGCATCCAGCCATATGAAATGGTCACATATCCCATAGGAATTTGATCCATGATCAGAATCATACTCAAACTCCTTCTCAATTCAATAGACAATTTCAAGAAACCAATGAACCCTTTAGCACCTGTGTCTGAGGATAAATTTGTATATTTAAGTTCACATGCTATTTCTCTTCATCTCTCTGAAACTATGTGGTACCTTCTGTTGATTAGCAGAAATCCCCAGTAATTCCATTTTGGTCAGTCTTTCTGGACATGTGTTGTCCTAGGGTGATCTCCCAGCATGGTAGTTCTGATTATAGTTTTCCTTGACCTGATTAAAGATATGTTCTTAAATACTTCTCTGGTAGTTTTGATTATTAAGATTGACAATACTAAGAGTAAAGTTTCTTGAAGGTAACTTGCCAGACCACGTTAGAGCTTTTCCTCAGAGATTCAGGTTTCATTGAAGAATTAAAATTCTTTTCTTCCTGTAACAGTGTGAACTGAAATTTGCAAAGGGAAACAGGCAGTTGGAGTTGGAATGGACCCTGAAACAGCCCAGCAGAATGTTGCCCCTTTTGGAATGTGAAAGGAGGGGCCACAGAGGAGGAGGAGTTTTCCAACTGTCACTTCACTCCTGACCTAACTGGGACCCAGGGGGGGTTAAATGTTTGGTTGGGAGTTTTGATTTTAGGTGGATCCTGAGTGAATCTAGTTCCTCTGTACCTTTAGTGACTATTGGGAGATCACAACTACCAACATCAGTTTCTACTATCTTCATTTACCAACAAAGAAGACATTGAACATCAATTCTCCAATTTGGCTGGAGAGCCCTGACACTTGGGGAGCGAGATTAAATGGGGAGGGGTCCCTTCCGTGATCCTGCTTGAATTAATTTATGCTGTTACTTCCCTCTTATATTAGTTTAGAAATATTTGATAGGAGATTGTAGGGGGAAGAGAGTTAGCTACTGTGGCCAAGCCTCAGAAGAAGTCCAGAGTGCTCTCTTGGGGAGAAGACATAGTTGATGGTGAAAAGTTCATCCCTTCCCACCTGTACATATGATTCCCCTATACCATTTCCCCTGTACCCTGAATTAACTTATCCTTTAATAAACCCCTGAGAGTTTTGATACTTAGAGTCTGGGGCTCTTACTTTGAGGGGAAGAAAGTGACTGATCTTGTAGCTAAGGGGAAGACTAATTCAAAACACCATCTTGAAGGGCAAAACTACTTGAACTTAGGAGGGGGGAGCCTTGTCTCGATTGTGCTGGCTCTGAGGGTGGGATCCAACCCATTAGGGTCACAACTGAACCCCAACACCTTCCTTCAACATCTCCACTATAGCTTTGCCAGATTGTGAACCTCTGAGTTTATTTCCTCATTGGTCTTCCCAGGGGTGGGGGGGGTGAGAGATTAGCTGATCTGGCCCACTGAATACTATAGGGTGGGGGGTCCTGATAAACTCCTCCAATACCATCAATACTCACTGTCATACACTCCACAGTCTACCTATTTGTCATGATCTCTCTTCAAGGTTATGCTTTCTACATTGAGACTGATCCAAGGAAAGTTCATCTCCGAATTTTCATTGGAAAATTAACACAGCATAAGTATATATACAACTAAGAGTGATTCTCCAAGCTCTTACCAGAACTCATGCTTTGGAGGTATTCTCCAACTGGCTCATCAGCCATCCCACAGAAAAGGAAACTATGTGCATAAACATATTTCAACATTCAGTAATAAGGCATAAATATCAGTGTATTTTAGCTATCATTCATTCATAGGATCCAAGATTCTCCACCATCAGCAGTCTTTTCTGGAGGTCGGGAAGGCTGAGGTAAAGTTAACAGGATGAAAGTGAAGAATAAGGTAGCAAACAAGAAAGATCTAATATCACAAAGGCAGATTTTCATACACTAGCACTTAGAACATTAGAACTGGGAAAGCGATCTGACCAGAAAGTCCAGAGTCCTGTTACTTCTTAGTGCTTCTCAGAAATGGGTATAAATAATTGATGTTTCAAGTTTTCTCCCACATTAGCTGGGACAATATACAGTTCTATCAAAGATACCATTGAGGTTTCATGATTCTAAGGTATGTCTCTAGCAGATATCATGAGCTTTCTGAAGTAATATGTGCCAGATACTTCCTTACTCCTCAGGCCTTTAATCTGCTACCAAATGTTTACCAACTGAAGAGGTTGAATGCCATTAAATTCCCTTCATGTAGTAAAATGCCTGATGATTCCATTTCAGCAAAGATTTACAAGGCATTGGGTTGCTTTTTATATAAAAGTTGACTGAAATCCTCTGGGTTATATGGCAAGAAGACGTTATCTCCCAGGAGCTGATGGATACTTTCATCTCCCATCTCTACAAAGGAAATGGGTTGCCTATGACAATCACATCAGGTCTTAGTCATTACTAGCAAAATTCTTGCCAGAATCCTCCTTAAAAGGCTGATCCTGGGGGACTTCCAGGTTAAGATGGCGGCAGAGTAAAAACCAGCTGCTTAAGCTCTTTTAAGCCACACATATAGGACTCCTCAAGAAGACATAAAAACAAATCCAGATGAAGGGACCCCACAACAGGGCACAGCATTGAAGGTACGTGGGATCAGGGCATTTCCATGCTATAAGGGGGTGAAATACCTCTCACTAAAACGTGAGCTGAGCAACCCCCTCCTCCCCACACTCCCTACAGGGAGCAAAGCCAGGGCACAAGAGTTAGAGCAAGTTTGGGGCATCCATGAAGTCCTTGGCAGCTACGTGGGATCACCAGGGCCTGCTCCTGAGAGCAGCAAGACTTAAGACCCCAAGAGGCTAAAGAACACACAGACTTTGAACACAGACCTTGAGCTCAGGCACAGTCACAGCTGCAGATGCAGATCCTGAGCTCAGGTGCCGATGTTGGGTGGGGACCCAGTGCAGAGGGGTGCATGACTGTGGAAGCAGTGCCCTGAGACTGTTAAGGGAGCTTTGGGCAGAGGAACAAGCAAGGGGACCACCAGGAGGCTTGACCCTGAGAACAACTAGACCCGAGACCTCAGGAGCCTAAAGAGTGCAGACAGACCCTGGGCATGAGGATAAAACTGAGAGGGTGCATGGTGCAGTGACTCAGAGGAAAACTACTCCACAGCTCCATAGGCAGGAGCAGAACCAGGAGAACCCTATACACAGAAACCAATACACTGTGGTAAAATAGAATGCAATGGACTTCTGTACTAGCAGTAATGCAACAATCCCAATTCTGAGGGATTTACGGAAAAGAACACTACTCACATTCAGAGGAAGAACTGTAGGAGAGGAACACAGAAGGAAAGCAACTGCTTGAATACATAGGTTGATGTAGACATGATTGGGGATGTAGACTCGAATCTACCACACCAATGCAACTATCAACAATTTGGAAATAAGTCTTGGTCTTATGCACATGTTAAAACCAGTGGAAATGTGCATTGGCTGTGGCGGGGGGGGGGGGAGGAGGGAGGAGGATGAAGGGGCAAATAAGAACATGAATCATGTAACCATGATAACTTTTCTAAAAAATAAAAATTAAAAAAAAATGAAAAAAGAGGCTAATCCTTCACTGAAAGGTTATCTACCTGACAACCAGTGTAGCTTCAGAAAGGGCTGAGGAGTGGTCATGATGTTTGCTGCCTGACAACTCCAGGAGATGACAGGGGCAGAACATTCATCAATCTTGACCTTTGATACAATCAATGGAGAAGGTTGGTGGAAGATCATGCCCAAATTGAGTTTCTTAGCAAAGTTCACCAGTATTGAATGTCAGCATGTTTGCATGGGTTCCCATGATGGACACCAAAGGAGTGAGGTTAGAAATGGTCTCTCATGTGTTTTAGCATGATGTTTCCAAGTGATACTTTTCAATTGTGTTCAGTGAGGATGAAAATGGCATCAAGGTCAGCTACCTCACTGATGGTGAATTCACTTGAGAAGGATAGGTCAAGACTAAAGTGGAGGGAGAGTTGGGGAACAATTTAGTGCACTGATGATTGTGTACCCAATGCAACCTCTAAGACTGAAACACAACAGAATATTGGTCGATTCTTCTCCCATTGGGCTAATTTTGGCCTGACAGTCAACAGAAGTTCTTCACCATCTAGGACTACACTATCCGCATGTAGAACCATAATTTGCATGGAGAAGTGAACTTATCCAAAGCATGAAACATTTATCTTGGCAGTATGGTTCCTAGGAATGCACACAGATAATGAGGTTTACACATGAATTGTCAGAGCTAGCCAAGTGTTTGGGAAGCTGGGGAGGGAAGTGTCTGAGAGAAAAGGTATTAGGCTAGTACCAAACTAAAAGTCTACAGAGCACTGTTGTATGCCTGTGAAACCTTTCTTGTGTGCCCATGGTCACACAGCTAGTAATCGACACGAGTTCAAATTCTACTGAAGACAACTCCAAATTCTGGTAAAAACCAAAGACTACGTCCAGTAAAGCAGAAGCGAATGGTGTCATTGAACAAAAGGGTTTGGGGACAAGTATTCATCGATTCACACAACTGAAAAGAAATACCAACCTATCCAGCTACAGCTGTGGATTCTATAGCCCCAAGGGCAATAAGTCATATTTTCAAGAAAAGATTAGTATTACAAAAACTAGGGACCAAGTATCCTAGAGAACATTAAAGTGACCACAAAAGAGCAGACCAAAGTAGAAGCCCAGGTAAGGAGCCTCCCCCTCATGGATTCCAGCATACTGCTATATTAAGGACTAAACAGGTTAGCAAAGTATTTCATGCCCATTGGAGGACAAAATCCTGTGCAAATGCCATGATCCTTCCACTTCCACATCTCCAACTGGAGTGGGGTGGAGTGTTACATGTTTCACTCAAAGATTTTAGATAGTAGAATGAGGAAATCAGAAATTTAGAATAAAGAATTTTCACCCACAATGAAAAGGGTGAATCGATAAAGAGTATCAATCTAAGGACAATTAGAAGTGGATGAAATAGTCAGAAAAACTAGCAATGATACAGTTTTAAAGTATGAGAAATGTCTTCTAAATTTCTTTTTATTCTAATAGCCCTGGGATGCTTCTGTATCTCAAGATGACTTTGTCATCTGCCTTGTATCTGGAACCTCATGTTACCACCTAGTAGAGAGTTCCTTGAAAGCATGGAGCATTTTAATCTCAGAGCTTCAAAAAGAAAGGTAGGTCCAGAGTTGCACGTGCCAAGCGTGTAATGTGTACATATCCGACTCATCCATGAGGAAACTTAGGTGGGCTATAACTTCCCTAAGTGAAGGAAGTTCTCTAATCAAGAACTTAAGTGACATCTTGACAGGTGGCTCTCATAATTCTTGAATCCTCTAATAATTCTTTTGCTCTGATCCAATTGAGTAAACTTGTGGAGATGATCCTTTGCAAACCTGCTGAGCCTACAAAGGCTGGCTTCATTTACAAAGATCCTCAAAGAATCTGTCCAGGATACAGAATGTGGTTCAACTCACACACAATATGGAAGCAGTTTTTATCTGATGAAGCAACTTTGCAGACCACTTGTAGACTATTTCCCTATTGTATACTACATTTGGAAATTGGAAAGCAAAATAAAGACCTGCCAAAACCTATCTTTGGCTCAGTGTCTCTCTTTTCCTTCTACTTCTTTCTTTAAGGCTAGTGTGCTTGACAAATCAGGGGTGGGAACTCCTTCATTGTTTCTGAGTTGTGAGTTCTTTGATGCACTCACACAAGGTGTTAACTTACTGAGGGGTGGTGATTTGGTGAGAAAGCAGAAAGGGATTTTTTTAATGGATCTCACCTGAATAGGTTGGAGAGTTCACACCTTCTTTAAGTNGAGTCAGCTTTCCAAGCAATATTCAAGCAGAGATCTCCCTTCCCACACAAAGATTAAATACAGACAAACCACTCAAGATGCTCCTGAAGAGGTTTGCAACCATAACTTTAGGCGAGAACTAGAAGAAAGAGAGAGAGTTGCTTCAAGAGAAAAAATCAGAAATTGTCCAACTAGAGAGCACACAACCTCATCTTCTGTGTCTAAGAAACCTCGCTTAGATCAGATTCCTGCTGCCAACCTTGATGCAGACGAGCCACTTACAGATGAAGATGAAGATTTTGAGGAAGAAAGTGAAGATGATGACACTACAGCTCTATTGGCAGAACTAGAAAAAATAAAAAAAGAAAGAGCTGAAGAACAAGCCAGAAAGGAACAAGAACAAAAGGCTATAGAAGAAAGAGTTCGAATGGAAAATATCCTGAATGGAAACCTTCTCCTTAATCTCACTGGCCCCTCTCAGCCTCAGGCCAACTTCAAAGTAAAGAGGAGGTGGGATGATGATGTTGTCTTTAAGAACTGTGCCAAAGGAGTAGATGAACTGAAAAAGGACAAAAGATTTGTAAATGATACTCTTCGATCAAAAAATCATAAGAAGTTCATGGAGAAATACTTCAAGTAGTACAGTTTTATGTGTTAATTATTAAAAAGGGACATATTCAAACTTAAAGGGTCATCCTAACTTCAATTTAATCTAGATTTTCTTCCCACACTCTTACTGGCTTATAAATTTCCTCCATTATAAATTCTAAGATACCATCCATTTTTATAAGTAATATTTTATTTGATAATGCCATCCTAGATCTAGGATTTGGTTTAACCCCTTTTCCTACAGTGATGATTTTTTCATTTAATAAAACAGGTTGTGTTCTGTGAATGTTAAAATAAAGACCAACACAAGAGATGTGAAGATCAAATAGACAAGTCTTGGTAGCTGCTTATACAAAATTTCTCCATTCAGGAGGGAAAAACTGATTATCTAATCCCAATGGCTGCTCCTACCTCAAGAGGAGACTTAAAACAAGTAATCTCTGTAAAATCTTTTGCAAACTGCAAAGCAAAGTCAAAATGTTTACTCTTATTCTAATAGTCTTCCTACTTTTACAAAAAGCCATGCCAGTTCCTCACAGGGTAGAACTGAGAAAAACTGAGTAGAAAAGACAAAGGCAGATGTTGTATTGATAGGAGAAAACAACTTCCTAAGGAATAGAACTCATCCAAAATGGAATGGACTGTCTCAGTGGGGCTCCTCATCTCTGCTGCTCTTCAAGGGAAGATTGTATGACCACTTTTCAGGGATCTTGTAGAGAACAGATAGGGGTTTCCCTTGAGGAACCTTCCCACTCAGATTCTATGATATCCAAAACAGAATTTATGACCCTTCCTCTAGAACTCCTTTTTCTGGCTTCAATCTTTCTCAGGGTTCAAAAACTTCAGGCTGTTCTCTGCTGTGTACCATCCCCAATCCCTGAGAGTCTCCTATAAACCCTGTCCTCCCTCCAGAACAACCTTTTGCTCCCCTGTGAAGCTGGGATTCCTAGGTTGAAAGTGGGAACAGCTGTGCCCAGAAGGCTGTGTTTGGATACAGCTGCCCAGTACTTTGTGGGTGTACTTAAGAGGAATTGGCACTTGGATTAGGTATGAAAGAAACTGACTTGAGGGCAAGAAGGTTTTTTTTGTAGATTGTTGAGAGGGGAGTTAGCCCCAGGATTCATACAGGAATCAGAGTGTGTTTGTGAGAAACCACATATGGGAAGACTGTCCTGCACTTAGACCCCTTGTGGTTAAGAGTGCAAGAGAATCCTTATGTGTTCAGATAGCAAATTGGAACCCCTAAGAGTGTTTTGGGATTGAATGCAAGCTTGAGGGCATGTGACAAGTGGTTATACTGGGTTCCTCATCTTATCTTGTGGTGATGATCCAAGGGATGGAGTGCTGAGATGAAGCACAAGGCAGGTTTCCATATTCCATAGCAAATGACTTTGAATGACAAAGATGTGGTCTCAAGAGTCTCTCAAAAAGAGACAGCAGCATGGGCATGCAGGGGATATGGATCCCAGAGATTGTGAACATCTCACCCTCTTGATTCCTGCTGCCATTTCCCCCACCTGGTTTTTCTTTTCTCAGTGGAACTGCAAAACAGAACTTCCCAGCTTCTCCCTCCTTATGGTCTTGTCCTTTGGTCCCTGGACCTTTGGACAACTTCTCTAGCTCCTCCTCTGCTTGGAAGGTATCAATGGCAGGATCCCCCAGGCTTTGCCCCATCTTGTTAAAGGCAGCCTCTGAAACATTTGAAATCAAATATGGTGTATGACTAGATTATAGGAGGATAATCTTTACTAATAACAATAATTATCCCCATTAAAGGCATTTCCTTAAATATAAAGCATCAAAGCAGCAGTTTTCAATTAACTTTCCTAAGCTCCTGGAACCAACTCATCCATTCAGGGGTCTTTAATCTCTTCATAAGTCTTGTAGCTTGGGTATTTCTGATTGTGTTATTGCATGTGGCTTTCTGCAACTATACAGAAAAAGGAATATGTCAACATATATCTGTGAGCAAGTGTTTATCTCTGTACTTTGCTTATGTACACGGGATATATATTTGTATACCTCTGAGAATGTTGGTATAAGTGTGTGTTTTTGCATCTGTATTCTATCTCCCAAGGTGGTCCATTCCACTATAGGACAATTTTAGTTATTAGGAATTTTTTTTTTACTGATGTGACTAAGTTGGCAAAGACTATTTATAGGGATTTTTATAAGGTATTTAAAAGTTAGGGGAGACATTAAAAGTCACCTAATCTGGCCTACTTCACTTTACAGATGAGAAAACAGATACAGAAATATTAAATGATTTTTTGTTTGTTTTTTAAACCCTTAATTTCTGTGTATTGGTTCCTAGGTGGAAGAGTGGTGAGGGTGGGCAATGGGGGTCAAGTGAGAGAGCCAAGACTCAATGAGTGCCAGAAGATGAAAGAAGGGAAAAGGAAAGATTTGCAAGGAAAGTAAACTTTGCCTATTGAACAGGTATTGGAAGGAATGAGTATCTTTAAAATGGGACACCAAGGGGATTGGGCTGAGGGGGATAGGGATAAGGGAGGAGGTAAGAAAGGGTCATGAATAATAATGGTTGGAGATTCAGAATCACCAGATGAGAAGGGTAGGATCAAGTAGGAGTCTGTTCCTTATTAAAGAATGAGTTCAGGTAGATTGTCAACATCCTTGGGGTTTTGACCTCAAGTGTAATGCATCAGGTGAGAGGACCAATGTGGGAAGCTTGATTGAATGGTATTTTTATCCTATTCTTTCAGGCAGGCCAGGCCAAGAGAGCAGGAGGGAATGAAATTTCTCTCTGTCCCATGTAGGTAGAAAGAGTCCCCTACAAATAGGAAAAGACCAGTCAGGGAGACTGGCAAGAGATGGAGTCATGTTTCTTCCCTGCAAGCGGGAAGTGATCTACTCAATCTATCAAACATATTAATAAAGTGGAGTCAAGAGCCAGACCCAGCTCTTCTGACTTGAGAACCAGAGATCTATTCCAACACACCACTCTACTTCCTCTATGTATCCAGTTTTGCTTTAAAAAAAAAAGGAGCAGTATATTGGAACAAATCTGAAGAAACTAACTGATTTCTATTTCTTTCCTCTTCCAAATTTTGATCTCATGTCTTAATGATGGCCTCTTGGCAACAGGTTTTGGAATGAACTTCAAAGAATCACCAAGTGTTTTCCAAGAGTGAATTCAAAAAGACATTGAAAGGTGAGAAGGGCCTGGGAAACTAGGTGATGGCTGAACAACCACTTAACATTTTACTTAAACAAAATAGAAAGGGGTTCTAACAAACCACGTTAACCGACCCCCCCCAACATCAGAGGTCTTGATTTATGTGCAGAAGGGACTAGTTATAGCTCTATTCCATGGACCCTAAGAACGAAAAGGCAGGGCTGGGCAAATGGTATGATCTTGTGTTCAGGAGATAGGAGGAAGGAGGAAAATGCCAAAGGGGAGAAGAGCTCACCTAGCTCATCTGCACTTTCTTAGTTTCCTATTTGAGTTAATTAGACTCACTAACTAGATGTTGAATTCAACTGTTTCTCTGCTTCTGAAGGAGATCAAATTTCCTCATCCTCTAAATTTAAGCGTCCTGGTACAAGGCCCTGCTCACCCCACCCTAGCTAGGATACTTCTTTAGAGGACTTCTGGGGCTTTTTAGAAAGAACTTCTACTCTCTGGTTCATAGGAGTGGCTCTCACATTGTGGCTGGAAACTGCCTGTGCTGAGGTAGAAGAACATTGAATTTGGAATCAGAGGACCTGAGTTTGATCCTGCTTATGATATTTACTAACTATATGACCTTAAATATACTTTCTCTATTAATTTTGGTTTCCTCATCTTTAAAACATTCTCTGTTCTAAAAGCCCAGATCTGACGTTCTCTGTCCTAATATCCATCCACATCTGGCATTATGCCTTCAAGCTCTGGCATTCTATACTCTAAAGTCCTTTATAACCCATACTCAATGGAATGCAGAGTTAGACCTGAAATGAGGAAGCCCTGAGTTCAAATCCAAACTCAAGCACATTCACTAATTGTGTGATGCTGGGCAAGTCACTTAATATTTAATCTGCCTCAGTTTCTTCAACTGTAAATAATAATAAACACCTGTCTCCTCCAGTGGTTTTTTGTGAGGATAAAATGAGGCAATTAAAAAGCACATTGTAAACTTTAACCCTTAAAGTGCAATATAAATGCAAACTATTATTACTCTAGAATACTTTTTCAAGAACTTTGTGAATACATGGGACTTCCTAAGCTTAATGCAAGACTGAAGGTTGAAACGCTGCAGCCATTCTTTGAAGGATTACTACCCCGAGATAACCCAAGAAATACTAGGTTTGCTAACTTCTTTACTTTCATAGGTCTTGGAGGTTTAACTGACGAATTTTGAGAACATCTGAAAAATGCACCCAAGATTGTCATGGCAAAGAAACATGATGTTGAGTTATCAGATTCCTCCTTTTCCTCTTCTGAAGCTGACTCCTGAAACTTATTCTGACAGCAGTAACAGCAGCTCAAAACTTGTCCAGTGACAACTTCAGTGACAGATCATCTACTAGCTCTAGCCATAGTTCTGATTCAGGTAAAAAAGAGAAAAATGTGCAAAGAAAAAAAGAAAAAGAAACAGAGAATATTTAAGAAAACAAAGGAAAAGGGACAGCAAGAGACAAGAACTGAAGGAGTAAGATCAGGAAAAAGGAGATTATCATTTAAAAGATTCTACTACAGAATAAAACAATTGCAGGGCTTTAAAGGATAGATCCTGACATATAGATTCAGAAAAATCTAGTGATACCAAGCTGACAATGAAAAACACAGAATCAAGACTTTCTGAGATAAAGCCAAGATGGAGTAATCTAGAGTAGCTCTGTACCATCATGACAATCCTCTCTGACCAAGGTTAAAATATTGCCACAAAATGAATACAGGAATGAAAGAACCAATAAGACGACAGATTGAAAGAAAAATCCAAAATGTAGGCAAAGAACACCTGTGGCACTGGGGGTAGAGTAGAGCAGACTCAGCAAGAAGCTGTAACAAGGAAGGAAGAGCAATCCAAGAACAAGCCACATTTCTGCCCCCACCCCAGCACACATTTGCTGTCGAAGGTTTGGATCCTATGCCTAACCCTAGATCCAAACCCCAAGATCCTGCTTGGGCAAATAGTGGTACAAGCCAACCCATACTCCTTGAAATTTCAAACCTGTGGAGAATTCTGAAGCCCCAGCCCAGGAAATTCTAGTCTGGTTTTGGAATAGACTGAGACCAAAAACTGTGGATGACCTTAGGGTCTTTGATGTCTGACCAAACTCCAAGAGTTCCACAATACTGCTTCAGTTGTCTTTGTGGCCATGGTCATTGGAACAAATCATTGTCATCTGCTCATCCCACTGGGGGAGGTCTTCACATGCTTGAGGTAGACATCAACCCAAATCAGTTTGAAAGCATGTTTGTTACCCTCAGATCTGGTTTAACCCATCTGATCATATTTAGCAAAGGCCACATCTTTTTCAATAATCTTAAAATGACCCCTAGGACAAATAGAATTGTCACTGTGTTCCTGAAAGGCTTTTGGCATACTTGAGCAATGTCATTTTTAATGTGTTTGGTTTGGGGAAGCCAGATGCCTATAATCCCTAGAGAATTAAAAATGAATATCTGAGGACAACCAAGAAATACATGACAATTACATGCAGGTTGCAGCATTTTTTTAACCCTTAACTTCTGTGTATTGGCTCCTAGGTGGAAGAATGGTAAGGGTGGGCAATGGGGGTTAAGTGACTTGCCCAGGGTCACATAGCTGGGAAGTGTCTGAGGCCAGAGTGGAACCTAGGATCTCCCATCTCTAGGCCTGACTCTCAAGCCACTGAGCTACCCAGCTGCCCCCTGCAGCATGTTCTAAATTAAAATTTTAGAAATTTTTATAATGAAAGGTTTTCAAGAAATGTAAGATTAAAATATAGATGGCTTGGACATGGGCTAAGGATGAAAAAATAAGTGATAGATGAGGCAAGTCCAGTATATACTTAATAGTGATTTGGGGAAGACATGCATGAATTTGTGATCTGTCATTCTAAGGCGCTCCCACACTTATGAGAACTGAATTATTCAAGTGGTTTTCAAATATCTGAATAGCTGAAGAAAGTATCACCATGGAGTGTGTGTTGGTCTGTTATAATGGAAAGTCAAGTGACAATTTGCATAGACAGTAATAAGGTGATCCTATTCTTACCATGAATAGAGATTCAATTCCAAGGCAAGAGTGGTCTTAGTTTAATATTAGGGAGAGGCATCAAAAAGGAAATTCAAAAGAGCAGGAGCAAAAAAGGAGCCAACGTTAGGCAAAGCTGAGAACAGATTTAACTTAAAGTTTATTATTGGTAATGAAGAGCTGACCAAACCAATTTCTAGGACATAGCGCCATTTAATTACATTATCTCATCTTCAGCAAAGAGCCGAGATAACTAATGATTATTGATGTTAACATCAGTTATCCTTGATTTAAAGACTCATTTGCCCATTGTTCCACCTAGATGACATCCGTATCAATTTAAAAAGCTGGATCATTTGATGTTTATTTAGTACCAAAGGATATTCTGGGCACTTGAATAAGCTCTCAGCCCTATGCCCCTGGATGGGCATTCACCTTATCTAGTTAGGCACTTTTTCAATCTCATGATGCTAGTGGTCCAAATCTAGGAGCTTTATTTAACCCTCTGGCTAGGGAACCTTCACCCTAGTGTAGCACTGAGAAGGAAATGGTTACCCTCCAACATGAGAAAAAAAAGTTACAACATTCAGGACAAAATGATGACTTACCATAATAGGGAAGATGGACAAAAGGCTGCCCTCAAATTTCTAGTGAGGATGAATTAACTCAAAGTGAGAAGTAGCATCAGAGGGGGACAATCATGGACAATTACAGGTACTTTCAGGTTCTAGTTCTAGCCTAAGATCCCTTAAGTAGTAGTTCTGAATCTAAGACATGTTGTCAGGGGAACCAGATGCAAATGTTTAAACAATGGAAATTCCATTGGAAACTTCATTTGAAACTGTCTTGTCATAGTGTTAACTTGTTAAATTTCCCCTTATAGTCATCTTATCCCAAAAGATTTTGAGGCCCTTTCCAAGATGTTACCTTCATGTTGTGTGCATCAGTTTTTCACTCTAGATTGAGAATGTTACATGAACAGTCAAACTGGGCTCTAACTTGGGCAGAGGAATAAAAATTCAAGTCTTAGAAAGGCTTCTGAAGACAGTGAGAGAAGCGCGAAAACAATCAGCAAACATTTTCATACAACTATTTTAAGGGAAGAGCTGTAATAACAGGCTACTCAGGATTTAGAGTAATTCACATTTCAGTTCAGTAGTGAGTGCCAGTCTCAGGTTCCAACATGATTTTCCTTGCTACCAATCTCAAAGTCATCAAAGAGACCTTTGGGGAAGAGAGGCTCGCCTTTACTCTTTAGATTTATATGAAAAGGTCAGAAAAGTAATTTTTCTATTTCATGCTTTTTCTTGAAATATCCAGCTCTGAGAAGTTTAACTTTTCAAGAAAATTGCTATCCTGAGGGCCGAGTATTGCTACTCCTTGACCCATTGGGTAAAGGAGAATTCTAGGGACTGAAAGGGCACTATGGCTGCCTTCATCTCCAGAAGTTTTCTGACTTCTCACGTACTGAATCAACGTACAAAAGTTTGTCAGGAAGAACAGAATAGGAGTGATTTAGAGAAACCTGAGAAGATAATAGTTAACTGAGAGAAAATAGAAAGAATAATGTTTAGGTCACACCATGGCAAGTCAAAATCAACTCCTTTATAGTACCACAACTCTCATTGTCTCAGTTAATTCTTGTCTGACTCAAATATGCATTAAGACTTATATGCTCTGGGCAGCTCAGTGGATGGAGAGTCAGGTCCAGAGACGGGAGGTCCTGGGTTCAAAGCCAACCTCAGACACTTCCCAGCTGTGTGACCCTGGGCAAGTCACTTGACCACCATTGCCCACCCTTGCCACTCTTCCACCTAGGAGCCAATACACAGAAGTTAAGGGTTTTTAAAAAAAAGGCATATGCTCTCTCCAGTGGTGGCTGTTTGGATGCACTTTCACTGCAAGAGCAAGAATGCTATCCCACCTCCAGAGAAAGAACTGTTGTAATGCAGATGAACTTATACAATTTTTCATGTTTGTTTTTATTTTGGGGGTTTTGGTTTATGTGGACATTCTCTTACAATGATCCATGTGGAAGTATGTTTTGCATAATACATAAATAATCCAGATAAAATTGCCCCAGGAGGAGAGAAGAAGGAAGCCAATTTGGATTTTGAGTTCATAAAACACATGCTGAAAATTACTACATGTAATTGGAAAAATAAAATACGAAAAAATTGTGTCATTTCATCTTTGGCAATTAGTAGACCAGTGATTGGCCCCCTCTTTAAAAAGTCTGCCCAAGGAAAGGAAATGCTCATCTGTCAGTCTGTTTCTAAGGCATCTCTTTGGAAGTTTCATTGTATTGTATCCTACTTATTGTATTCATCAGATTAGGAATAATGTCCATGGCCAGATAGAACATTTCAGGGGGCTGCATCTGGCTTCACAGGCCGTAGTTTGCCCATCACTGCCCTATACTATGAAAACCCCTCATGTAAAGGGACCTGTGCACAAAATTGGCCATTTCCTTTCCTATACACTTAGAACTTATCCTCTTGTCATAGAGTCCCTTGTCCCATTCCACCTATTGCTTTCCAAGGGCTTCTGACTTCTCTTCCCTCTTGATTGTTCAAATGTGAGAATATGTCCAATTTTCTCCCTTTTCCCTCTCCCGCCACAACTCCTGAGGGATCTGAGACTCTAAGGGAAACTGAGGGGCAAGACAAATGACTAATTTTATTGTTCGGTGAACTACATGACAATGAAGTACATAGGAATATAACATGCATGGATAACGAACAGAAGAGATCGGAAACATCCAAAACCGTACCTAAAAACAAAAGCCATCTTTTTGAAACCCTCTCCTCTTGATTATGTTTTTAGCACCTATTTTTTAACTCTTGTACATGCAGATAAACTGCATGGTTAACTCAGGTAGAACAACCTTCACAAAGACAACGATCATTTTCAGTTTTATTTCTGTGTATTAGAAGCATAGTTCAGTTTGATATTATGGAGATTCCAAATGTTTGACTAAATTAAAATCAAAGAATCAAAACTGCTGAGAAGCCATTTAGAAAAGTCTTCTGAATAATTTTGCCTCTTCAAGAGGTTCCTCACCCCTTGACGCAATAGCTCAGGATGTTTTCTAGGACTTGGACTTTTAAGTTCCTTAACCAATTGGTTTCTCAATCAATAGGATCAAGAAGACCAGAATAAGCCAATTTTTGGTTCATATTTAACCAAAAAAGTGAGTCATCACAACAAGCAGTTTAGATTATCAGTTTGAAGTCTTTCCTAGACATATCTTTCTTAATGCTCTACCTCTTTATCGGGCATATAAGATAGTTTAATATTTTCTTCATTATGTTTCATGTTTTAGCTATATCATTAAGGTAGCCATCATTGCCGCTTTTCAAGTACCACGTGATACTAATTCTCTATCAAGGAGGAACTGTGATTCATTTTAACTGAACAGCATCAGGTTGAGATGTTCTTCCTTTGTGTAATTCAAGAAGTTTCTATTGTTACTCAACATCAAGAAGAACCTTTTAAGATTTCAAGATGGGGTAGTGAGGTGGTTCAGTCAATTGAAATAATTTATTACCCATCTCAAATACTATTGACTGAACTAGAACATTTCAGCTAACTCTTACATAAGGGGTTCATAACCATGGTCCATGAACTTGAATTGTGAGAAGTCTGTCTTTTTTATTTTTTAATTTTTAAAATTTCTTTTTAATTAGTTTTTTTATCTTTGTTTTATCTAGGGTTTGCTTCTCCTTGAAATTCTATGTATTTTAGTTAATGCATGCCTTTGAGAAGTCTATGTAGACATGACCAGAATAAATGCTGCTATGCATCTAAGACAAAAAGTGAGGGATCCTTGACCTACATGAATTTATACTAAGCTGACACTCACTGCTTAACTAGAACTTTTTATAATTAGATTGCATGTAAAAGACATGATTTCCCGTCTAGGAATGGCCACGGTACCACTTATCCTCAGAAGTCATCACAGGGGCAAGGTGGGGTATAAGGCTGGTAGAAAATAAGAAAAAAAGTCTATTGTGGAATCCGCATCTCCTCTAGCATGGGTGGAACTTTTTAAAACACTATCCAGGCTTCAAAGCTGAAGGCCAAAGACAAAGGGTCAATAATGGGCACAACATGGAAGCATTCCGGTTTGGACCACAGTTAACTTTTAAACATCAGTTTAGCAAAGAAAGAACTCTATTCTGATATGACAGTGACTAGATTAGCTGCTAGAGCAGCAAAGCAGATGCCTAAACTCAACCTCTTTCAAGAAGATTGTTTTCCACTAAGTTTTGGCATCAAAGAAAAACAACTGAAGGAAGACATCCTCCAAAGACTGACCTTAAAACTGACAAAGTAAAGGACCTTCCCTTCCAGTGCTGGTGGGAAGTAAGTTCTCCCAAGAACCTACTTACTAAAGGACCTGATCAAAGTTTATAAAATTGCCAAATGGAAGAAGCCCAAATTTCTTTGAAAAGAAAGCTTACCTCAGAAATGTTTCCCCAAATGAGATATAAATGGTAACAGGAATCTAAGAATAAAACTTTTACTTTCTTTCAAACTCACTAATGTTCCATCTCAGCAAGACTCAATTGATTTGCAAAGTCCTAAATGATCCCAGGAAATTCTGGATAAAAGATCATCTTTCAAATAAAAGTAAATACTAAATCAAATTCAGATGAATTCCACTAAACACACATCCCTTTTGCTTGAAATAAAGGAACCTCAAAGCAACACTATCACTGCTTATGTATCTTTTTTTCATTTACTTGTACCATTTTAAGTCCCAAACTTTCTTCCTTCCTCCCTCCATATCCCACATTAGAGAAGACCACCATTTGACAAAGGTTATGTAGTACTACACTTCAGAAATATCCATTTGAAAAATGAGATGGACAGGATTGTGCCATGAGTGGCAAAGAAACTTAGGCCATTCCTGATGACACTAAAGCAGTGATGGGCAAACTACTGCCTGCAGGCCAGATTGGGGGGCGGTGCCTGAAATTTAAAAAAAAATTTTTTTTTTTTTTTTAGAAAACTTCCATGGTAACGTGATTCATGTTCTTACTTTCCCCTTCACCTCCCCCAAACCTCCCATAGCCAAAGCACATTTCCACTGGTTTTAACATGTGTCATCAATCAAGACCTATTATCATATTATTGATAGTTGCATCAGTGTAGTCATTTCCAGTCTTCATCCCCAATCATGTCCACATCAACCCATGTGCTCAAGCCATTTTTTTCTTCTATGTTTCCACTCCTGCAGTTCTTCTGAATGTGGGTAGCATCTTTTCCATAAATCCCTGAGAATTGTCCTGGGTCATTGCACTGCTGCCATTACAGAAGTCTATTACAATCGATTTTACCACAGTGTATCCGTCTCTGTGTACAATGTTCTTCTGGCTCTGCTCCTTTCGCTCTGCATCAGTTCCTGGAGGTCTTTCCAGTTCACATGGAATTCCTCCAGTTTGTTATTCCTTTCAGCGCAATAATATTCTATCACCAGCATATACCACAATTTGTTCAGCCATTCCCCAATTGAAGGGCATCCCCTCATTTTCCAGTTTTTTGCTACCACAAAAAGTGCAGCTATAAATATTTTTGTGCAAGTCTTTTTCCTTATGATCTCTTTGGGGTACAAACCAAGCAGTGGTATGGCTGGATCAAAGGGCAGGCATTCTTTTATAGCCCTTTGAGCATGATTCCAAATTGCCAGCCAGAATGGTTGGATCAGTTCACAACTCCACCAGCAATGCATTAATGTCCCAATTTTGCCACCTCCCCTCCAGCATTCATTACTCCCCCTAATTTGAACCCAGGACCTCCCATCTCTGGGTCTGGCTCTCAATCCACTGAGCCACCTAGCTGCCACCTTGACCACATAATTTATAAAATTATTGTCCAACCATTAAGTTTAACCCTTATAGATGCTATAAAACTTCAATGAAACAAAAAAACCTATGACTCAGATAAGTAGTTCCTATAGTATTCCAAAGCAAAGGAAATTGAAAAGATAATTATCTACGCTATGTTTTTCAGACTCAAAAGCCTAGTTAACTCATTCTCAGGCCCTAAGTCATTCTGGTGCAGTGGAGAGAACTGATTTTGGAGTCCGAATGCCTTGGCTCAAATCCTAACTCTACCAATAAATACACGTATGACTGAGCAACCTTGTTTTACCTTGGGGTATGGACAATGGACCAAGGCATTTGGACTCCAAAATCAATTCTCTCCACTGCACCAGAATTTGTGTTTTTTTTTTAATCTTTTAAAACTCTTACCTTTTGACTTGCAATCAATACTGTGTATTGGTTCCAAGGCAGAAGAGCAGTAAGGGCTAAGCAATAAGGGTTAAGTGACATGCTCAGGGTCACATAGCTAGGAAGTATTTGAGGCCTAATTTGAACCCAGGACCTTCTATCTCTGGGACTGGCTCTCAATCCACTGAGCCACCCAGCTACCACCAGAATTGTGTTTTTTTTTTAAGATCCTGAACATTAAGTCCTTTGTTCTTGAATATACATATTCATCCATGAATCCTGATGACCATTCAAAAATAGTCTCAAGAATTGCAATTCCTTAGATACATTATGCTTTGAAGATTTGAAAATGACTTCAAAACATCTTTTATTCCAACCAATACTTAAAGAAAGGCTTTTCCATGAGGGTTTATCCAGCTATTTGTGTGACTTCCATTAATGAGGAAGCTCCTATGCTCCTGATCAAGCCCATTCCATTTTTGGACAGCTCCCACCCAACCTTGCTAAATTAGTTTCTCTACCCCCCCAAAAAAAATTCTACCAATTTCTCTTCATAAGAGGCCACCTGTTGCCAATCAGAAGACATATGTAACTTCTGTGTGAGTCAAATATTTGAAAGCAATCATCTCACCTCCCCCCAATCCCAAGTCTTTTCCCCAGGCTAAAAAGACATGCCGAAATCCTTTTCTAAAAAGGTTGAAGATGAGTACATGGATTTGTAAATTTATCCCAGTCTTACTCACATCTGACTGGCACTGGGTTACTGGCACAAGATGTCTTTGAAGAGATTCTTCGAGACTTCTCCTGCGACTCCAAAAGCAGATAGAGACTACAATATACACTCTCAACATTGTATTTTATATACATCCATCCATATAGTAAAAAGCTCACAAATCAGGCTCCTAGATGGCACTTCTCAGTATATGAGAGATCACTTGTATTGACCTTATTTAACTTTGGAAGAGTAGAATTCTGGGGCAATGCCTTGCTAATGAGTTTTGTGCAGGTGGAAAATTTGCCACACCTGAGCTACATTCCCAGCATCCTTTTAAGTAATCCTCATTTGACATACAGAGGCTGGGGAGATAAATTTGGCTAAGACCCACCCTGTGGGGCTCTTTTTGGGCTTTGCTTTGGGTTAAAGTGTGGCAGTTATGGGTCTCTGGCTCTGTGCTCTGCTCGCTTAGCTGAAGGAATCCCTTTTTCCCCCCTCTCATTTTTGTTATTATTAAATCCTTTAATTTAAAATTTTATTCTCACAGTTTACTTGCTTTGAGAGTCTGCCCTATCCTAGTAATCTTTTAGCCATAGCTATAGTCTAAAAGGCTATAAGAATGACCATTTTATTTGACAGGCCATTTAATGCCATTAAGTCTCTTATCTCTAAGATCAAATGTAAGTTCTTATTTAGATTGAAAGTCCTTCTCAGGGCAGCTGGATTGAGATCCAGGCCTAGAGAGGGGAGGTCCTAGGTTAAAATCTGGCCTCAGACACTTCCCAGCTGTGTGACCCTGGGTAAGTCACTTGACACCCCCCCCCCATTGCCTACTCTTACCACTCTTCCGCCTTGGAGCCAATACATAATATTGACTCTAAGACGGAAGGTAAGGGTTTTAGGGAAAAAATTTTTTTAAGAAGAAAGTCCTTCTCAACTTGTCCCCAACACATCTCAGCTTCATATATATTATTCCATCTTCACACATTGTCTTAAGTCCAATTGGACTTCTTGTTCCCTGTAATCTAACCTCTGTCATTGCACTGTGTGTTCTCAATGGCTAGAGGGCTCCTTCCTCTCCTATACCACCTCTTAGCATCAATCATTCCCTTCTATTCATCTCAAATTCTGTGTGTGGACATCCCATACCTGGCAACACTGTCGTGTTTAATGCATGTTGATGGAGTCTAGACTCCGTTTCTAGATCTCTCCATATCTGTTTCACAGTTAGCACACAGAATGTAGGATATGACAAAAGCCCACAAATATGTTCATACTCTTTCAGTACGAAGCACGGATGGGTAGGGCGGTTTTGTTTAGAGCTTCTTTGAGTCCAATCAACCTTCTCTACCTTTCTAGAGAAGATTTACAGTCATTTTTCCTAAAAAAGAATCAACTTGTTCCAAAACAGTGGATTAAACATATCTATACAGGTTAGCTTTAAAAAAAAAAGTTTTAAAAAGATAAGTAAGTTTTGCCTTGAATTTTTGCAAAGCCCCAAACAAAATGAGGTTATATTATTCTATAGGAAGGAAATGAAAAGGACATAATTCAATGTGTAACTGTCAAAGCCATCCCACTTTTCTCCTTTGTTCTGGCTTTTATTTCCCCTCCCTCACTCCTTTTTTCATTTTTAACCCTATTCCCATTTTTCCCTCCCATTGTCTCCCCCAGACAACTGGGGGAAAAAGCCAAGAAATCCCTGTAACAAGTCATGCAAGACAAGTTGTCTCGTCTGTAGGAAAACATGCTGGATTTTTTATTTTGAGTCTAAGGCCTTTTCAAAGAAATGAACAAACATGCTTCAAACATTGGCCCTCTAGAGCTCCAATTTTAGTCACAGAATTAGTCCATTTTTTTCCTTTTTTGATTCCAACAGCAGATGCCTTGCTCAAGGCCTTCAACCTTTTTTGGTCAGTAGAGTCTATGGACCAGCCATCAGCCAACTCTCATTTTTGTTATAAATGCTAAATTCTGAATATTTCTTTCCTGAACAGTTCTCTCCCTAATCACTGGGCATAAGTTGTGTCAGAATCTTAAGTACATTATTTAGTACAGTGTGCTACATTTTTATGCTCTTAAAATGTTGGGGAGATAACCCTTAGCTGGGTTTGCCTAGATCTACATTCCTTAGTGAATATCTAACAAACAAGAAGCAACTTTTAGGGCTTTCACCATTCTTTTGCATGAAGAATCCAAAGGGAAGAGGACTTCCCTATAACTATTCATTAATACATATACATTATATATTTTTCCTCATTTACCAACTTTTAATGTGGCAATAGGAAATGAGCCACAAGGTGGCAATATTTTTTCCAGAAAAGAAAGTCAGAAAAAGATAAAGGATGCAGCCCAAATAAGACAACAGAAATGAAAGACAGCTTCTAGTTGAGTGGGAGATGCAGGCTTAGGTTCATCTTCTATTTCAGCTTGATTATAGAGAATTAGAGGTAACCTGATTCAGAAAGGGGTCCATTGTGCCTTATTCTTTTATCCTGTTGCTATTGGGCCTTGATAATTGTAAGATAACACCCACTTCTTTTACTGAGAATACCCTAAAGGCCAATGGCTTTATCAGAGTTTCCAGCAAGAATAAAGTCACTTGGAAAGTTACCCTTTCACAGCCAATGAGTTTAACAAATGCCTTATGGGATAGAAACCAAGATTCATATATTGCTCTTCTTAATTACCAGATAGCCAGCCTTGCCATCAAGTTAGACTTCAGTCCAAGTGACAGCTTGGACTTACTGGGTGTATGACTGTAAAGCAAGTCACTCAGTGCCATCAGATGATCACCAAGAGGAGAAACTTCAGGGAATGTTCAGAGGTAAATAATTCAAGGATATCACTGAAATAATAGCTCTTTAAAAAGTTTTAATTTCATTTCTTCATATTGAATTCTTGAAGGGATATTAGTAGAATATCAACTTAGACAAGGATCCAAGACAGGAATCTTCTCAAGAATGGGCATGGAGATGACTAGTCTCCATCTGTATCCTCAGCACAGTCTAGAGAGGTTCAAACAGGGCCATTACCAAGTTGCACAAAGAGGATCAGATCAATTCTAAGCAACCTCAAGTTTTGCTCAGTCTAATCAAACTAGAGTTGGAACAGATTCTGACAGCGTTGCAGATCATTGATGTGTTCAAGTCAATGTTCTTTCCTCCTTCTTCCTTACTCTTCCTTGGCCCTGTTTGTCCTCATCGCAATGAGAGAACATACAAAACAGTCCTTCTATATTGATAAATATGAGCCAGTCATAGGTCCTTCTACATAACACTGGCAACACAGAACAACCCCAGATTCTGTAGCCTGCTTTGGGGATGACAAGAGGGAGTATTGCTATAAAGCTGTTCCTGATGGCTCTTGCCATAATAGGCTCAAGACCTTCCCTGACCCGATAGAAGAATGACTAATATCCATTGTTTAGATATGGGTACAGTCACTGATGGCAAGGTTAGGGTCACTGGAGGATCAAAGAAGGACTGCCAGGAGAGAAGCTGGAGAAGAAGCAGAGATCTCATGGGGGCGGGGGGGTAGGTTCCATTTCTGATTTCTTGTTTTAAGAGGACATGGGCCATAGGGACTAAGTTTTACACAAGTGTTAGCAAACATTGTTTAGAAAAAGGATGAGAAATGATAGAGGTCCATGCATCAAGGGGCATATTCTCCTGCTTCTCGTCACTGGAGAGCCAAATCATTTATGTGCTTCTGATGGCTTCCTCAACTACAGATATGAAAGTGAAAAATCGATAGCTTTAATAGCTCCTCTCTGCCTTGATAGGAACTGGGGGGCTAGGAAGTCTCAACAGGTAGCATACTTACTAGGAGAAATTCTAGCAGTTCAAAAGGAGTAAGTCAGTTGAATTGAAGACTAATTTTGATTTGTCTGCCCAGTCTAATGTTTGCAAAAGGGTGATACTTCTGCAAAGAAGGCTGCAATAAGCTCTTATGAGAGCTTTTGCTTAAAAAAAAAATACAATTTCAGTGCTCACATGTTTGAGTATCTCCATGAGACATCAAAGCAGAATTAACTAGTAAATCTAGACTAGCATACTAAGTCCCCCCAATTGGGCAACTTATCAAGGAAAATATCCAATACCAAATGGAGTCCATTAGAGATGAGAACAAGGCTTTCTCTCGTTCCTATCAGGGTTTTCAACCTACTACATACATGTCTCTGCTCTAGGCCATTGGGATGCCACAACCATCATATTTTCTTCTTCCCATGGAAATTCCACAAGAAATTTAAGAATGTGGCAGCTACTTGCTCTTCTGTCTACCACTTAAAGTGGCCATATAGTGTTGGACCTCATCTGAGGCTTTGGACCCAAGTTAAAAAGAGGGTTATAAACTTCAGGGAGCTGGTTCATTCTGTGGTCCATTCTATTGTTTCCAAAGCATGAAGATCAGTTAGTAACTGACTTCTGTCAGGGTTAACACTCTGGTCACAAAGTCTGTTTCAGAGACTACGTCCCAAGACAGAAGCAAAATGTGCACTCCATAATTATGAGCAGGCTAATTTTTAAGATCTTGGAAAAAACTACATAGAATGGAAGCAAAATGAGTAGGAGAGATTATACATAGCTATAGATTTAATATTTAAATAATTCTGACTGTTACCTCCAGAGAGTGAACTGAAAGGTAGAAACACGACAATTTGCATGACCATCTGTCTCCTGGATGACATCTTCCATGATGAGGGAAAGAGGGGGACACTCCTGGATAAACTATTAATTTAAAAAAGCCTGATATTGCAGGTTGATTATACCAGTGATGTGTGATATGCTCAAGATAAAAGTTTGAGGAAATTAAGTATTTTCACAAAGTGGGGCTGCACACAATCGAATAAGCACCTTTTGAAGCAGACTTCAACGATGCAATATTAGAAGGCAAACATTTGGATTTTCATTAATCTTCAAAAAAAGAAAATATAAGCACATGATTTCCCAAGGTTTCAAATTATTTCCTTCAGCTACCTTAACTAAGGACCAAAAGAGTCTAAAGAACTTGGCTGTCCAGTTCCTCCTCATTGTCCTACCTGTATTCAAATAGAGATATGGCAACCAAAGTCAGCTCATATTCCACACAGATTTGTTTTGTAAATTCTTAAAGTTTTCCACAGTAACTCTTCAAGAAGTCTCCCTTAATGAACTTTTAGTTTATTGCTAAGATAGATTATCCTAAGACATTTTAAGAAAGCATCTGGAAAGCTCAGAGGAAAATATAGACTAAATATTTAGATTTTGTATAGTCAGCAGTTATAAAGGATGGTGGAGCTATGACAGTTGGACTCCACTATTATAAGGTCATAACCTTAATGATACCAAGTATAATTCTAATTTTTTTTCACTTAATGATTTAAAAACTCCAATCATCATGCTTCCCCAACCCAGTGATTCTAAACACCCTTAATAAGACAAATCAAACCATAACATCCCCCTAGCATCTAATCCCTTACTCCCGATTCCCTTCAAATATATTATTCCCCACCTCCCAAGTCCTCTAGAATTCCTGTCCCACAAGGCACCAGTTTGGATTTCATCTCCTTCTTTCTTATTCTTATCCTCTATCCCTGAAATTTGCTTGGTTCCCTCTGATGACAGCCTCCATGGCGACATTTTTTTTTTAGCACTATACCCTTCACTCATTCTTCCTGAGTTATTAGTCAAGGTCAAAGGAACCAGAAGTCTTCCTGTTCTACTTTATGGCTTCCAAATTCTAGCCCTACCACCATCCAGTAATCTCACTTTTGATGTTCATGCAGTCCTGCATGTTTTGCCCACTCAGAATTCAGATTGTTTATACAACTCCAGGATACTCTCCTTTCCTTCCACTGGGAGTTCAATACTTGGCCCAAAATCTTTTTCTCCTTCCCCAATTCCAACTTCTCCTCCAACCCATTTAGACTTCTTCTTAGAGACCAAATTGCCTTCAATTTACAGGAAGACGGGATGAGAGAGCTGTGCCCTAGGGAGAGCCTAGTTTAAGCTGGTTTTGTATTCTCTATAGAGGATGAGGCCTCACTTAAAATGGTCATCAGTTTTCAAGGGCCCTGGGGACTAAGAATGATGACAATTCCAAGCCACCTTGTGAACTAGGCCAAGACAAAGTGGGGGAAAAGGACAAATCAAGTCATCCAACAATTTTCTTCAGCCACTTACATTCTTGGTTCTGTTCACTTCACTGAAAGCCATTATCAATGGCTAAGTTCCTATGTAGATATAAATGCAAAGATCTGCCCCCCCTCAGAGCATCCTTGAAGATATGAGAAAGTACCATGTAGGCTTTCACGAGCCCACTAACAAGAGAGTTTTGTTAACTGAAGAGTCAAGTATGCTGACTGCTTATATTTTATCCAAGAAATATGCTAAGACAACCAAACCTCTCGGTCATATTCCTGAGTAGTAATCATCTGAAATCCATCATAGGACAAAGATGGCCTAGTGACTTGTTTTGACTGACAATGGGATAACCAAGATCTATTGGTTTCTTTGTAGTGGGAGAAAGGTAGGAAGAGACAGTGATGCAGTTGAGGCTTCTGACTAGCTTGCTTCGTGGATCTTTGGGCATGGATTGGTAGAGATTTTCATCATAGGAAGAAATAATCATCGAGGTCAGATTAGAGTACTTCAGTGGGGATACCAAAATGCTTTGAGCCATGAAGCATCATAACTGTCAACAAATTAAAATCAAGTTTTGGTGGAATCGGCCAGTTGTTCAGAATCCCTGTTATATAATAATGTTCCTTGCCCTTATTTTCCCTCAACCTCAAAGCATGCAGAATGTTACTGAAGTCTAACACACTTTCAGCAGCGTATTGAAATTTTTTTTCTAGGGTTAGCTTTGGACTGCTCTCTTTTCCATGAAGAAATTCTTTCAATTCCATGTGTTCTCTTTCACGATATCACCCTGATCATCTTTCCTTTGACCCTCCAACTCCTTACTTTGTATGGGTTGTTTACCCATTGCTCCTTGAGTTGAGCAACAGTCACATTTACCCTTCAAACTTCAGCTCACCAAACAGTAAACTTGCTTAATAAATGTTTGCTGCGTCGAAAAAACTAAAGGAATTTCAGTTGAGTATTAACCAAACATCCATATAATGATTTATGATGGCCTTGAGCAGCTAACACCATAAGGTCAACCATTTATAGGCTCAGAAACTGGAAGAATCTCAGAAGGTAACTAGTCCAACCCCCACTTTTACAGAGGTCTAGGCCAATACCTAAAGAGGGGAGGTTAACTTGTTCACATTCACAAAAGTGGCAGGGCCATGTTTTGAAACTAGGTCTTTTGACTCCAAATCCAGTACTTTTTCAACTACAGAAGATATTCCAGAACAATTTGACTAGCTTTAAAAGAAAGGCATTTTCTGGCATCAGAGAGACAAATAACTTGGAGAAGGGTCAAAGTCAATTATGACATTGTCAAGAGAATGTTAGCAGTCTCATAGAACACCAGATGTACCTTCTTATGCAAGAGTTTGGAAGGGCTAAAACATTTACCAAGGACCAACCAAGGCACAGGATACTAGGATACTCTTTTCTCCAAGGGAAATTCTCACAATAAGATACCAGGGCCTTTGGATCATCCTGAAGATTTGGGGTCTATTAAGATTGAATACAGGGGAGCAGACAAAGTAGAGTACCAATCTTGGGACTCTCATATAGAGGGATTTTATGCTTTTATGAAAGACTTAATTGAATTGTTTTAACCAATTACATGTAATAAATATCCACACAAGTTTTCCTAAGTTATATGATCAAACTCATCTCCCTCCTTCTCTTCCCCCTTCCAGCAAATAGATTTTCTCTGGGTTATACATGTATCATGCAAATGTATTTCCATACTATTTTTTGTAAGTGAATAATCTCATAAAACTCAAACCCCAAACAAATGAAAAACTGTATGCTTTCACCTGCATTCTGACTCCCAGTTTTTTCTCTGGAGGTAGAGAGCATCCTTTGTCATGTCTCAGAATTGACCTCCGTCATTGCATTGTCAATAATAGCAGTGTCATCGTTGATCATTCCACAGTATTGCTGTTACTGTGCATAATGTTTTCCTGGTTCTGCATCTTTCACTCTGCATTGGTCCATGGAAGTCTTTCCAGCTCAGAGATCATCCTGTTCTTCATTCCTTACAGCACAACAGCATTCCATCACCATGATATACCACAATTTGTTCAGCTATTCCCCAATTGATGGATATCTTTAATATCCAATTCTTTACCACCACAAAAGAGTAGCTATAATTATTTTTGTA
Source organism: Gracilinanus agilis (assembly GCF_016433145.1). Lineage (NCBI taxonomy): Eukaryota > Metazoa > Chordata > Mammalia > Didelphimorphia > Didelphidae > Gracilinanus > Gracilinanus agilis. Next base: position 22,913,775 of record NC_058133.1, on the reverse strand, counting down.
CAAGTAGGTACTCCGCGAACTCCCCTCTTCCTCCCCCCTCTCAGAGAGGCACCATTGCCAGATATTCAGGATCTATTCCTGGATCCTACGCATTTCCCTGTAGCTGAAGCCTACTGTGAAGAAACCATGCCATATCTTGTCCCCATCTTTTTTCTTCCTTCCCATCAGAATACAGCTGCCCTATACCAGGAGCTCAACATGACCTCCATTCATTTGTTAGACTCATGATTCTTAAGTTGCCTTTGGACCCCCAAAAGCACGTCTCACTTCAAATTTCCAAGGAAAAATGATGAAGATATGCTGACTATAGCAAGAAATATTGACGTGCCATTAGTACTTGCTTTCTAAGGGTGGTATGACTTAGTGAGAAAAGCCCACCTTCAAGGTTTAGTTTCCCCAAGTTGAGGACCCAAGCCCAACAGTTTGTGAGCTTGATGTGCGAGACCAATAGCAAATCCTGTTGTAAAAATGACAACAAATAAGAACCAAAACTTAAGCTTAGCTCTATGGTCTAAAGACCATCATTGTGAACAGACTTGGGAACCATAGACTGAATATATATTAACATTTTCACTTAGACCCATTGGTGCTTTAGTTTCTCTATTCCATTGGCAGTCACTATTTTAATATTAAAAAGTCAACTCAGTGCAGCTTCCTAGGAGAAGGAAGCATAATCTTCTCTGGATCTTTAAAAAAAAGAAAAACAAGGGACAGCTGGGTAGAGCAGTGGATGGAGAGCCAGGCCTAGAGATGGGAGGTCCTAGGTTCAAATCTGGCCTCAGATACTTCCCAGCTGTGTGACCCTGGGCAAGTCACTTGACCCCCATTGCCTACCCTTACCACTCTTCTGCCTTGGAGCCAATACACAATATTGACTCCAAGATGGAAGTTAAGGGTTTTAAAAAAATAAAAATAAATAAAAAAAAACACAAACCTGCACTCATCCGTGCTAAGAACTCAGACTACCAGGGCTAAAGGGACAAGTAGACACCAAGGAAAAAACTGACCACTGCAAGGTAATGCTACCCTCACAGCAAATTCTTAAGCTAGATGGCAGAGGTTCTTACTTTTAGAAGAAAGTTCATGCTGAAAGGATTGGCAGACATTAAATAGGTCATTAGATAGGGCAATGAAGAGAATGAACAAAGCTGACTCAAAGTATACATAGATTCTAGGCAAAATCCTTGGATATCAGGAATTACTAGGCAGCCTCCACATCTAGTTTATTAACCTGTAACAGCCTGCATGGCTTGGCTATCAGTATTGGCCATCCAATCAGTGCAAACCTTGCCCTCAACAAACAGCTGTTCTTTCAATGCATGGTTTTCAATATCTAAATGTCCACTTGGGGAAAATATACCCACAATGATCACTTATTTTAGTGTTATTATAGACTAAGAAGAGGAGTAAGAGAGCTAGGTGATGAGGGGTCAGGATTTGAACCTAGAACCTGTCTCTGGGCCTGGATCCCAAACCACTGAGGCACCTAGCTTGCCCATCATCCGCCTGCCCCAGGGTTTCCTCTTAAACATTAGATTTGCTAGCTACTACATTTATAATCAAGTCATGACATTCATCTTGTAACAACAGCTACCACAACGTGCCAGTTCAGCTTATGACTGAAAACCCTTCTTCTGCAGTCTCAAGATACCAGTAATTCCTTCTGTAGTCTCAGTTTTAACATTTTTCCCTGGCAGGCTTCCAATAGGCAGAGGGCTACATACTCTCCAAATGAACCCAACTGTTTTAGAGCATTTCACATGGAGGCCAAAAGGCACTTGCTATTGAGTGTCATGTCATTTTACAAGGCATCGTGTTCTTTGCAGTGAGTCTCAAGAGTTTGACCTGTAGAGATTCTGTCCCACTTTCAAACTCAAGATCTCAAATGATGAGTCGTAATTCAATCTACTAGTTCAGTTAATGCCCGCCAACTCCTTATACCCAGCGCCAGGTCCCTATCCTGTTATTGGTCCCAATTATAGTTTGCTACCTGATTTGTTTAGTGACAAGGATTCTGAATACCCATATAAAAACACTACTCTCCCCCTCTCCTTCCACTGTGTTCTAGATACTGTGCTTCAGGAAAAATTCACCTTTACCTGAAGTCTTTTCCATTTCAGTTTCTTTTGCTTTATTTTTATCTAGGTCATACTTGGTGACTTTGAGGGTCCCTCAGGGCTTAGACCTGGCCATCTCTCTCCACAACACCCTCATTTTACCTGCTAATCTCACCCATTTCCATGAGTTTATCTTTAAGCTGATGATTCTCAAAATCCAGATCCTTTGAAGACCTCAAGCTTAGCATTTCTAACTATCTTTCAGACATCTAGAACTAAAGCTAACCTTGGGAAAAGGGTCCCAGGAGATGCTGGTCTTTCCACCTGTCCAGAGAGTTTCACCATGGCTAAAGCTCATCACCACCCCAATCCTAGATATATTACTGTCATCTGCTGTACAATCTTGACTAAGGTCATCTCTAGGCATTCTTTGACTCCCATGGTACCAGAGATTCTACTCTAGCCATCCAAGTATAGAGGGACGAACCTGTCTCTCTCCATGAGGAAGGCTCTCCCTCATGGTGTTTCCTGGGCCACATCAACATGAGACCAAGGGATCCTTGAAGGAGTTCTTAAGGAACAAAGATGAACGGCAATCGCTTCCACTCCTGCTGATGCCCTGTTGTCAAGTCTGAAAGGAGAGGCACACTTCCAGATGAAGCACAGTATCTAGCGTGGAACTTTCATAGGAGAGCACAAGCTGTGGGGCTGAAGGGCAAGTTTTTTCATGGCAGAATCATAGTAAAGCTGTATCGTGGAGATGAAGATGAGGAAAAGAGGGGCTCAGACTCCCAGAATCTCATTCAGAGCTATCACTTCTGAGACACTATTCATATTTCAGATACCTCCAATAGCCATTTAAGTCTCATTGCTGGGCTTGGCAGTTGACCATTCGTATAAACCAAGAAAAGATTCAACTTTGGTATGAAGATGCCTTTTCTGACATGCATATATTTATCTGTCCCAGATTATAAGGTGCTGGAAGAGAACCCATGGAGCCCCAAGTATCTGGTGATCCCCTTTCCCAATCACTATCTGGTCTCAGACCTTTCCCATTGATGGTACTGGGGGTGCCTATTGTTATTATAACACATTATTTGCCTCCATCCACACTTCAGCCAGGGATTTTGGAATCCATCCAAGCCTTTGTTCTTATTTGTACAGAACTAGCTAAGGGCAATGGGGAAAAGGTGCTTTTTGGAGAGAACAAAGCCCAACAGGGAACAGTTTCAATACTAGTGACTTTGTTTCCCTGGCTGGCCTGCTTCCAAGTTCACCTACCTAGTTTTGGGGAACTATTTATGTTGACAAAGTAACTCCCCTCCTCCCCCCAAGTAAGTTGTCCCAGCAGCTTCCCTAAACAATTAACAGATTTAAGGATATGTACAATTACTTTTCTAAGGTTGACTTTTTGCCTAGCAATCAAGCTGAGGTAAAAGGAGGCGAGAGCCTGGAAAACTCAGTTCACATTGTGGCCCTTATATTCGATTTCATTTCTATATGAAATATCTTATATTCTTAAGATGTGGATGAAAAAGATTAATCTGGTTATGTGATACGGAGTCTTGGGTTCAATTTTAGGTAAAATGGTTTAATAATTTTTTTTCTAATTTTTTTTTAAACCCTTGTACTTCGGTGTATTGTCTCATAGGTGGAAGATTGGTAAGGGTGGGCAATGGGGGTCAAATGACTTGCCCAGGGTCACACAGCTGGGAAGTGGCTGAGGCCGGGTTTGAACCTAGGACGTCCTGTCTCTAGGCCTGACTCTCACTCCACTGAGCTACCCAGCTGCCCCCAATAATTTTGACCATTTGTATGATGTTCAAGTCATTTGATTCCCCCACCAGGCTGGAATGGGTTGGTTCCAGGTTCCTTCCAGGTCTTGGTCCAGTGGTTCTCAATGGAGGAATTAAGATGGACCAAGAAAACTTGTTTGGCTCCATCTATAGACCAGAGTCAGGTATTTAGAGTGGGAAGAAACTGTAGGTCATGGAATCCAACACTTTTATTTAACGCCCAATGAGAAGACTCAGGTTTAGCTTGGCAAAGCAACTCGCCCAAGGTCATGGCCATTAGGTGTCTGAAGGGCAGGTGAGGATCTGAACTCGGGGCTTTTTGTCTCCAAGCGCAGCACTCGCTCCATCCCAGCCAACACTCCCCCATAGTTCCTTAGATCTCATAGGCCTAGGAAACCTTCTCCTGTTGGAGGCAGCCAGCTGTTGAGTCCTTTGTTTGAGGTTAGAAGCTCAGTTACCACTCAAATCAAAAGGGGAAAAAAAGAAAGAAAGAAGAAGAAAGGCCCTTCTTTGTTTTTGTGGGCCAGCCTAGGTATTTACAGTTGTTTAGTACTATTTAAAGTAAGTACAGCTTTGATCAAAACTCACATTTTGATTTCCAAGGTACCACATCTGCTTTCCATTACTTTCTGACTTGCAACATTTGACTGGTTATTTCTATTGTGGTGAAGTGTTGGAGGAAAAGGGGGGAAGGGGGAAGAGACCCAGGCCTTGGACCACACTTCCCAGAACCCAAGGCAGATGGCTGATTGCTGCCAGTCCTCAGGGGACTAATCTGCATGTGAGGGACTCATTAGTCAGTCAGCAGTATTTGGTTTTATGTGACTTGCACAGACAATGGATGGCTTACAGCTGATTAGAACCTTTCTTTCCCCCTTTCTAGTGGGGGATTCTGAGAACCTGGGATTGTTATGGGCATCCTGGAATAGTCATCTGCTCTAGGGAGTGGGCTTGTTCCTTAGTCACTGAAGTGACTAGAGGTATGTGGTGTCAACAGCAGTAGCCAGCTCAAAGGGAGGGCTTGGGGGCTTTTAGGATTTATCAGGACTTCATTTTACCCACAGAGCAGAGAACCAAGAGCTCATCTCTCCTCTGCCCTCCCCTTCTCCTAGGATCTGTTGATCACAGGGGGCTTTTCCATTTCACTCACATGCAAGCGTGATCAGCTGTAAAGACTAAGGTTTATTGAGGGACCTCCTGGGCCTGAATCCATCCCTACGGTCAGGGTTACATATCAGATTTTTCTTTTTTTTTTTAACCCTCACCTTCAGTCTTGGAGCCAATTGGCTCCAAGGCAGAAGAGTGGTAAGGGCAGGCAATGGGGATCAAGTGACTTGCCCAGGGTCACACTGCTAGGAAATATTTGAGGCCAGATCTGATCCTAAGACTTCCTGTCTCTAGGCCTGGCTCTCAATCCACTGAGCTGCCCCCTACATATCAGATTAAGACAAAACACCCACCTAGCCAAGCTTGCCAACTTCCTTCAATAAAGGTTTCTTTCTGCCTCATCCCCTTCTCCCCCAATCTATTGCAGATCAAGTTTACAACCAGGAATCCAATGGAATTCCACCACCACCACCACACACAAAGGTGGCTCAAAAATTGATGGAGAAACAGCTTCCACCTGTTCTAGATTTCTGGGATACTCTGTATTCAGGGCCAAGAGTTTGCAATGACCCTCCCTGATTGGCCCAACTAGTCTTGGATTTAATAAAGTAGCAATCCTTCAAGATCATCATCCGTGTTATTGTTTCTAAAGGCAGCCTGATGTCAACCTAGTCAAGATGGCTTTCCATTTCCTTTCCGGACACTTTTAGGGTGATAATGGACAAGACATCAATTTTCTGGTCTGTTCCTTTACCCTCCTTCCCGCCCCCCCCCCCCCCCATAGCTTCTTTGCTAGAGTTCCCGCTTTAGAGGGCTCATCAAGTTTCCATTGAAGTTATAGGCAAGAGGTGTTTTTGAAGGCCAGGAGCAGTGAGAAAGGTAGAAATTAGAGAAAATCTCAATTTTAATTTGTCATCTTCAATGACTACAACATCTACTGCTATACTGAAGGTTCCAAATGAGTTCTCACAGGCAAAGGCTAACCAAAACACATCTCTTTTGAAAGCTTAGATTCTAATTCTGCCTATGAACACTTATCAGATTAGCTCTGCTCACTTATTTTGACGTTTTTCCTCCATGTTCTCAGCTTTTCTCTCTTGAGAAAAAGCATGAGAGATTTAGAGCCTGGAGAGGTAACATTGATCAGCCAATAGTGGGGTGGTCTTGGGAGTCCAGATGATTTGGGTATAAATCCTAACAGAAGAGTCAGCATTAGTAATTTGTTACCACTAAGTGATAGAACCAATTTTGAAGACTCAACAAGGAGTTGTCAGTTTGTGTAGAGATTTTTCCTAATAAGTTGCCCCAAACCAGTGATGGGCAAACCCGAGGCTGCAGGCCAGATGCGGCCCCCTGAAAGGTTCTATCCAGTGGAACGTTATTCCTAATCTGGTGAATACAGTGAGTAGGATACAATACAATGAAACTTCCAAAGATTTGCCTTAGAAACAGACTGATGGATGATCATTTCCTTTCCTTTGGCTCCTCTTTAAAAAGTTTGCCCATCACTGCCCTATGCCAATGCAATTATAAGCCCCAACAGTCAGAAGCCCCGGCACCCAAGCAGCAGTGTAAGTGGGTCCTCTTATAAGGAAACCCTTGCATAGCCAGCATTTAGACAGAATGATGACCAGGGGGCCAGATTTTCTGTTTAGGTAAGCTCTCAACCATGGATGTCAGATTGTTCTTAATTCAAGTAGCCAAAAAAAATCATGAACAAGTTAGAAATACTATTTTACCCATGGCTGAACTATAAAAAGGGGAAAAAATTCTTAATAATTAGCTGACCTCAAACATGTTAACACTGATGGGGAGAGCAGTGGTGTGGAGAGAAGGGAGAGCACTTTTTTTGGGGGGAGGCAGATTTCCATATCCGTTATCTGCATCCAACTACTACACTAGGGTACAGCAGAATGAAGGCCTTGTTTGGAATTCAACTCTGGGTTCAAGTTCTAGGTCGGTAACTATCTGGTTTTGTTACTTCAAAAGCTTCTGTCTTAAATCTTATTCCCCAGGTTCACATATAAGATGGGGGGAGGGGGAGTTGTACTTGTTGTAAATCAAGTTCAATGTCTAGGACCTTAAAGGTGAGAATCTAGAGTTACCCCTGTTGAATCATCACATTTTTAGATAATATCTAGATATGCCAGAAATATTTCCAGATAGAAATTAAGAGTAAAATCAGACTTCACTAATTGATTACAAGTTAGTCATCTCTATCCAATATGCTTGTTCCTAATGTTTGTATTGAGATGTGCCTGTCCTCCCCCACCCTTGTGCATGTTTATCTTCTTACTTGCTGGAGGCCACCCTTTTTTCCACTAAGAACTCTCTGTGATATTCGTTTGGCCACCTGGAAACCCCGAATTGGTAAGAAAAGTACCACAATATCCACCAACTTGCTAAAAAACTTTACCCATCTCATGTCAAGAGGATCAATATAGTCTCTGAATCCCCTTCCCCCCACCAGCTGGTCAGTCTAATTTCTCTCTGGATAAACTCATTAGTAAAATGAAAAAGCCTGGGACCACGGATTCTGACAAGCTCCCATTCTACGAAACAGAAGCTTCTTGGTGGTAGTGATTACTTCCTCTTTGCCTCATTGTCTCTTGAGGCAAAGTAACCAGCAAGTCAGAGCTAAGTGAATATTATTCAAATCTTTATTAGTATAAACAAAATAAAGACTTTGCTTTGTCAACACTGGACAACAATTGTTCTAAGTTGTTATGAAGCTCACTCATCTTTACTGCATATTGTCACTTCCATTCACATCTATAGAAAACATTTGCTCTTCTCAACATTTAGTTCCCTCCTTCAGCAACTAGAGAAAGACCTTGGCTCCCAACTAAGGGCCAGTCTATCAATTCTCAGCTAAAGCGAGATTTTCTAGAGCAGCCCTCTTGAATGGCTCTTCCAACTCTGTTGAGTCTCTCCAAGGAACAGTAAGATGGGATTGTGGTCCCTACATCCTCTCTTCTCAAGGTTTGACTCAGAATCTGCTCTAGCTTCTTTCAACAGTATCAAAAGGGAGCAGCTGGGTAGCTCAGTGGATTGAGAGTCAGGCCTAGAGATGGGAGGTCCTAGGTTCCAATCTGGCCTCAGACACTTTCCAGCTGTGTGACCCTGGGCAAGTCACTTGACCCCCATTGCCCACCTTTACCACTCTTCCACCAAGGAGCCAATACACAGAAGTTAAGGGTTTAATAAAAGAAAAAAAGTATCAAAAAACTCAAGTTCAGCCTTACTAGTTGCCCTCCACAGCTTCTGTTCCTAAGCCAGACTATTTGAAATGTAGTCCCCTTTCGCATTTAAGATAAGTAGCACTCCAGAATGATTAAGCCCAGTTTAGATCCAGGTAATTCAGGATGAAAAACACCTATTTTCTAATTGACATTCATCAGAAGAAGATCCTCAGAAAAGTCTCACTTCTAAGTTTTCCCTGCTTGTGGAATAAGAACTAGACACCACTTGTAGTACTTTTCCTACTCAAGCAGTCAGCCAGGTGAGATTAAAAAGTCATAGGTTTCATTAGCAAGAAGGGCATCTTGATGCTTTCTGTGAGGGGTTGACAGTTAACTTGCTGGTGGCATTAGACACTGGTTTCTGAGCCCTCCCTTCCCACCCAGCTCTTTCTTCAGCATTTTCAGATTTATAGCACCTTTTCATTAGCCATCCCAAGGGGCAGAAAGTGTCGAGCTGTATTATGTGCTTGAAGCATGAGCAATTGGAGATTTGAGAAATGACTGAATAGCAACAGCAACGTTGAGGCTCTCAAGATTTACATCCCAAAAGAGAAAGTCTATCTAGGGTTATTCATCACTTTCAAGTTGAGAAGTAAGAAAACAGCCCAAAAGATGACTTGAGTTTTTCACCCAGGAATGTTTCCCAAATCCTTACTCTGTTTGAGATCTGACCCACCCCCTTCTTCCCCCTTTAGTCATTTTTCAGTAGCCTTCCCAGTCCTGTTTTTACACCAGTACTCCCTTTCCCTCATGCCCAGGATGTCTTCTCCCTTAGACACCGTTCTCCTCAGAAAAAGGTTTGTTGAAGAAAGAAAGACCATAAAGAAAAAAAACAAACAGAAATTACTTGATAAGATTCTAGACTTAGAAGAGTGGAAAAACCTTAAAGAATTGTTTCTTGGGGGAGTAGAAAAAGCCACCACCAACGAAGAAATTATTTTCTCCATAGAGGAGAGAATGGCGTATAAACCTAACCACTGTCTGACTACCAAGGATCTTACTCAGTTTTTTTTCTCCAGGGAGAGGAAGGGGTATTTAAAGGCTCCAGGTAAGCGCATGCTCACTGGGATCTGCAGCCTCAAAAATAGCCTAAGTCCTCAGTCAGCCCCTCCCCTCCTCACCTGTGCTGGCTGATTGGGGTGGGTGGAGACCCGTGGGGAGAGAATGCGCATCACCTGAGTTCAATATCCTGTGCCTTCCCCACCCAATTCCTTCCACTCCATAAATAGAGTCTGGCTAGCCAATCCATGGTCTTTCAGAGCTGAGATGATCTGGAAGGTCAGCTTCTTTTTAAAACGAAAAGGAGGGAGCTGGAGCTGGGGCTTTGTTTTTGCTCTGTTGCCCACAGTGGGGAATGTTTTTCTTAGGGACCCAACTTTGGGGAGTTAAGCTGGGCAGCCAAACAGGCTGAAATATTTTTCTTCCTTGTTTTGTTGCTTTGAAGGATGCTGGTGTGGGTTTTCCCCCTCTTTTTTTCTAATTTTTAGGGGAGTGAAATGAGGGTTTTTAGTTTACAGAAAGAGATAGTGGGGGAAAGAGAGTATCCTCCAGTTGCCATGCTGGCAGTACTTATTAGATAGGGAAAGATTTAAGTTCTCTTATGGTTCCTTTAAATAGGTAATTTTTTATTAGTTAACCATTCGGGAAGGCAACTTAGAATTGTGCCCAAAGGGCTTTAAAAGATTACATGCCCTTTGATACTGGGTTTGTACCCCAAAGAGATGAGAAAAATATTCATATCTGTGCTCTTTGTGGCAGCCAAAAAGTTAAAAAATGAGAGGGGGTTGTCCCTTGATCAGGGAATAGCTCAATAAATTGTGGCACATGATTGTGATGGAATACTACTGTGCTGTAAGGATTGATGATCTAGAGCATTTCTGTATGAACTGGAAGAACTTCCAGGAACTGATGCAGAGTGAAATGAGCAGAACCAGGAGAACATTGTACTCAAAAAGTGAAACATTGTGGAGCTATCCAATGTAATGGGCTTTATTACCAGAAGCAATACAATGATCCAATATATCCCCCAGGAAAGAATACCATCCACATTGAGAGAAAGGACTAAAGGAGTAGAAACCTAGAAGAAAAATATATTTATCACTTATGACTTGTTTATATATGGGTATGTGATTTGGGGCTTTGGCCTTAAAAGATCACTATTGGAAAAATGAAAAAAAAAAGGAAATGGGTATCAAGTGGTAACATTTGTACAACCCAGTGGAATTGCTTTTCTTTAGGAGAGAAGAGGGAAAGAAAACTTTAAAAATAAAAATTTTAAAAAAAGGAATTCTAGTTCTAGGCTGGGCAGCATATACCTTACAGGTATGTAAATCAGTTGGGCAAAGTGACCTAAGAATACTCACTTCTATTTGAAGTCACTACTTGTTAGAAGAAATAATTTTACATGATTGCACATGTAAAATCTGTATTGAATAGCTTACTGTCTTAAAGGGAGGGAGAGAGTTTGGGACTCAAAGAAAATTAGATGTTTTTTGCATGTAACTGGAAAAAACTATTTTTAAAAAATACTATTAGAGTTCAAGTGAATGTTAAACTGAGAGGCAGTTTATAAGACCTCTAACTGGATTATTTTCATATCTTGATCATAAGTTTCAAATCGGGAGAGACTCGAAAACAAATGTCATTAAAGAACAAGAAGATGTTTCTTTCTATTATAGGATAAACTAATGCCTAAGGGAGTTCAAGTGACTTCCAGTGTCAGAATTATTAAAGACTGCAGAATCTTTAATACAGAATCTACAGAGAGTAGAATGCTGACCTCAAAAACATAACATTTCTTCACTAGGAGAAAGATTAGGAGTAGAAAAAAAACATGGAGACTTTTCAGATGGAAACTGAAAGCAAGACTTAACCTGCCTGAGTTTCTTTAAAAAAAAATCTTTGTTCTTAGGGGTATTTTGAAGAGGATTTCTTTTTTTGTAAGTCTCTTTTAAGAAATCAAAGCTTGGGTTCAATATAAGAACAAAATTCAATAAGGTTTGTCTTTGCCCTTACTTGAGTTTCTTTGCTTGAGGGCAAGTATCTTTTGGTCCTCTTGGCTTTTTTTCCTAATGAAATAAATGTCTTCTATTTCTCATTCACGTTAAAGTGCTTCATAGAAGATCAAAGATATCTAGCTTCAGGGATAAAACTAAAGCTGGTGCTTTCCACGGTAGCATTTTTTGAGGGGTTGGGCATTGGGTTGAGAGACATTTTGTCATGGCTCTAGAATTAATCTGGTTTAGGCTTCTGCTTACCTGGTCATTGCAATGAATGGCTCTTCTGTCCAAAGAATGTGGTGGGAGGAATCTTTGAGCAATGCTACGTCAATATCTAGAGCCAGGAAAACTGGGACCTGTGACATTGGCTTGTTTCTGTTTCTCTAAGTAAATACCTATATTAGTGAGTCCCTGGAAGCCTGGGCTTCATCAATATAATCAAGAAAGTTCCTGAAAAGAAACACTGAATAGGAGGGTAAGATGTAGGATATCTTTGCATAATTAGTTTTCTCTTTCAAAGCCAACCACAAGAGTAAAATTAAAAGTACTTCTTTCATCAGTAATAATTCTATCAGCAATAAGTTTTCTATACAACAGCTGGTAACAGATTCTTTGCTTCTGCACAACAAAGGGTGACCATATGGTTCCAAGCCTTGCTTAGTTCTAGTGAGTAACTTACGGCAAGGGGACAGGTATTTTTTTGTTCATTTTTTTTTTAATTCAAAGGATGGTTATATAAAAGAGGATTGGAAGGACCTTCGTCTGTCGTGGCCCCCAGGGAGCCAAGCTTAGGAACCTTGGGGTTCAAAAGCAGTCCTTAAACTTTTAAGTCTTAAGCTTTAAGACTAAGAAAATATAGCTTTTTTCAAAATGGAATTAGCTTCTTGGAGAGATAGATAGGGTCTTACCCCCATTGAAAACCTTCATTCAAATAGATACTGGATGACCATGTGTTAGGGGATGAGTTGAATTAAATAACCCCTCTAATCTGTATGTATGTGGGTATAAACTTAACAGCAAACAGTCATTGTTTGGGAGAACTTCATTATTTTCTTCTGATGGGGTTCATTAATCTCATGCTTGGGTTTGAGTTCTGGCTCTTATCCTTGAACCTTTTGTGTTTCTTGGAACAAAGAGTGTATTTCTTCTACTTCTTGATGCTGCCAATGATCTCAAGGTGTCAAGTTCTTTCAGACAAAATCTTTCAATTTCAATCCTTTAATTTAATCTAGTAGTTTAAAAATCTATTATGTGCCAGACTCTGAAGTCCAGAAAAAATGGCAAAGATTCTTGGATGTAAAGTAAAAGCAAGGCTATTTCAACAGAGGTTTATTTCTCTTGTTAACCTGAGATAGCTGAGCTGTATTGGAAACAAAAAGCACTGGTGGATGTTAGAGGGTGATATGAAAGGGCATCCCAGGTATGAGAGATGCCTTGTGTAACAGTGAGGAGATAAAAGCTGAGAGGATGGTTGGGCACTATTTATGAGCAGGATATTAAAAAAACACACACAAAACACAAACCTAAGCAGGCTGTAAAGGGTTTTAAAAATCAAAAGATTTTCAGTTGGATCTTGGAGACAATAGGGAAGACAGAATTTGAGGAAGGGAATGAGATGGTCAGACCTATGCTTTAGGAAAATCACTTTAATAGAGGAATGGAAAATGGACTGAAGTGGGGAAGGGGGATGAGTGGCAGACAGGTAGATCATATTTATGTATTTGTAAGGATTGGTGAGATTCTTCCTGTCTTTGGGAGTGCTTTGAATTCAGTTTCTACTTGAAAGTCACTGTAGTGTGTGAAAATGGAATTGGCTCACCTTTTTATTCATTTGTTAGACTTTACTCTTCCTATTTGTAAATAAACTACCATAAAATTCATCCTGACTTGGGTCTTTAATTTGGAGATAGTGTAATCGATTTCCTGGCAACCAAACTCCTAAATATCCAGCCCAATCACAATTTTCCATTGCCGATTATAATTCCTGCTTCCCAAATTCCTCTTAGTAGTAAACTCTTAGAAGGGAATATGTGAGTTGGCCCACTGCCTTCACCATATAATGGGGGCAAATTCAGAGGGAAGCTAAACTCAATCAAGAGATGTTAAATGCCTACTGTGTGCCAGGCATGGGGAAGTGTGGATTTGGGGGGAATTAAAGGAGCAAAAGATGGTCTCTGCTCTTACAGCAAATACATGTAAGCTGGAAGCAGCAAATACATATAAGCAAGTTATATTCAGGGTAAATAAATAATTAACTGAGTGAGGATGCTAGAATTAAGAGGGATTGAGCTGGGGGAGGCTTCCAGGGAGAGATGAGAGGGGGAAGCCAAGGGAGATCAGCAGTCATAGCAGAGTAGGGGAGATCATTATATAGGCATGGGATGGCCAAATGAAATACCCAGAACCAAGAGATGGCTGGAGTGTCTTGTTCATGGAACAGCCAGTCACTGGATTGAAGGCACATTGCACAAACTGTCAAAGTATGAATGAACGAAAGGGAGAATGTCTCAGACCCAGCAAAATGAGGGACTTGAGAATAGTGTTGCCTTTCCTGACCAACATATAGATTCATAAGGATGGAATTCAGAAGTAGTGAAATCTAAAAATTATCTCTAGGCACCTACCAATGCCAGAACTGATGTTCTAGAAAAGAAACTACTCTTAGAACCAGACGATCTGGGTCATTAGCCAGGTAAGCCATTTCCTCTCAACTTCAGTTTCCTTTTTGATTAAATAGGGGCTAAAACAAGATTTCTTATTGGTGTCTCTCAGGGCTGAGAGGTAGATGCTTAATTGCTTGGTAGTTAACCAAGAAAAACCTCAAGTAAGATCATAGACTATATAGCATGACTCCATATTTGGCTAGACTTTTCTGGCTCACGTTAACTGTGTGCGTTGAAAGAAACAAGGGGTGGGCAGCTAAGTGGCTCGGTGGATCGGGAGGTGGCCTGGGTTTAAATCTGGACTTGGATACTTTCTAGCCGTGTGACTCTGGGCAAGTCACTTAACATCACTTGCCTAGCCCTGCCCATTCTATTGCTTTAGAACAGATCCTTAGAATTGGTTCTATGACAGAAGGTAAGGGTTTAAAAAAAATTGGTAGCTCTGATAATGCTGACAATATTGGATACTAGACCCGGAATTGGAAAGCCCAGAGTTCACATACCAAATAACATGTTAGTTGTGTGATCTTGGGAAAAGTCACTTCAAATCTTTCTGGCTTCGTGTTTCCTAATATGTTAATTGAGGAGACTGGATGTGATAGCCTGGGGGGGGGACCTTCTGGCACAAAACCCACATTTCTGGTCTTATGTGCTAATGCAGAGGTGAAAAATGTAGCTCCAAAACTCATTTATTCCATCTCCTCAGAGCTGATTGGGTTTTTTCTTAATCACACTGACAATTGTTAGAGAATTTGTCCTTGTTATTGGACATGGCTGAGGTCATGTAGCATATGGGAAGGAAAATGGATGTTCAGGGTCGGTTACTCCACATGTGCCTTAAATGATAAGTGATATTTTTTCCTCTAGTCCAGCTTCTTTACTTAGGAAGGTAGAGACAGGGCTAGCAAAGTGACTTGTCCGGCACTCGGGGTCTGAGGATAACAGGTTTCGAACTGAGGAGCCATGACTTCAAGGTCAACTATTTTTCTTCTCTATAAGGCACAGGGTGGCTCAATGGATAGAATGCCAGGCAGACCCAGGTTTAAATTGGGTCTCAGACACTACCTGAGTGACCCTGGTCAAGTCATTTCACGATGTTTGCCTTCGGTGTCCTCAGCTGGAAAATGAACTGGAGAAAGAAATGGCAAACCACTTCAGCCAAGAAAAATCCATATGGGGCTACTGAATCAGATGTGACTAAAAATAACTAACCAATGCTGCTTCAATATGAAACATTGAAAAGTGGGGGAGAAAGCTTCATGAATGTTGGATAGAGCTCCTTTATGGGAGGAATCCTGAAAGGACAGGCATTGGACTGGTGAGAAGGCTTAGGGTGGGGATATGACTTCAGTTCCAGCTAAGCACAATACCAAATAGCCTCCAATTCTTTTCCTACCCTTGTTTGGAAAATAAAGAAAATGTGTCCTTTTTTTTTTTTTTTTCCCAGACCAAATTCTCAGAGTTCTCCTTTTATTCCTCCACTAGTCACCTCTAGACATAAATTGTTTTTAGGCAGGATAGGGAAGGTCACATGAGGCTGAGGCTTCCAGGATCCTGCTTCCCCCCTTTCTTCCTTCCCGCCCAACATCCTGTCTTTAGTTCAGATATAGCATCTACTGTGGTAAATTCAAAGCCATAATTAGCCTATGTGTAGGCTAATGGAATTAGAGCTCCAGAAGTCCCAAGTCCTTGGGCTCTTTCCAAAAGGGGCTGTAGAGCTTTGGCCCATTCCCAGAGCTTTAATTGGACATTTGGTACAGAGATTAAGGTGAAACGTCCATGTGCCAGTTTCCCCAAGAAGCTGACTCCCAATTGGCTCAACATCTGAGAGTTGGCCAAGACATTTATTTCTTGGAGTGTCAAGAAAACCAGTCATGGAATTGGCATTGAACATTGGTTCTTAGATATAGCAATTGGAAGGACACAAACATATGTCCCCAGGAGAGTGTTGGGTTTTTGTTTTTGTTTTCCCCCCTGGACCCTGTCTACTTTCATAGTTGGCTCTAGGGCAAAGAGAAGCCACTGCTTAAGAAGACTAGATGCTTGGGGGGGAAATTGTTGAGCCAGAAGTCCAGGGTAGCAGCTGCTTGGTTACATCTACACAATGCATAGCTTTTCATAGTAGCATAAATCTAGGGATGGTGCTGGAACTCAGTTACTGCATGAGACTAAGGAGGTTGCTAAGGCTGCTGCAAAAGCAAATAGAAAAAAGGAATTTCCTTTCTTAATCCCCATCCATCTCCCCTTTCCCTCTCCAGTGCTCAACTGTCAAAGGCATGCTTGAAGGTGACCTATGAAAAGAGTTTACAAAGGAAACTCAGAAGTAACAGATGATCCAGCTTGGTGAATGACTGCCCAATGGAAGGACTTGATAAGAGAGGAGACACGTGGTGATTACAAGTCACCCTTCTCCTGAAGGTCTTTGATGTTCCTTTTGTTCATACACCAAACATTAAGGTGTACGTTCAATTCTGAATCTTAAAAATAACATTAAGTATCTTGATGACTTCTTCTGTCAGCCTAGTCTTGGTCTCAGACCAGTCAAGAAGAGTTGAACATTGGTGATTTTCATGTCAGAAAGTAGTTGATCGGGCTATGACTATAAAATCTTCCTGGATTAAATTCCATTTTGGAAGTGATCCATAGTATCTTATGACTACATATTCTATGCCCACAGAGGGACCTCAAGTCACTGTATTCGACCAGCTTCTTTACAGTGTGGCTAGAAGCCACATAAATAGTGAATAGCAAATTCTAGGTCTTCAGGCTCTAGGGTGAGTCTTCTTTCCAAACAGCACATGGCCTTATTGCACATCAGTCTCATCCGGTAGTTCTATGAACCACAGAATAGTTGGTGAATTGTATAGGAAAGAGATTCTTAACCTGGGGGGGTCCATAAACTTGTCCTAACATTTTGAAAATTTTCTAGAATTTGCTTTGTAATTCTATGTATTGTTCATTTACTGTTCTTAGCCATAACTGAGGAAAGGTTAAGAACGCCAGGCATGCAAGGCTGTGGCTCCCTCCAGTCCCACAGGTGCACTTCTGGAATATAGAGTTGCCTTTGGTAACTGTTCATGATCATGAGGTCACTTTATTTAAAGCAAGAACTAGATCGAGCTCCCCTCGTTGCACAGAGGCAGCCAGGGAGAACAGGATGTCTCGGATCTTTTGTCCTGCCATATGATCCCTTCGTTCAACACGTTTCATAGCTACTCTTTCTCTACACTGGGAATACTCAGGCTGACCATCTGCCGTCTCTCTTGGATTTGACATACAATCAGTCCTTTTTCTCTTACTATACTTTGTCAATGGCATCTTTTTTTTGAGCCCCTTCAGGTGCTTATTGGCCTGCCTTAGACATTCTCACACCCACTGTGTGTCCCTCTGCTGTCCTTGAATATTCTGAAATCTGTATAGACTTTGGGTGCCATGATATGTGGCCATAAAGCAATTCCTACGAAGTCTTGGCTTGGAAAAGATGGACCTCTGTTCTTGGGAGAATCTTGGAAATTGGAATTGGAATTTCTTAAAGGTAATTGTGAAGAAATTGTGGATGTTGTACTGAGAATAAATAGAAGTGCTCAGAGGGGCATGAGCCATGCAGCTGATGACTTCTAGCTCCCTATCCCTCACAAGTGCGTAGGCAGTGACTTGGGGGTTTACGGTGTGTGTAAGGTGTACCCCTATTGAGAGCACAGATCTCCATACTCCATAGTCTTTACCTTTATGTTGGATTGTTGCTGCTAGGCAGATTGATGAAGCCTGGGGTGGTGGGAGGCGGACCTTCAGGATGGTCAGTCATCAGGTGGTCTAGGGGAAGCGCCTTCCCCTTTATCAACCAACCGCAAGGGCACTGTGATTAGGAAAGTTTGCTAACCTTGCATTCCAAGACAACTGGTGAGCATAAAGGGATTTTCTAGTATGTTATCAGGTTAATTGGTGATCAAAGATGGAATCACTTATGTCAACCAGGGCTTAACAATAAGCTAATCACAGTAATCCAGCCTGTCTAGACCCAACTTGTCCATTTGTACTCTGTCCTCAATAAGCCTACTGACTTGACAACCACTAAAAGTTGTTCATCCAACGCATATCAGTAACAGGGCAGGAACAATTATTCATTCTATGTTGGCCAGGGTGGAGGATGGGGCAAAATCTTGAGGAAATACAGAAACCTTAAAGGAAGCCCTGCAGTTTTCAGGTGTAGTTCCAGCCAGCTCAAGATCCCATATGAACAGGAGCCTGGGCACTTGTTTATCCTCCTATGTCTTTTTTTCCCCCCAACTCAAAAATAAGCAGTTGAACTAGAGGTCCAAGTTGCCTCGTAGCTTAAAAATATATTACTATGCAATTCTCTCATCTATAGATTTCCTTCCTGCACTCTCTTGCTCTCTTGAAGCTTTGGTCCATGTCAAAAGCTGGCTCTATAAGCGCTAAAGTCATAAAGTTGTTAATGTGGCTGGAAGTAGCCTTAAAATTCATTGAGTGCAGCCATCCCTTTTACAGATAAAGGGAAATTCAGAGAATTTAACTGATGTCAAGATGCACAGGAAGTTGAAAAGGCACGGCCACCATTTGAATCCAGTCTTCGTTAACTTCAAATACTATCTACTATTCTTAAGGCCTTGGTTACCAGAAGAAATTTACCACCATTATGTTAGACACCATGTTGTATTTTGGCCATGACAGCTCCCAGAGAATTTCTAATTCCTTCTATCTACTCCACATACATCCTATACAAATATTATCTCCTCCATCAAAGGAGAAACTCTTAGGGCTTGTAGTATATCACTTAGACACATAAGTACTTAACAAATGCTAATATTTCTTTGGTTCAGTTTTTCTCTCATTTAGCAGATTAAAAGAACACAGAAAATTCTGTCCCAGCATACTCAAAAGTGAATGAACAAACCCAGGATTTTAGGGCTAACTCTACTGAGATTTCTAAGGATTCTTGCCATTTATTATACTCTATGTCTGGGGAGAAGGGGGCAGCTAGAGCTTTAGTATCACATCTAGTTGAGCGTCTTAAGTTGGCTTTTTAGTTTGTCTCAAATAAGATCTTCATTTAGCTAAGCAGAGTTCATTAGACATTTGTTCCCAAGAGACATTTGAGGGCATTTTCCAGGAGTGGCGCCATGCTAAGCACTTTATAAATAAATCTCATTTGATCCTTGCAACAACTCCAATGGATACGTGCTTTTTGAGATGCCATTATATGACAAGTGAGGTGGATTGTGACTTGCCAATGGTCACCTTAGTTAATAGGTGCGTGAGGCTGGATTTGAAATGACTAAATCCTATTGCTATATATATATTATGCTACCTAGACTGGCTCAACTAGGGATGGAGGAGAAAAATCTAAATTATAACTGTAAGTGCTGATGTTTCCCATCATGCCTTTTCTTGTATCATCTTTTTAGGAAGAAAAATACCCTCTGAGTTTCTTTACTTAGTTCTTTTAGAGGTGGGATGTGAAGGGGGGTTGACCACAAATTAATTGCCTTGGGAAATTAGCAAAAATCATATCATTATCACTTCTAATGCTACTGATTTTATTAGAGTAAATATTCATAATAGAGTTTTAGCTGGTCATTGTTTTGGAGCCAGTAGGCAGAGTAGGGATATGCAAAACTGAACACAGGACGTGCCATAGAAAATAGGATATTTCAGTATTAGAATGAAATGGACTAAGTAATTATAGTAATGCTTAGAAACCATGCCAAGTTTCTTCAGTAGGTTGTGTTAAAAAAAAATCCATTGCTTTACTATGTGCTTCTTGGCCATGGTTAGGCAAATCATTAGTAGATTATTAATATTCAGGGTGAGGACACAAGGCAAATCATTTGTCCTTGGATTTTACTCACTGGTAACTCTCCCTTGGATGATATAACATGCTATTAGACTGTTGAGACTTGTATTGCCTCATTTCCCTGCCTCACAGAATCCTCATGACCCTTAGTGGTTGGCCACTTCAGGGAAGTAGTCAAGAGCAAAGGTTTTGTTAGCATGAGAAGAATCCTCTCTATAGATGGAAAGGTGGTCCAAGACATCATGGATTGGTCCAGGTTTGAAGAGAACTTAAGACTGATTTGGGGGTTCCCTTAAATGGAGGTTCAGGGAAGAAAATGACAGAGGCCACAGATGGAGGTATTTCTAGCATGGCAGAGGTGGACCAGGGGGATGAAAGTTCCATGGGATGCTGAGAAGGTATGAATTATTTTCATCATTATATGACTGCCTCATTATTGAACAAAACAAAACAAAATTCTCCTTTTGGCTCTTCTCAGGTGATTTTTAAAAATAAGACTTTGTGGTATTAGGGTATTCAGGCAATTCAGGTATTTTCACTGATCTCAGCAAGCTTCCCAGCATGAAGAATTGGCTTCTGGGTAACTTTACATGAGGCCAAATGGGACCATAAAAAAGTGCTAGGATGTCATGAAAAAAAGAAGAAAAAATGTCAACACAAGTGCATAAGTTCATGTGATTTTTTTTTGATTGGAGTAGGTTTAACTTGACTTTCTCCAAGTAGACAATGGAAGATCTCAATTCCAGAGTTCCCAAACAGACTCTTTTAATTAGTGTACATTTATTTACCTTGTTGGCAGTTCTGAAAAATGAGGAAAATAAGTCTTTACTCTCCATTTTCCTACATGGATCAAGGCACCATGCCAAACAGTTCTGTCATGGCACACTTCCTTCCTCTGTTAAACTTAGGAATGACTCCAGGCATATTTATAGGGCTTGTTTCAACTATTTCAACTATTTCTGCAGATTTTTAAAAGGACCAACTTATGCAGATAGAAACATGGGCTTTCTGTGACTGGAAACTCCCACTAAAATGGGGCATATTAATACCTGTCAGAACTATTAGATTTTTGTTTAGCCATAGGAGAAACACTATTTAGACTGGGTCTGTGCAAACTCCTGTATAAAACAAAGTGGACAAAAGATATGGTAAAAAGATCTCACTGAGGAATCAAGAGATTTTATCTCATAATCCCTTATAATGCTCACTTCTTCCTTTGTAAGATTGTAGTCATATTTCCTTGTCTAAGGTTAGAACATTTCTTCCATGATAAAACTCACTTATTTAACCTACTGTGTATGTGTGTGTTACAACGTAATAATGGTTTCTCCAATAGCCTGGCATTTTCGGTACAAAAAATTTAAAACTACCACCAAAAATATCCCCCAATCAACCACAGAAACTCTTGCTTCTCCAAGGCCTTCTCTAGCCTCATGTCAGAGATACTTATTCCATCTCCTTGTCTATTAACGAATAACAAATTCCTCCACTCATGATCCTACTGTTTCTCTTCCAGAGGTCTAGGTATATAATAAAGCAATGTGAAAATTGGTTAGAAGAAATGGAATTGCTTTGGGGGCAATGTTATACTTGGTATTTGAAGGCCTGTCACAGAGAAGAATTGGACTTGTCCTGCCTGGCCATAGACCGCTAGGTAGCAGTGGTTAGAGTATCAGGCTTGGAGTCAGGAAGACTCCTTTTCTTGAGTTCAAAGCTGGCTTCAGATGCTATCTGTGTGACCCTGGACAAGTCCCTTAACCCTGTTTGCCTGTTTCTTCATTGGTAAAGTGAGCCATAGAAGAAAATGGCAAATCACTCCAGGATCTTTGCCAAGAAAACCCCAAGAGGGATCACAGAGCTGGGCATGACTGAATACCATCTTGGCCCTAAAGGGGCCGAAATTAGACATATGAGTAGGATTCCAAAGGAATTTTGGCTTCATTAAAAATGGTTATCTGCCACAAACCATCAAAGTGATACTTCCCCAAAACATGGTTCTGCCCACATTGCATTCCAGCAACAAGTTCATGTGGTTCCCTTTCTTCTGGGATGAAGCAAACCAGGTCGGTTTGGAAATCTCTTTGTAATCTGGCTGCTCTGCATCAGTCCTGGCTTCTGCTTCTCTCCTCAGTCCATGATCTGTCAACCTGAGCAACTGTCTGGACCTCGCTCCCTCTGCTGCCCCTGTATCTGGAATGCTGACTGCTCACCTCTGCCTTCGGTGGTCCTTCAAGACTCCTTTCAGAAGCTATCTTCTATGTCAAGCCTTCTTGTGTCCTCCTTCCCTCAACACACTGTATTCACGCTGTATCTACTTTCATCGGTGCATGAATTATTTCCCTTTTAAAGGCATTACCAATGCTTTTTAAAAATAGCAAGCCCTTAGTAAATTCATGTTGATCTAAGTAATCATTGCAAAGACTCTCTCTGGCTCACACACACTTAGAAGTGGTAGGAAGTCCTTCCTTAAGTTCATGGAGAAAGGAAGGCTGAGGCAATACAACAAATTGTGGGATTTGCAGTCAGGAGAATTGAGTTCAAATCATGGCTGTCTCACACTTATTGCCTGTGAGACCTTGACTAAGTCTCCTTTCCTCTCTAAGCCTCACTTCACATTTTAGCAAAAGCCACATACGTGGTAGATGAAATGTCAGCCAGGTTAGCGTTAGAGCTGGAGAGGGTTACCTATTAGAGCCTCCTTGTCTTGGCAGATGTGTTGAGATTGCAATTTATTTTTTTATTACTGCAGTCTTATAATTAGCTATGAGACAGCGAGACTTGAGGAAACCAGTGGCCATTCCCACCACTGGTATCAAGTGGCTCCGGGAGGACTGGCCCCTCTTCCACGAGAGCTCCATCTCCAGGTTCTTGAAGGCTAAATAAGTTATCTGGGCCAGGTTGCAGCCAACGTGTCACTCTCCTCTTTTTATTTAGTTGCAAACCCTTGTAAACACCATCACTGGTTCTTGCCCAGTGGCGTTTAGAGCCTCCAGAAGCAATTCTCTTCCCACATTCATCACTTGGCCGAGCGATGCATATTTTTGCTCTACTTTTCTTAATGTTGTTGAAAAGAACAAGCGTTAGTCCATTCATCACTTCGGTTTCATGTCAGGCAGAGCATAATGAATGAGCTGAGGGCCACCGAGAAGTGACGGGTATAATCTGAAGTGAATGAGCTTCCCTCCAGAGTCCGGGCTCTTGTCTGTCTCCTGGATATCACAGCTGACATCTAGGCGCGTGGTCAGCCATGAGTGTGTTCTCTAACGTCACCAAAGGCTCAGGTTCTGGGCTTTGGACTAGAAGATGGTGCTCCATCTTCATCCCTTAACTGCCTTTTCCGTGTCACTTTGGAGAAATGGCCGCTCTTTGCTTTTCTTGTTCTCCCCTCTATAGAAAATCATTCTAAATATTTGTGCAATATAGACGTCGTTTCCTAGTGCCATCCTGATGACAGCCCTCTGAGAGACGGGCAAGGCAGAATTCACATTCATTTTTCATGTGGGGAAATTGGAGCCCACACAGTTAAAAATAACTTGCCCAGCATCTGATCCCGTTTTCCATAACACGATGTCTCAGACCTTGCGTTTGCAAGGTACTAGGATCCAGCAGAAGTTCTGTTCATCATTCTCTGCTCCCATAATGATCTGCAATGTACTTGGTCTAGCTAACTACAGAACTAGAAGGGGCTTCATATTTAAACAAATCTCATGAATATCTACATTTCATCTTTGGTTTGGATGCAAATCAAGGAATTATTCAAGGGGGCAGCTGGGTAGCTCAGTGGAGGGAGAGCCAGACCTAGAGATGGGAAGTCCTAGGTTCAAATCTGGCCTCAGACACTTCCCAGCTGTGTGACCCTGGGCAAGTCACTTGACCCCCATTGCCTACCCTTACCACTCTTCTACCTTGGAGCCAATACAAGACAGAAGGTAAGGGTTATAAAATTAAAAAAAAAAAAAAGGAATTATTCAACACAAGAAAGACATGACTAGGCAGGAGTTGTCTGTGCAAGGAAGGAAATAAATATTCATTAGAAACCTACTATGTGCCAAGCACTGTGTTGAGTGCTCTACAAATGAGTTCTTTGATCCTTACCACAAGCTTGGGAGGTGACATTGATTTTTCCCCATTTTCAAATAAGGAAACTGAGGCAGTTGAGCTGACTTGTGTAAAGATTAAAGTTAACATACAATAACTAAGTATTATATTTTGTAAAGTTTATTAATAATAACTGAAATAAAAAAGCTAACTAAGCTGCAGGCGTGGGAAAAGAGAGCAAGAAGGAGGAGTTACAGAACTATATAAACAAAGACGCATGTAAACGAAAAGGGAAAAAGGATTTTGGGACAAGGAAAGAATTCTGGGAGATGGAGTCCAAGAGCTCAAGAATTTCTAACTATACATTTGCCAAGGGTGTGTTCAGGGTCTTCAGTAAGCTAAGTGTGATTTGGAAGCTCAAGAATATATTGATGTTAGGGCTCTTTGAGAGGCAAAGTGGCCAAAATGAAGGCAGTTAGATGGGTTTATGGATAAAGCACTGGATCTGGAGTTAGAAAAATCAGAAGTTGAATCTGATTTCAGACATTCATCAGCTGAGTGACCTTGGGCAAGTCATTAAACTAACTTTCTATTTTCCCACATTTGAAAATGGAGGATAATAGAGCCACGTCCCAGGCTTGTGGTGAGGATCAAATGAAATCAGTGTTTCCAGCCCTAAAAGGACTATTTAAGTTATTGTTACTATTCATGTTAATCATTGCCCTTTTGAGTTTGGGGTGGATGGCCTTCAGTTTCACATTTTAGAAGTGACAGTGAATATGAAGCTTTCCAGAAGAAGGAAACAGAAGGAAACTGGGGGAAATGGGACTAAATTCCATACTAGGTAAGGAAAAGACAAAGGAACTGGATGTTCACATTGGTAGTGAGAAGATCAAAGGCTAAATGAGGAAGGGGCATGATGCACGGCTTTATGTAGGGGGGAAAAGTATTAGGAAGAAAAGGGATTCAGGCTCATCTGCTTGGCCTTTAAATGCAGAAATTGGAGCAATGTCATGTGGCATAACTAGTGCATTTATTCTCAAGGTAAGGGAAAGTTTAATTTCTGGAAATTTTTCAGACACAAAAGTAGACTTGTTTGGGCCAAGGAAGAGGATTCACTTGACTTTTTTTAAAGAAAGTCAGATGATTTCTGCTTTGGGTATGCAGGAGAAGATATTTCTGTGGAGAGCTTGGTTGAAAAAAGTTGTGCAGATTGCTTAAACTCCTTAGAGCTGGAAAGAACGTTAGAGCTCATAGGCTAAGTCTTCATTATTTTATAGATGTTGAAAGGGAGATCTAGAAAGAGGGAATATCTTGGTCAGTAATACATACAGAAGGGAACCATTAATTGGCTCAGTGGATTGAAAGCCAGAGCTAGAGATGAGAGATCCTGAGCTCAAATTTGACCTCAGATACTTTATTGCTCTGTGACCCTGGACAAGTCACTTAGCCCTCATTTCCTAGCTCTTACTACATCTCTGCCTTGGAACCAATACTTAATACTAATATTCTAATAAAATCTAATCTAATAAATCTTTTCTTATCTAATAAAAATCTAAAAAATGAATCTAACAGTCTAATAAAAAGTAATCATTCTAATATTCTAAGATGGAAAGTAAGGATTAAAATAGACCCATTAAGAAGTTGTCAAAGCCATGATCTGAACACAAATCTGCCATCTCTTGATCTAGTCATATTTCCACTAAATTATGCTTCCTGTGACTGAGATTCTGTAAAATGCATTCTGTTTAACAGGGAAGGCTCACTTGGGAATTCCTCAGTGTACTACAGGGAAAGGGCTTTACATTTCAGATCTGACGAGGTCTTTTGAGATACTCACATGCCACCCTTATCCCATCTCTAGAGAATTGCCACATTGGCTAAATAGGGAGTGCAAACCAAGTGCAAACCATCCTTTCTCAGCAGAATGAGATGAGATGAGATGGGAGATAACCAGACTGTTTTCATGTCCAGTGTCTGAATCCAGGAAAAACGTCTGGATTTTTCAGCCAAGTGACTTTGCTTGCCTGCCTGATTCTTCTGCTATTATAAGGCTTTAAATGTTTTCAACTTGGACAAATAGAGGAGCTTTGACCTTCCCACTTAATAAATACTTGACTCTATCTGTCTTCTCCTGAATTCCTGAGGAGGCACAGAGCAGAAAGTCTGGCTGAGAATTTGCAGATAGAAAAGCTTTATTCTGTCCAATCTAGTCATCAGTGAAACAAATGCTTTATACTAAGAATATCTAAATCTAGAAAATGGCTTCACCTTCATTTTAGCCCCTCTCCAATATTGGCTGCTATTATTTCATCAGATAATGGGTGCATAGTTTGCAGCCTGAAGTGTTATGGAAATATATGGTGTCATTATCTAAAGAATTAACTGTCAGGTATGTTAGGTGTCATAGGGACAGGTAGGTGGCACTCTGGACAGGGCACTTGCCTTGGGATCAGGAGGATTTATCTTAATATGAATCTGACTTCAGATACTAGCTATGTGACCCTGGGCAAGTCATTTTACTTTGCTTCCATTTCCTCTTCTGTTAAGTGAATTAGAGAAGGAAATGTCAAACCACTCCAGTATCTTTGCCAAGAAAACCCTAAATATGGTCATGAAGAGTCAGGACTGAAAAATGACCGAAGTCCGATAACTTGGGGGTTGGCAGTGGCATTTCCGTCCCTGGCCCCTTCTTGTCACCTCTTACTATTTTGCTGTAGACTGATATAAAAGGAAAACACTTTAGTGGAAGATGTGAGTATCAATTTCTGCCATTGACTCAATGTTCTCAGTCCCCTAAATATTCATGGAATTGAAATAGGTTTTTAATCCACGATGTGCTGAAGAGAAAGGAATTATGAGTAATTCAGTGAACAGGAGGGCAAATGAGTTGCTTTAGTAACTTCTCTGCTGCTTAGAGGGCTGCTGTTATCATTCTGTCCTGTCCATTTTGATACCCTGAGAGAACTCCAATTACCTTCTCTTAGTTATCGATGTTGCTACTTATCCTGATATGTCATATCTAAGCTTTTTCAGACAAAGGAATCGAAACTCTTCTTGAATGGCTGGGTTGTTCCGATCTAGCCACAAGCTCTATGGTTTACTTAGGTCTAAGATAAGATTTAAAATAAGCTTGGCCATTGTCCTCTTCACCACTGCCCATCTGACTTCGCTACTAGAAGAATCTAAGACTCGAAGCTGGTAAGGGTTCTCCCTCTCCTTCAGGTTTTCAGGCTTCTTATGGCTGAAAACTGATCACTAGTTTTCTCCTTCTCCATGTTTTTTTATTTCGTTTTGGGCTTGTTTACTTAAGCAGAGTCTTCAGAGAAGGAACTAAGTTCACCCCTGGCAGTTTTCTTTCAATGTCACTGAAAACATTTGCTTGGGGTGACTTTGGTCAATTCACTTGCTTCCAATCCATGATCTCCTGAGCAAATTGAACTTAGATGATCCCTAAGATCCTTCCAGCTCTAGATATGTGATCCTTATTCTTCTCAATGGATAGGATGGACCTTACAATAGCCTCGGCAGAGTCAGTCACTTCATGGCATGTGAGAAATAGGATGTCTTTAAGCTTGAACACATCTAAGCACAGGCATCCATATATACACATTGGCCAGAATTCTAGAGGGGGAAAAAATGCCTGTATGGATCTTCCTAATGCTTTGACTAAGTCACTTGCCTAAGAACACTTTTAAAAAGTTTAATATAAGTGCCATTATTTTTGGAAAGTTCCTCATAGTGCTAATGCCGTTTTCCTTGTATCCTGTTTTGCTTTGGGTTAGATCTAATTGTATTTTTCTCATTCCAAGTAAAATGTGTTAGTCTTCATTTCTTATCCAGTGCTTCTTGGAGTTATCAGAGACTATTTTTTTACTTTTTAAAAATTTATATACTAGAAACTTTAGAGCTCGCCTGATCCACTCTCAAAATGAAATAGGGAGTTGGTTAGCACACATACAGTATCCTAATTATCAGATCTTGTTGTTTAGTCATGTCTAACTCTTTGTGACCCCATACACTTGTCCAGGGAGTTTCCTTGGCAAAGAAATTGAAATGGTTTGCTATTTCCTTCCCAAGTGTGTCCCCATTTTTAATGCATGAGAAACTGAGGCTAATAGGAATTATGTGATTTTGATGAACTGTGACAGAAACAGGACTTGTCAAGTTCTGAAATCTTGTGTTTCTCACTAGTTATCCCAAGTTATGCAAAAACTGTATTTTTAATCAGTTACTATTCTGTATTATTCACTGTAAGTTCTGTGCACTGGTTTTGTGCTGTTCTGTATTAATCATTTCTCTTATTCTAATTTACCTTAGTTCTGAGCAGTTAGGTATTATCAATGATCTATAATGGTTGTCTCCTGTATTATATCCTCACTATGTTCTTGTTTTGAAGGCATTCCAGAAACATGGGGAGACCTCTCCTCCACACAAATGGTGGCAGGTGGGACAGTGCGGGTCTTGGAGAAACATGGGACATGCACACTAAGTGCTCTGGCAGCCCAGGGAAATCCCCTAAACCTGCACATGTTCCTATTGCCTTTCTGGTGTCCCTAAGATCGCTTTTGTGTCAGACATAAAAACAGAACTCCACCTGAATGTGGACCCTCCTCTTTGCCTGTTTTCCAGGGTTTTCCCCTGTACAGCCCCATCATACTGTAAAGATTAAAAATTAATGGTTTGACTAAAATATATGAAAATTATAAATAATAATGATTGCTGATTCAAAGAATTATTGCTCAAAGTCAAAAGGACTTTAGTAGCTTTTAGTTACGAAAGAGGTGGAAAGAGTGAAAGCAGAGAAATACAAAAGGGTAGAGAAGAAATTAGTCTATCTAACTAAATATTACTTTGGGTGCTCTATTAATTGGAATTAAAACTCCAGAAGTCAGGAAAGGAAAACCAGCTATTCACCCAAGTTTCTTCCAAGAGGCAAGTCAAGAGGATGACTTGTGCTGCAGGCAATGACCTATCAAGGATGACTTCTCAAGTTGACTATCTCTGAAGTTCCCTATGGGGTAGTGTTTGTGGGAACCACTTCTCACTTTCTGGAGAAGTGTAAATACTCATCAAAAGGTTTCACAGATTCCTGGTTGATTGAGGTGTGAATTCCCATTTCCTGGCTGATTGATTTGAAAGGGTGGAGACCTCTTCCACCTAGTGCTGCTAAGTAGGGTGTTGAAGCTTTTGTTGATTCAACTCAAAAGTAGACAAAGGAGAGCGAATCCTGTCTTCACAATCTAGTGAGGTACTAAGTAGGGATACTTAAGTTATTGTTAACCAAGTGTTAACCCAAAATAGACAAAGGGAACAAAGAATTCCCTTTTCACAATACCCTTCTGAGAAAAGGTGATTTTCCTGAAATGGGAGGTGATAAGTCCCCAGACCCTCAAATAGACAAACCTTGAGCTACCCCTTGGCTAATCCACCAGCCCAGAGGCTATTCTGTTAGTCCCCAGGCTATTTCACCAATCTAAAATATCATTATCTTATACTTCTTTAAATAAAATTCTTTCATACTTTTTATGGATTGGACTGTTTTGAGTCTCCCATTCTTGGGACATGCCCCTAGGAATGCTTTCTACATCAGTTTTCCCAGGGTCACAAAGTTCTACATGTGAGGCCAGATTTGAACCTGAGTCTACTTGGCTCTATCCATTGCCCCTGTCCACTCTTAATGGATTATTGGATGATAGAATACCAAAAGAACTTTCTTTTTGCTTTAGTCCTAATATTTAATGCTTTTTCTCCACTTGATTTATACCAAACGGCCTTGATTTTCCACTTAAATTTTGTTCACTTAGACATAATAGCAAAAGGGGAGCTATGTAAAATTCATCATGAGCTCTTTGCTCCCTCTGGAGAGAATGACCTTTCTTAGGACTAAAGAATTTCATGGAAACAGTGAGGCTTGGGTATAGATGATATTTAAATCACTCTGAGGTTTAACAACCCCCCTCACCCTCCAAATATAGCTTTAACTCAGAGGAAATTGTGGAGACTTTAATCAATGGATGATTGACTTCAGGAGAGAATGTCTTCCTTACCAACCTTGTATTTTTTTAACCCCTTTCTTCCAAAGAAGGAGAGGGACCAGGAATGGGAGTTGTGACTTGTCGGGAGTTGCAAAGCTAGCAAGTGTCTAGGTCAAATTTGAACCTGTGACCTCCCATCTTCAAGTTTGACTATCTACTGAGCTCACCTCACTGCCCCGAACCTGCCTTTTGAATTCCATTTGGCCCAGAGAATAGTGGAAAGATCAAAGCTTTTAAATGTATCATAACAAAATGAAACAAATAACTGGATGAGAATAAGTGGATGATGACTCTTAAAAGTAGACTTTTTCACTAGGGGGAGGCTCTATTACCACTAAGGTAATGGGTCCCACCCACTCTAGAACAGGTGGTCTTCAAGAGTCATTTTGGCTGAGCTTGATAGCCTTTGCCCTTAATTTGGAGACAGTGCAGTAAAGTGCCCCCCCCCAGTAAACCAAAGGTGGTTGAGACTAGGGGATCCTTAACAATCCTCAGTCGGATTGCTTTGATGGCCCTACTGTGCTTAACTATGCCTCAAAGGTCTACTACTAGGGTGGAGGAAGAGGAAGAGGCTTTCATTGGTTTGTTACTTAGGTGCTATTGTGACCGGTAGCACTTGAAGGCCATTGAGCATCTGCGTGAAGCTCAGCACCAATATGGTGGGTCCCTGTGAGCAGGAGGCCACCAGGCTGCCTTTCCTAAAGTGGGACAAAATGGAGCAAGTCAAAGCTTCCATGCCAGTTGGTAGTGGGATCGGGTCCATCAGTGGCTTCTTCACTTCTAACCTGGGCAAAATAGAAATGTGTAGTTTAATGAAAAACAATCCTATGACACCATAAACCTTGGTCATGAGTGAAAAAAGAATAGTTATCAAGTCTGAAGCACCTCAAGTCTTGTAGAGCATTTCCACACCAGGTTCAGGAAGTTAGTGCAATAATTCCTACTCCCAGAGAGATGATTCAGAGGCACAACAAATAGAGAATCTGGACTTGGAGTCAGGAAGATGTGAGTTCAAATCCAGCCTCAGACATTGGCTGCATTACCCAGAGTAGATCACTTGACCTCTACCTGCCTCAGTTTCTCAACTATAAAATTGGGATAATAATGGCATCCATTTACTAGGATCCTTGGGAGGATCAAAGGAGGTATTTATAAAGCTCTTACCACAGTGGTTGGCAAAGAATAGATGCTTAATAAACATTTATTCCTCCTACTGTGGGAGGGAGCTGAAAGCTGAGACTGGGAAGGATCACTGTCAAGATTCCTCAGTCTGCATCAAAATATGCTGTTAAGTTGTTTTCTATTTCCAAACCATTTGGGATTTTCTTGGCAAAGATACTGGAAGGATTTGCCATTTCTTTCTCCAGATTATTTGACAGATTGAGGAAACTGAGACAAACAGGGTTAAGTGACTTGCCCAGGGTGACACAGCTGGGTTGAGGCCAGATTCCTGATAAACCTTCCTGACTCCAGGCCTGGCACTCTAAGCACTTTACCACTTGGCTGTCCTATTTTATTCCCCTTTATGCCTCTTCCTCAGCTGTGGCTAAAATGGTTTCATTTCACACATTTTTAATGATCCTTCATGAAAGTTCTCAAACTAAGTTACTTCTACAATGTATTACATCCAAGGAAGAAGTGAACATTGAAGTGTCACTTTTTCCAGGCCTTTTTCCACATAGAAGCAAGATAGAATCTGGTTCCTTGTTTCTCATGTTTGTATGAAAGGAAATTGTATCAGTTCTTGGCATGGCTGATAAAATGAAATCTCTACCACTTGATATGTGGCCTTCGAAAATTAATTTAATCTCTGAGAATTTCTATTCCCTCTAAAATGAGTAGCAATTGGATTGAAGTCTTTAAGAACCTTTTTGACCAAATAATTGACAAATTGCCATCTGTATGGAATGGCTTTCGGGAGGAATATACTTTGACTAGAGGGCTGAATTAGCAAGACTGATTGGGAGTCCATCTGCTCATCTAGGTTATTAATGCAAAGTGAATGAGAGGGAGAAGCCCAGAGGGTTTCCATCCTTATGTAATATTAGAATCTTCAGGGTACTATTATGGTCCATAAAAGAAAACTATTGTTATGGGCAAATTCAGTCACTAAGTTATGGAGTAACAGATCCTTGTTATGGGATGCTCGCGCGTGCGCTCTCTCTCTCTCTCTCTTGCTAAACAAATGCTTATTGATAGACCAAATCAGTTTAGATCACGTAGCTTCAGCTTGGCTTACTGAAACTTAAAAACAAAACAAAACAAAAATTTAAGATTCACTCTTTGGTCTTCCCAACTCTGTGGCAGGCAAATTAGAGCCTCAACTTGGAGTTGACTATTAATGACTTAATTAGTCCAGTCCTAATCTCTATCATTGTCAAAAAAAAAAAAAAAAAAAAAAAGGCTTCCTTGAAGAGTTTCCTGTTTCCTTCTGGATATTTTCAAGCAGAAATTGAACAAGGCTCCATTAGGGCTCTCTTTTCAGTTAGAACAAACGTAGAGCTACCAAAGACTTTTGTGGAAGGGAGAGCAAGATTATTCTGATGTTCTGTAGTGTGTTTTCTGAGAGGCTTTCATCAATGACTCCATGGCTATATTGAACACTTTGCATCATAAGTTTCATGAAGCTCCTAAGAGTTAGCATCTGCGTATTCAGTGTGTGTAAGAATGAATGTTTTCAAACTTATTTTCTACATTGTTTTAGAATTTCTAAATTTTCTAAATACTAGAAAAAATCTTAGCACTTCCTGAGTCTTACAACATTGAACTAGAAAAACTTGTCAAGTGGCCTGACATCCCTGGGTTTGGGTCTTTTCCAGGCCCATCTCTGAAGGCTTGTTCTCTGGTACTACTTGGCCATGGATTCTATATTAAGCTACATGATTTGCCCCTCCACCCTACCTAATGTTGAAGATGGGTGTGTGCCAGGGCATGCCTCTGGGAGCATATGTGCATATCTAAGGAGTGAAAAGTATTTTCTTTTTCCACCCTACTGCCATGAACAGCTGCATGGCACGAAAGAAGAATCCTTTGGGCATCTCATTTTTCCTCAATAAGGTACACAGATAATATACTTAAAATATCTCTCTCTCTCCGCCCCTGCCATCTCTGCAGGAGGAACTGATCTTTCATGTTCACCTCAAATGCTTCCTAATCCAGAAAGCATTTAATAACTTTCTCCCTTTCCTGGAATAGTGCCTCATGAAATGAAACACCCCTCCCTCTCCACTGCAACTAGGGCCTCCCCCTTTCCAAAGGTACCTTGTATTGACTTAGTTTATCCTTCTATATGAACAGGTTGTTTCTGTCACTTAAACTGTGAGCTCCCTTAGGTCGTGGGCCATTGAACTTAAGAAAAAATATATCTGCAGTCTGGCTCATCTTGAGTGCTTAATAAAATAAAGAGGTTAAGTCATATTTTGTGTGTGCTCGAGTGACATTCTCCAAATGAACCAAGAGCTCCATGTAAGCAAAGATTGTGTCTTCTCTTGTTACATGACCAGGTTAGGGAAAAGATCATCCTTTTAGAGAAGGGTAAAGTGTAAGTAGCATTTGTCTTGCTTATGTGCTTAAAGTTAAAATAGGTAGAAAAGAGATACCATCATATTTGGTGGAAAGGGAGACCTAGGGCAGCATTTGTCCCACCGAGTTCATGGGGCTCTTATTATAGTTCATACATCGTGGCTCATTATACAAATGGGATCTCTTGGAACACGACTGATTGCTCCAGAACATGCTGGTTTGGGAGCTGTTTGCAGTAGTGCGTATTACAGCCCATCCAAGGGCGCCCCTGCTTGGCGACTCTTGTGTGCATCTTCCAGTGCCCTCCACGTTGGTCTGTGCCAAGTTCTGAAGGTCTTGCTTTTCCTCTAATCCAGGAAAATACCCGTGGAACAGCGGGCTTATCTGCACTTTCCTATTGTTACCCTTTGCAATAACATCTGATTCATGTTCTCTTTGTAAGCTCCTCCATGGCCACCTGTTCTAGCACGATCATCTCGTCTTAATTGCCCTCTGAGAAGGGTCCCTTTTGCTTCTTCGGGGTAGTTGTATTGCAGGTCTTACCATTGGTAAGATATTGGTACTAAAATGAGCACTATGACCTAAAGTGCCTACTATATGCTGTGCACTTTGCTAAATACTTCATAAATATTTTCATTTGATCCTTACAACAATCCCATGAGGCGGGGGGGCTACTATCATCATGGTAGCATAGTTGAAGAAACTGAGACACACAGACTGAGTGACTTGAACCAGATCACAAGACAGTAAATGTTTGAGGCTAGATTTGAACTTGGAACTTCCTGAATCTAGGCTCATGGGTCTCTGCCTCAAAACAATGGACCTTTATTACTTTTATTTTTTTAAATCCTTATCTCCTGACTTAGAATCAGTACTGTGTAGTGGTTCCAAGGCAGAAGAGTGGTAAGGGCTAGGTATTTGGGGTTAAGTGACTTGCCCAGGGTCACGCAGCTAGGAAGTGTCTGAGGCCAGATTTGAACCCAGAACCTCCCATCTCTAGGCCTGGCTCTCCATCCACTGAGCCACCCAGCTGCCCCCTTTATTACGTTTAGACTCTACAATGGATGAAGAAAAATGGAGCTATACAATAAGGGGCAGAATATTGACGAGTAGTGAGTTCCTCATTGACTATCGCCACAGGCTAGGACTTGGACGAGAGAGCTTTGGATGGCTGAAATGTTTATGGATCACGTCGATGTTGCATAGCAGGACAGAGCAGCATTTGTACATGAGTCACCTCTGCTAGAGTAGCCAAAAACAAGCCACGTGATCTTGGGCCACATTAAGAGAAGCAGAACTTGTCCGAGTGACAGCCCTGGTTGGCTTCTCTGAGCCACTGCAGTTTTTGAAGGTATTTGAGCTCGAGTGTCCCATGCAACCACAATGAAGGGCCCCAAGTACACGCCGTAAGAGGTCCAGATGGAGGAACTGGAAGGGAGTATTTAACCCCTGCAAGAGAAGGATCAGAATTAATAGCTTTTTTGCGGTTGGCGAGCTCTCATTTGCCAGAGGTCATCAAGAAAAAGAGGTTGGCTGATGACTTCTCATGTATAATAAAGGAATTATGTGAAGGGTTGACTAGATGGCCCTGAAGTCCCCCCATCTTTCATTTGATAACATTTGGGGAAAATCTCTCATTATTGGATTTTTGCCTTAAGTGGGAAGCAAACTATAAATTCTGGCCAATACTGAGTTTTGTTTTGAGATTTGGTTTTTCTCCTTTTCAAGCATATGAATTGAGAGAATTCAGGTATTCAAAAAGTCTATCTCTTTCTCTAGAAAGCATGGGCTGAGCTGTTCATCAGGAGCAGCAGAATCTTGGCATCTTCACCCTGACTCAGCTGTGCGGGGTAGCCCCGGAGGGGACGGAGAGGAAGAAGGAAGCTGGTACTTCCATGTGGAATTCCCAATACTACTTCACTTTCTCATCTTGCTGGACAGTGTGCATATACAGATGCAATTCAGGAAGGAGGCCCAATCTTCCCTGACAATGTACCCCCAAACACTTATTTTATCATCATTTCCATTAATGAAGGAGGGAATTGCCCTGCCCTGGCCCTTTTTACTTAGCCCTGGCTGGGAGCTTCAGATGATATCTGTCGGCCGCTGAATGGAAGGCAGGTCTCTCTGGATGGAACTTGTGGCACTATTCGATGAGGGAAGGAAAAAGCAAATAGACTGAGAAATAAATGAGGCCATATGGTTAGGGATGAAGAGCTAAGAAGAGACAGTTACCAGGAGAGAGAGAGAGAGAGAGAGTCCTCCAAATAAATGGGGAAGACTTGGATGGAGGAAAAGAACGTGAAAATGAAATAGATGGAGACTAGAAAATTCTAGGTCAGATGAGTTTTTTTTTTCCCTTCTGTCTAGTATGTTTTAGATAACTGAGAGGGGCATAGATCTGCTATGGGGAGGAGAATAATGCTTTCGTTGTGCAAGGAAGTTAAAACCCTTTGATTCTGCCCTTTACTTTCATAAGTGAGGAGTCTTTTACAATCAGGAATAAAACTAGAGCTGACATTGAAATGATTTAACCGAAGTCAATGCAATTGGTAGGTAGGGTTCAGATCTAGGTCCTCTTGACACCCAATCTAATGCTTTCTCATCTATTCTGCCCTGCCTCTATCCAACCTCCCAACTGGTACATAAAATAGTAGCACTCAGGTTGGATGGAGGGAGAGCCCCAGGGATTAGATCTAATGAACACTGAATTAGTTATTCCATCATAGTGGAGGCAACTGCCTTTAGGAAGAATCAGATCCAGCTATTCTAATTTGTTTAATGGCTTAATTGGGTCTTGATAGGGCTGTATGACAATAGATTTTGAGATTTGGAGCAATTGGGAAGTAGAAGGGCAGCTATGTGGCAGAGTGGGTAGAGCATTGGCTCTTGAGTCGGGAAGATCCGAATTCAAGCCTCAGACATCAGCTCTGTGACCCAGTGCCAGGCACTTCTTCAGTTCCTCATCAGTAAAGGGGGGACATACCGAAGAAGGAAATGGAAAACCACTGACACTCTGTGAGGTGCTGCTTTAGCATTGAACGTGACTGAACAACCAAGAAGGTTGAGTTCTGCTAGAAGTCTTTTGAAAATACACATTTTCCTCCGAGGCTTGATTTATAAAGGAACAATCTGAGTATAAGATTGGTATTTATTTAAATGAGATTCTGCCAAGAAATAGAAAAGCCGTACCCAGCTGACTCTCACATAAAATGCCCACACTTCAAAAATCTATTCAGTTAACCTTGTGTATTCTTCTGCAAGATCTTGTAAGATGACATTAGAGTCAAAACTCTCAAGCTACAATCCTTCTGATATCTACTTCTACAAGCAAACATCAGTTCTTTGTCAAGATAAAATACCATATTTATTGCATCCTTGGGGTAGTAGGAGCTGTTGTCAGGAGAACTAGTCCTTACCCTTTCCAGTCCACAACTTTTTCCTAGCCAAAGACTACCTGGAGTTGTGGTCCATTGAGGCTCCATTCCTTCCCCATTTCTATCAACTTTGCTAGTCTGGGCCCTGGAAATGAAAGACTAATCAGCAACCCAAGGCTGCTGACATTGTGACTTATTGTAGTATTTATGTATTTTTAACCATCTGATGTGTATAAAACTGTGCTATTGTTTTTTATTAATTCCCATTTTTTTGTCACTAAAGTTCATGAGTTTTATGGACCTAACTCCATTTCCCCCATAAACTGTATGGCTTTATTGCACAGTTTTGCATGGTGATTTATTTTATTTATTTATTTTTTTAAACCCTTAACTTCTGTGTATTGGCTCCTTGTTGGAAGAGTGGTAAGGGTGGGCAATGGGGGTCAAGTGACTTGCCCAGGGTCACACAGCTGGGACGTGTCTAAGGCCAGATTTGAACCTAGGACCTCCCGTCTCAAGGTCTGACTCTCAATCTTCTGAGCTACCCAGATGCCCCCCTGCATAGTGATTTTTAAAAAATATTTATTTTGCTCATTACAGAAGAACTGACTATCTGATGCTAAATTCAAACTCATCTGACTCAAGGGCACACTATCCATTCATTTTTCCATTATGTGGTCTTACTATTTCCTAATGAGATTAACATCTCAAAGTGGAATGAACCATGCTCATAGGTAACACTCCTTTCTCTCCAGTCCCCATGGTGACCATCTTCAAGCAAATGCTGGACAATCCCTCATATAGGGGGTAGATTGGAACATAGATTGTGTCCAGATGAACAAGGAACTTAATGGTCTTGGACATTTTTTCTGAGACTTTGGTTCCTTGAGTCAGTTAATGGTCTGTTGGTAGAGCTTTGGACTTGAAGAGGATCAAAATGATGTCACTATGATGCGGTCAATGTACAGTGCCTCCAACTGCGGCTGATCAGACCTGTATGAGTTCACAAGTTGGACACAAATAGCCCATATGACCATTGGGAATATAAAAAGAGGCAGTGCAATATTCTCAATGAACTAGCAATCTAACTTGACTATTGGATTTTTAAACTAATTTCTTCTGTGACTTTAGGCAAATAGTTTTGATTCCCAACAGATCTCCTTTTAAAAAACTAGAGGCTGGATCACTAGAATTTCATTTGGGGGGACATCTTGAGTGTAAAAATGGCAACTTAACTGGAAAGGGATGTGTGACAGGCTGAGTCAACAGGCTTCAATGGTGGCCAGATTGGAAATTCTGCATTAAAATTAAAAAAAAAAAACCTTTTAAAAAATGAGAATGATTGGAGGTATGACTACTAGGTTTGGGGATAGGTGGAAAACTGGGGGAATTAGTGGACCATAACATAAACATAAGTCGCCATTATGACATACTTCCCCTCCCCCCCAAAAATAAATACCTGTTACTTCATAATATCCGGAAATAAAGTAAGACCCTTATTGGATACCACCTTAGCTCTGAGCGCTAGTTCTTAGGAATAAAAATATACTCTTTTGCATTCCAGGATTGGCGTAAGGACTAAACAACATAATATAGAGGAATAGTTTTAGGGAAGAGGAAATGCTCATCTTGAGAGATGCTTTAGGGTGAATAGGAAAGAGACATTATGGTCATCTTTTTAGGTATTGGAAGGATTCTCATGTGGAAGGACTGCTTCTTTGTGTCCCCACCAAAAGGGAGGAGCAAGTTGGAGTTAGAATTCTTACATCAAAGTCTAAAATGATTCCATGACAACTGAGGGTATCTAGAACTGGAATTGTTCTTCCAAATTCTGATACATTTAAGTTCCATTTTGAACCTTAACATTTGATAACACAAATGTTAAAACAGAGAACATGTGTTATTAGAATGTGGGCTAAGGTCCCCTCTGGTGCCAACAGTATAAGCTATAAAGTCCTCTCAGCTCCAACATTAACCATTCTGAGGACCCTCCTAACTCTAAAATGTTACATTTCTAATATTATAAGGCAGGTTTTCTGTGTGGCAGGAAATCTCTAGATTCCCATTTGGGAACTGCCTAGCATAGATTGGCAAAGTCCAGTCCATCCATTTGTCAGCAAGAATTTAGACTATGGCGGCCAGAACTGTCATGGCTGGTATTTCCTACCCCATCACAAAAACACCTCATGACATAGTGAATTATTGATGAGGCTGCTGGAAAGGAATTTAGCCCTAGGAAGTTTGGCTTAACTGTATTAGCTTGAAGGCATTATGTTTTAATAATTGGAAAATTCTGTCAATATGTCTGCAGGGAGTGAAACCTACTTCTTTTAAAGACCCTTTTGATGTCACACTTGAAAGTTGAAGTGTAATTAATCATTAATAATGTTTAATATACTTTTACCTTTTAGAGACTTATGTAATCTAACCAAGGTGCTGAGGCGTGAAAATTGGCTAATGGTCCATTTCTGTATTAGATGAAACAGCCTTCATAGTATCATTTTCTTGCTCTTAAATAACAATCACAGATCACGTTCTTCTCTGGTTGCTTATTTAGACTAGTGAAGCTGTGCCCAAACCCCAAGTCTTGGGGAACTTTTATAGTAAAGGAGAGAGAAGCTTGATGCTTGCAGAAAAAAAGGGACTTTATGCCATGTTTCTAGGGGGTAGAATAACCCACCAACTCAAGAGGGGCCAGCACAATCAACTCTTTAAAAAAAAAAACAACGAAAAACCTTCAACAGTCAGTCAACACCTCTTTCACTGAGGGGGCCATCAAATGTGTAAGTTGGAGGGGGGGGGGGGCATGTAATAGTTACCATTTTACATATACCTTGCTTGAAAGCTTATAAAACAATTTATATGTTGTCAAAAATGACTCTTAGAACTTTGTATGTACTATAGGTCTAGTCTTGTAACGTAGGTGCCCCAGGCAGACTATATAAAACATTTCCTTATATCAAGTTTAAAAACTAAAATATTTTGGGGAGGTGTGGAGAGATGGTGGCCCAAGGCCGCCCTCTCTGGGCAGTGTTTCTGGGATACTGACTTGGAAGGGAGGGATGGTATCACCAGACTAAAAGAGGGAAGAAAATGAATGACTACACTGTAGACTGGTCACCTCCTGTTTTAACCGATGATTCTTCTTAATTAGATGCTCAACTTAGTGACATGCTACTGATGGAGTTAAAAATATTAGTACAATCGTCCTACTCTAGTTATGATGATTCTCCCCCATTAAAAGTTTTAAAGTTGTGTTCACTGAAGTCACTTAATCTTACTATAATAGTTTTTTCATCTGCAAAATGAGGATAATATCCCCTGCCTTTAGCGTTGCTGTGGAGAGAAAATGAGGACATCTAGAAATATTTTGCAAACTTTAATGTTTTATAGAGAAGATAGCTATTATTGTTACTATTTTTATTACTATTACCTCTCTCTACTGTGTCAGTGGCCCTTGTAATAAGGGAAAACAACCAGGAAAAATCATTGAACAGTGACATCTGCCACCACCTAGAACACATTTTGTGCTCATATTGTGCCTCCTTTCCCTCCTCTAATCTCCTAGAAAGAAATGGAAAGGGGTAACCTTTTTCCTCATCTTTCCTCAAGTCTGGTCATTCATTTGATTTAGAATTCAGTTCTCATTTCTTAGATGTTTATCGACAGAATGGATACTTGCAGTCATTGTGAATATCTTTTCTGGTTTCTAGTAACTTCTCTTCCTCAGTTGATAAGTCTTTCTGTACTTATCTGAAATTCTCATCTCTCTGTGTACCTCCCACACTACTATTTATTGATGAAAACAATACTCATGAGTAAAGTGATGTTGCAAATCTGATAAATGGTCCATGTCAGCCTTCTCTCTCCTGACTTGCTATGATGCCACTTTGAAGCATCATAAAGAAAAAAACTCATTATTTATTCTTGAGTTACGATCTGATACACAGGGTTTCTGAACCTGGAGTGCGTGAATGTGCCTAAGAGAAGGACCCCAAAATACATTCTTAAGACTGTGGAATTCCCTTGATAAACATTGATGGTGTGCTTACAACAGAACTTTGTTCCCCACAACATCATGAGGTAGGGGGTGCAGTTATTACCTTCATTTGAGGAAAGAAGAAAGGAAAGATGAGTTATAAAGGGACTTGCTCTGATTTCCAAGAATAGGATTTCTCCATTTGCCATGATCATGAACTTGCCTAGTAGAGTCCCAAAGGATTGGATTTGTCCTTTAAAATTTTATCCTTATTTGCTTACTCCTCTTTTGTTATCACAAAAAAGACTAACAAAGAACATTATCTTTTATCTCTCCTTCCTTCCTCCTTTCCACAAAATTTTCAGTCACTGAATGGGGATCTTTCTTGAAACTTTATTTTTTAAAAAACTTTCATCCATAGCTGCCAACTCTAAGCAGATTTTTCTCTACAGGTGAGACCTTATTATTCAAATTTTTGTTGTATGCGTGTGTGGTGTCTGATGTTGAGGCTTATGGTTCCAAACAACCACCTGTACTTTGAACAGAAGCATATTTCTCAGAAATAGGCTCTGATGTGATCAGGGAGTCTGATGTGCTGGCCTCAAAGTCATCCTCATTCAGATAGCAAAGGGATACAAGGGAAGGTTGAACTGCAAATGTAAACCAATAAATAAATCAATAGACCTGGTTCTCCTGAAATTGTTTTTTTTCCAGGTAACAACACATAGCTGACTTCTTTTGGACTTAACTATTTTATGGTTGAGAAGTGAAACCCTCTAAGATTTGTTAGAAGCTTTTTTTTCCTCATTTTGCTACTGTTTGGATGGTGGAAAGAAATTGTGCTTTTGTAATTAATTTCTGTACCCTAGAACTTCAATTCCCAACATCCCATGTTCCTTCTCACATTAAGTGCTGATATAAGGAGGATATAAATTTGGTGCAGCCCTGCCTCTCACTTTCTCTTCTGGTGATCCCATGTTGTGGGAATGAGGTGAGTCGAGAGGCAGAACTTGCTCACGTGGTTTTAATTTTGTTAGATAATGAGTTTTTTTTTTACTTCTATTTCCTTTTTTATTCCTTCTACTTCAAGTGATTATTAATAAACTCTATAAAATAATTCTTGGAGTATTGGACATTAATTCCTACATGCTTCAGAGGAGTGCAGCAACATGTGAGCAAAATCTTGAGGTAGAGTACAATATTCTTATTTGCTTTAAGTTCTCAAGGAGACCATGATATCCAAGAAGAGGAAAGGGTTTAAGCAGTGTTATGGAATAACTCATTTTAAAGTAGGAATTATGATTTCATCTTAGATAATATTAGAAAACACAGGGATTAAAGGTGGCTGGATTTAAAAGTACTGAATAGCTTGTCACCAGTATCTTTCCATGGTTTCCTATTGTCCATCCAGTGAGATAATTGAAATCCTCTGTATCGTGTTCATTCATCCACAACATTTTATAATCCTTTCAAAGTGTGCCTTATATTTCACACTGAACCAGAGAATGCTACTTGTTGACCTAAAATACAGCGGGCACTTGCTAGGATCCCATGCCTAGGTTCCTATCCTATGCCAAAGAAACCCTTTTCCTCTTCCCTCTATATTCCCTTCTATTATGTAGCCTACAGAATTGCTATAAGTCCTCTCAACTGCCCCTGAATTCTTTAATCATCTGTTACATAACAATATTTCCTTAAAAATACCAAATTCATCCATTTACCAGTCAACGAGCACCCACTTTACTTCTGTTCTTAGCTACTAGAAAAATGGTTGCTTTATATATTTTCATACTTATGGGATTTTACTATATTCAAAACACAACCTCTTTGGGGCATTTGCTTAGAATTAGGATTAATAGATCAAATGATACAGTTTATGATGTTAGTATAATTCAGAATGGTTTTCCAGATTACTTAGACTAATATAAGGATTCATCAGAAAATTCTCTCATCTTTCTGATGAATTGATTTCTCCTCTTTGCTTGAACATTTTCAATAAGATGGTGCTGTCTAATTTTTTTTCTGGATATTTTATTTGGCAAACCTATGTGCTTTTAGAAATTATCAATTATATTAATTGCTATACTTGTGGAACTTGGAGAACAGAGTTGTAGGGATCCTTTCAAAAGAAGTATCTACAGAATCCATATGTGCTCCTTATGTTATCTTTACCCTGAATATAGCCTAAATATTGTCCATTAATAGGAAATACTATTCTTTTTGGTCAATACCATTGACCTTGTATCAGGACCTTGAGTTAAAGTTGAACAGAAAGAAATTAGCCTTATATTCCCAAACCTTCTGTTATTATTTCTTGAGTTTTCCATGGTGGGGCCCAATCATTTAAAAAAAATAAAATCCTTACTTTTTATTTTAGAATCCATACTGTATATTGGTTCCAAGACAGAAGAGTGGTAAAGGCTACAGGAAAGGGATTAAATGACTTGTCCAGGGTCATACACCTAGGAAGTATGACAACAGGTTTTAACCCAGAATCTCCTTGGGGCCCTGTGATTTGTGACAATCTGTGTTCCATACCTCCCATCCTTGCAAAAAAAAAGGGGGGTTCAGAAGACAATAGTGCTCAATGCCTCTGATAAGCAGAGAAACCTTGTCTGCCTCAACCTAGAGGCTTGAAAGCAATTTTTTTGTTCCCAGTTTTGCGGAAGCAAGCTGTCACTGACTAACAAGACCAATGATTTATCCTTACTTAAATCATGTTTAAATATTGGGGATGGAGTGAGAGAAGAGGGAAGAAAGGACATAAATATATTAAGTATCCACTCTGTGCCAGGCACTGTGCTGAGCATTTTATAGTTACCTCATTAGATCTTCACAATAACCCTGAGAAGGTAGGTGCTATTATTATCCCTACATTATGATTGAGGAAACTGAGGCAAATTGGGGTTAAGTGACTTGCTCAGTCACTTAAATCCCACTTAATTCTAATGGATTTGGAAAAATAAGGAGGTTTTTGTGATTAGCAATTGTCACTTTAGTGAGAAAGTCACATTTTATCTTGAGCAGACTTGGATAGAAAAGGAAAGAATAAGGACCTATAAAAATGTTTCTTGGATGCTGTGTAGATTGAAATCAAAGGGTACTCTTATTAATTACAGTTGGTGAGCACAGTGTAGGTAAAGAATCTACAGAGATCTGTACTATATAACGGCTCTAGCAAATGATCAAGGGACATGAATAGGCAGTTTTCAGATAAAAAAAATCAAAACTATCCATAAGAACACGAAAATGTTCTATGTATTAGCCCAAATATAATATGAGAACAAATATAGTGCGATCTCAAGTGTTTTGAAGGGTCCTTTTTTAAACATTCACAGAACACAAACTGGTTTAAATCAACACTGTAAGGGGTTGAACCAATTCCTATATCTAGGATGCCATTATCAAATAAAATATTACTTATAAAAAATTAGTATCTTAGAATCTAAAATGGAGGAAATTTATGAGCCACTAAGAATATGGGAAGAAAATCTGGACCAAACTGAAGCCAGAATGATCCTTTAAGTTTGAATGAGTCTCTTAACAATTAAACACACAAAACTGTACTACTTGAAATATTTCTCCGTGAACTTCTTATGATATTTTGATCGAAG
This sequence comes from Gracilinanus agilis, assembly GCF_016433145.1. Taxonomy (NCBI): domain Eukaryota; kingdom Metazoa; phylum Chordata; class Mammalia; order Didelphimorphia; family Didelphidae; genus Gracilinanus; species Gracilinanus agilis. The sequence goes on along the minus strand of NC_058133.1, from coordinate 22,869,528 downwards.
GGAATCATTTACAAATCTTGTCCTTTTTCAGTTCATCTACTCCTTTGGCACAGTTCTTAAAGACAACATCATCATCCCACCTCCTCTTTACTTTGAAGTTAGCCTGAGGCTGAGAGGGGGGCCAGTGAGATTAAGGAGAAGGTTTCCACTCAGGATATTTTCCATTCGGATTCTTTCTTCAGCCTTTTGTTCTTGTTCCTTTTGGCTAGTTCTTTAATTTTTTCTAGTTCTGCCAATAGAGCTGTAGTATCATCATCATTACTTTCTTCCTCAAAATCTTCATCTTCATCTGTAAGTGGCTCATCTGAATCAAGGTTGGCAGCAGGAATCTGATCTAACCAAGGTTTCTTAGACATACAAGATGAGGTTGTGTGCTCTGTAATTGGACAATTTGTTTTTTTCTCTTGAAGCAACTCTCTTTCTTCTAGTTCTTGCCTAAAGTTATGATTGCAAACCTTTTCAGGAGCATCTTGAGTAGTTTGTCTGTATTTAATCTTTGTGTGGGAAGGGAGATCTCTGCTTGAATATTGCTTGGACAGCTGACTCAAGTCCCCTTCCCCTTTTCCTCTTCCACCTCTTGCAGGCTCAAATGTAGATCTTGCTGTTGTTGTCATCTTCAATATTCAATGGAATTGGGGTCCCACAGCCTCTGAGGTTAGGCCAGCACAATTACTCCCCTCTTTCCTACAACTCTCCTCAGCAGGAACCAAAAACCATAGAGTTTGGGAACACCTCAACTCTCTTACTAGAAAAGAAAAACAAGAACTATATTGGTCCTTCTTTTAATGCTCAAAAGCTCACTGTCCTTGTTGAAACTGAGCAACTCTTTCTCTCATTCTCCCTCCTTAGAGCTCCACCCTGCCTACAAATATTGGAATGAGCCTGGTCAGAAATACAGTTCAAGCTAAAATCTATACCCTGAACAGAGACTTCTCAAACTGAGACACTACTAGGATTTTATAGGACTTTTCCTTTAAAGAAGGTATGAATTCTTCAACTTTACCAGGAGGGATCCAATTTAAAAAATCCCTTTCTGCTTCCTTACCAAATCCCCACCCCTCAGTAATTTAACACCTTGTGTGAGTGCATCAAAGAACTCACAATTCAGAAACAGTGAAAGAGTTCACACCCCTCATCTGTCAACCACACCAGCCTCCTAAAGAATGAAGTATAAGGAAAAGAGAGACACTGAGCCAAAGATAGATTTTTGCAGATTTTTATTTCCTTCACTTTTGAAATTCCAAATGGAGTAAAGATTATCCTCCTATAATCTAGTCATACACCATATTTGATTTCAAATGTTTCAGAGGCTGCCTTTAACAAGATGGGGCAAAGCCTGGGGGATCCTGCCATTGATACCTTCCAAGCAGAGGAGGAGTTAGAGAAGTTGTCCAAAGGTCCAGGGACCAAAGGACAAGACCATAAGGAGGGAGAAGCTGGGAAGTTCTGTTTTGCAGTTCCACTGAGAAAAGAAAAACCAGGTGGGGGAAATGGCAGCAGGAATCAAGAGGGTGAGATGTTCACAATCTCTGGGATCCATATCCCCTGCATGCCCATGCTGCTGTCTCTTTTTGAGAGACTCTTGAGACCACATCTTTGTCATTCAAAGTCATTTGCTCTGGAATATGGAAACCTGCCTTGTGCTTCATCTGAGCACTCCACCCCTTGTATCATCACCACAAGATAAGATGAGGAACCCAGTATAACCACTTGTTACATGCCCTCAAGCTTGCACTCAATCCCAAAACACTCTTAGGGGTTCCAATTTGCTATCTGAACACATAAGGATTCTCTTGCACTCTTAACCACAAGGGGTCTAAGTGCAGGACAGTCTTCCCATATGTGGTTTCTCACAAACACACTCTGATTCCTGTATGAATCCTGGGGCTAACTCCCCTCTCAACAATCTACTACAAAAAACCTTCTTGCCCTCAAATCAGTTTCTTTCATACCTAATCCAAGTGCCAATTCCTCTTAAGTACACCCACAAAGTACTGGGCAGCTGTATCCAAACACAGCCTTCTGGGCACAGCTGTTCCCACTTTCAACCTAGGAATCCCAGCTACACAGGGGAGCAAAAGGTTGTTCTGGAGGGAGGACAGGGTTTATAGGAGACTCTCAGGGATTGGGGATGGTACACAGCAGAGAACAGCCTGAAGTTTTTGAACCCTGAGAAAGATTGAAGCCAGAAAAAGGAGTTCTAGAGGAAAGGTCATAAATTCTGTTTTGGATATCATAGAATCTTTGAGTGGGAAGGTTCCTCAAGGGAAACCCCTATCTGTTCTCTACAAGATCCCTGAAAAGTGGTCATACAATCTTTCCTTGAAGAGCAGCAGAGATGAGGAGCCCCACTGAGAGAGTCCATTCCATTTTGGATGAGTTCTGTTCCTTAGGAAGTTGTTTTCTCCTATCAATACAACATCTGCCTTTGTCTTTTCTACTCAGTTTTTCTCAGTTCTACCCTGTGAGGAACTGGCATGGCTTTTTGTAAAAGTAGGAAGACTATTAGAATAAGAGTAAACATTTTGACTTTGCTTTGCAGTTTGCAAAAGATTTTACAGAGATTACTTGTTTTAAGTCTCCTCTTGAGGTAGGAGCAGCCATTGGGATTAGATAATCAGTTTTTCCCTCCTGAATGGAGAAATTTTGTATAAGCAGCTACCAAGACTTGTCTATTTGATCTTCACATCTCTTGTGTTGGTCTTTATTTTAACATTAACAGAACACAACCTGTTTTATTAAATGAAAAAATCATCACTGTAGGAAAAGGGGTTAAACCAAATCCTAGATCTAGGATGGCATTATCAAATAAAATATTACTTATAAAAATGGTATCTTAGAATTTATAATGGAGGAAATTTATAAGCCAGTAGGAGTGTGGGAAGAAAATCTAGATTAAATTGAAGTTAGGATGACCCTTTAAGTTTGAATATGTCCCTTTTTAATAATTAACACATAAAACTGTACTACTTGAAGTATTTCTCCATGAACTTCTTATGATTTTTTGATCGAAGGGTATCATTTACAAATCTTTTGTCCTTTTTCAGTTCATCTACTCCTTTGGCACAGTTCTTAAAGACAACATCATCATCCCACCTCCTCTTTACTTTGAAGTTGGCCTGAGGCTGAGAGGGGCCAGTGAGATTAAGGAGAAGGTTTCCATTCAGGATATTTTCCATTCGAACTCTTTCTTCTATAGCCTTTTGTTCTTGTTCCTTTCTGGCTTGTTCTTCAGCTCTTTCTTTTTTTATTTTTTCTAGTTCTGCCAATAGAGCTGTAGTGTCATCATCTTCACTTTCTTCCTCAAAATCTTCATCTTCATCTGTAAGTGGCTCGTCTGCATCAAGGTTGGCAGCAGGAATCTGATCTAAGCGAGGTTTCTTAGACTCAGAAGATGAGGTTGTGTGCTCTCTAGTTGGACAATTTCTGATTTTTTCTCTTGAAGCAACTCTCTCTCTTTCTTCTAGTTCTCGCCTAAAGTTACGGTTGCAAACCTCTTCAGGAGCATCTTGAGTGGTTTGTCTGTATTTAATCTTTGTGTGGGAAGGGAGATCTCTGCTTGAATATTGCTTGGAAAGCTGACTCAAATCACTTTCCCCTTTTCCTCTTCCTCTTGTAGGCTCAAATGTAGGCCTTCCTGCTGTTGTCATCTTTGATATTCAGGGGATCCACAGTGGGACCAAAGACCATAGAGTTTGGGAATAATTCAACTCTCTTACTGGAAAAGAAAAACAGGAATTGAACTTATCCTTAATACTCACGAGATCAGCTTTGTTATTGAAACTCTCAGCAACTCTTTCTCTTGTTCTCCCTCCCCAGAACTCCACAGTGTCCAAAAATCCTAGAATGGGCCTGGTCAGGAATAGAGCTCCAGCTGAGATTTAGACTCTGAGCAGAGACTTCTCAAACTGAGCCACTACTGGGCTTTTATAGGACTTTTCCTCCCAGATTCTCCTCCCCTTTCACACTCAGTTAAAGAAGGTGTGAACTCTCCAACCTTATCAGGTGAGATCCAGTAAAAAAAATCCCTTTCTTCTTCCTCACCAAATCACCACCCCTCAGTAAGTTAACACCTTGTGTAAGTGCAACAAAGAACTCACAACTCAATGGAGTTCACACCCCTGATCTGACAAGCACACCAGCCTCCTAAAGAAAAAAGTAGAAGGAAAAGAGAGATACTCAAAGATAGATTTTAGTAGGTTTTTTTTCTCTGCTTTCCAACTTCCAAATGTAGTATGCAGATTAGGGAAATAGTCTCCAACTGGTCTTCAAAGTTGCTTCATCAGATAAGAACTGCTTCATATTGTGTGTGAGTTGAACTACAATCTGTGTCCTAAACAGGTTACTTCAGGTTCTTGGTAAATAAAGCCAGCCTTTGTAGACTCAGCAGGTTTGCCAATGAGGATTTTCTCCACAAGTTTACTCAATTGTATCAGAGCAAAAGAATTATTGGAGGATTCAAGAATTAGAGCTACCTGTCAAGATGTCACTTAAGTGAATAGAGTTCTCTAATAAAGAACTTAGGCAAGTTACAGCCACCTAAGTTTCTTCATGAATGAGTCGGATGCGTACATATTACACACTTGGCACGTGCAACTCTGGACATAATTCTGGAGCTTTAAAAACAAAAGTAAGATGCTCCATGCTTTCAAGGAACTCTAATAGGTGGTAACATGAAGTTTTCTGGAAAAGAACTCCTCTGAGAAAGTCCTCTTCTTTCTTGACCAGAATTATGTTTTATGTGAGCCATGATAGAGAGAAGTCAACAATAGATAATGAAAACTCTCTATAGCTGTCTGTAGCAGTCCCCTACCTGCTCCAAATTGGAATAAAGAATCCAATAGAATGAATTCCTTGGTAGTAGGTTTTTCCCTCCTGGCTGGAGAAATGTTATATAAGCAACTGCCAAGTCTTGTGTCTTTGATCTTCAGATCTCTTGTATTGGTCCTTCTTAATATTCAAAACGTCAGCCACCTTGCTCAAACTCTCAGCAACTCTTTCTCTTGATTTGCCCAGAATTATACAGTCAATATTCATCAAAGGCAGGTTAGGACTTGAACCCAGGTTGGTCTGACTCCAAGGCCAGTTCTCTCTATCCTCCCTCTGCTAATACAATTGACCCTGGAGATGCAGGTAGCTTAAAGACTTATCCCAGGATTAGGCTCAAGTTTTTTGGTCTCACTGGGTATTTGATCCAATCAGGCACCCCCTTGATTGTCCTGTCTTGGAGCTCCACCCTGAGCTTTAGGCAAAAAGATCAGTACTTAGTACTATCAGCCACCCCAAAGTGTGAACTAAGTCCTTATCCCCAACCCAGACTAGAATTTCCAGGGCTGGGGCTCCAGACTTGTCCACAGGTTTGAAATTTCAAAGGGTTTTGGTTGGCTGTGCCACTATTTTCCCAGGCAGGATTTCAGGGTGTAGATGTTGGGTTGAGCATAAGATCCAAACCTTGGACAGCAGATGTGGGGTGGAGGGGTATGGCTTGCTCTTCCCTCCTTGCTAAAGCTTGTTGCTGGGTCTGCTCTCCTCTCCTCCCCCGCCCTCCAGTGCCCCAGATGTTCTTTGCCTACCTTTTGGGTTTTTCTTTTCTTGAAAGTTCTTTCACTCCTGTATTCATTTGTGGCAATATTTTAATCTTGGTCAGAGAGGATTGTCATGATGGTACAGAGCTACTCTGGATTACTCCATCTTGGCTTTACCCCAGAAAGTCCCGATTCTGTGTTTTTCATTTTCAGTTCAGTATCACTAGATTTATTTTCTGAATCTACATATTTATCATGTTCTGTCCTTTAAAGCCCTGCAATTGTTTTGTTCTGTAGTAGAATCTGTCAGGGGAATATTTTGACAAATTTCCTCTCCAATCTGGATCTCTTAAATGACAATCTCCTTTTTCCTGATCTTACTCCTTCAGTTCTTGTCTCTTACATTCCCTTTTCCTTTGTTTTCTTAAATGTTCTGTCTGTTTCTTTTTCTTTTTTTCTTTGCACATTTTCTCCTCTTTTTGTTTTTACCTGAATCAGAACTAAGGCTAGAGCTAGTAGATGATCTGTCACTGAAGTTGTCACTGGACAAGTTTGAACTGCTATTGCTGCTGTCAGAATTAAGAGTTTGAGGAGTCAGTTTCAGAAGAGGAAAAGGAGGAATCTGACTCAACATCATGTTTCTTTGCCATGACAACCTTTGGTGCATTTTTCAGATGTTCTCATAATTCAGCCTTTAAGCCCCCAAGTCCTATGGAAGTAAAGAAGTTGATAGCAAACCTAGTATTTCTTGGGTTATCTCGGGGTAGTAATCCTTCAAAGAATGGCTCCAATGTTTCATCCTTCAGTCTAGCATTAAGCTTAGGAAGTCCCATCTATTCAGAGTTCTTGAAAAAGTATTTTGATGAAAATTCTACTGGAAGATGTAGTAGTTTCTTCACTCAGTGTTATACATTCAAGAACACTCCATGGAAGTGAGTCGGTATATAAAAGATGAGCAAACATCTTGGCAACATTTCGTAATTTGTTTCTAAGTGATGTATGGTATCATACTGTTCCTTGAAAATGCCCTCAAAGGATTCCAGGTATTCCTTTTTTAGCATGCAGAAACGCCCCGCCAATAACCCAAAAAACTTCACATATGTCCTCTCTTGGGCACAGCAATCGAGTATCATGTTGCAAAGTTCTTTCATCTGGCTGTCAGGGAACTCCATTTTCAGCAATTTGTGAGCACATTCTTCAAAACCTAAACTTGACTGAATAGCGAGATAGATTGTACGCTGGAATGATACCAGATTGGTTTCTGTTTTGTCAAGGAGGGTCACTTTTTGTCCTTCATCATTATCATCCCCTACTTCTTCCTCCTCCTCATCTTCTTCACTACTTGCAGCATCTTGGTCTGTGCTGGAATCACTGTCACCTTCGTGGAGAATTTCTTTCTTAATGGTTTTGTATTTCTCTTCATTTTCTATGAAATTAGGATCTAGCTTGAAAACATTAAGTACATCCTCTGTAGTATGATAGTCATCTTCCAATGGAAGCATATGAGTGAACTGGTCTTCTTCTTCTACCAGATCAAGTCCTTCCAGAATAACGGGGTGATTCTTGAATCCATCCTTACGTACTGCAAACATCACTTCAATCATGTACTGAACTCGTTTCTCAACTTCAGATTCATGGAGAATATCGCGAAGGCGTTCAAATACGGCGTGAATTCCTCTAGGTGATACTTCCATTAACTTGAGGCCACATTCTTTGAGAAATCCAATGGCTACTTCAACACTGTCATTCGTTGGCCTTTCAAGGAGTAAGGTCAGCATCTCTAAACATAGAACTTCATGGGCCACGTTCTGGTTAATGAGATGTGCGATAAACTTGGTAGCAGTTAGGCAAAGTTGCTTATCATTCCTTCTGTAGCCTTTTTTAAAACTGAGGATTAGCCTCTTGAGGATAAGTTCTCCAACATTTGGAAACTTGGAGTTGATGATTGCCACAAGAGCTGCATAAACATGGGTAAAGCCTGGAGATGCACTCTGTGCTTGCAAAACGGATCGAGATAGCAATCCCCTTCCTCTAACTATATTTTCTTGAAGGAGCTCTTGAATGATAATTCCTATGTTAGAAATGTTCACCTTATTGATAAGACCATTGATGGACTTCTTTAAGGCCTCCCAGCTCACCCTTTGGTAAGCTAAACTGTTTTTATCTGCAATCTGTTCTTGCATCCTCCTGAGTTTGTCTGGAGGAATATAAGCACCACCTGTGCGAACGAGAAGTGGGTCCACCTCTTCTTTCTTCTTCTTTGTTGGGGGCTCATCATGAGCATATGCTCTCTGAGTTGCTGCTGTTTCTGTATACAGTCTGCTTGATAAAAGAGACTTTCTGCACCTTTGATCAGAATCTCTCCCTCTCGACTGGGGTTCTTCTCTGTAATCTCTGTCTGGGGAAGATGGTTCTTTTCCAGAAAATAGGTATGAAGAAGAGGAACCCCTCTGAGAAAGTCCTCTTCTTTCTTGATGAGAATTATGTTTTATATGAGCCATGCTAGTTGTCATTTCCTGTTGTTGACTTCTATCGATAGCAGTCTGAAGCAGTCCACTACCTGCTCCAAGTAAGAATAAAGAATCCAACAGTATGAAATCCTTGGTAGTAGGTTTTTCCCCTCCTGGCTGGAGAAATGTTGTATAAGCAGCTGCCAAGTCTTGTCTATTTGATCTTCAGATTTCTTGTATACAAAAAAGGTCAGTGATCTTGCTGAAACTCTTAGCAGTTCTTTCTTTGTTCTCCCTCCCTAGACCTCCAGTGTCCACAAATCCTGGAATAGACCTGGTCAGAAATAGAGCTCCAGCTGAAATCTAGAGCCTGAACAGAGACTTCTCAAACTGAGCCACAACTACTGGGCTTTTAGAGGACTTTTCCTCCCAGATTCTCCTTCCCTTTCCCACTCAGTTAAAGAAGGTGTGAACTCTCCAACCTTATCAGGTGAGATCCAGTAAAAAAATCCTTTTCTAAATCTTTATGACGAAAAACTCTGACAGGGGTCTAATTACTCAAATATACAAGGAGTTAAAGCAAATGTATAAAAAATCAAGCCATTCCCCAATTGATTAATGGGCAAGAGACATGAATAGGCAATTTTCAGGTAAAGAAATCAAAAGTATCAACAAGCACATGAGAGTGTTCTAAATCTCTAATTAGAGAAATGCAAATCAAAACAACTCTGAGGTATCACCTCACACCTAGCAGATTGGCTAAAATGATAGCAGGGGAGAGTAATGAATGCTGGAGGGGATGTGGCAAAATCGGGACATTGATGCATTGCTGGTGGAGTTGTGAAATGATCCCGCCATTCTGCCTGGCAATCTGGAACTATGCCCAAAGGGCTATGAAAGACTGCCTGCCCTTTGATCCAGCCATACCATTGCTGGGTTTGTTCCCCAAACAGATCATAGATAAACAGACTTGTATGAAAATATTTATAGCTGTGCTTTTTGTGGTGGCTAAAACCTGGAAAATGAGGGGATGTCCTTCAATTGGGGAATGGCTGAACAAATTGTGGTATATGCGGGTGACGGAATACTATTGTGCTAAAAGGAATAATAAACTGGAGGAATTCCATGCAAGTTGGAGAGACCTCCAGGAAGTGATGCAGAGCGAAAGGAGCAGAGCCAGAAGAACATTGTACACAGAGACTGATATACTATGGTAAAATCAAATGTAATGGGCTCCTGTACCAGCAGCACTGCAATGACACAAGACAGCTCTGAGGGATTTATGGTAAAGATGCTACCCACATTCAGAGGAAGGACTGCAGGAGAGGAAACATATAAGATAAACAATTGCTTGAATGCATGGACTGAGGTGGACATGAATGGGAAATAGACCCTGAACAAGGATACTTGTTACAACCAGTGGAAATGTGTGTTGGCCATGGGGGGGGGGGGGAGCAGGGGAGGGTTAAGGGGAAAGTAGGGGCATAAAGTATGTAAACAGATGTAAAACGAATATTAATAAATGTCTAAAAAAAATCCTTTTCTGCTTCCTCACCAAATCACCACCCCTCAGTAAGTTAACACCTTGTGTAAGTGTAACAAAGAACTCACAACTCAGAAACAATGAAGGAGTTCACACCCTTGAGAAAAGTGCTTTTTAGCTCCGTGGCCTGGGTTAATGAATTCACTTGGCCTCAGTTTCCTCAACTTTAAAATGGGGATAAAAACAGAATCTACTTAGCAGGGCAACTCGTGCATGAATTGGATTTAAGTGAGGCAGAGTTGCAGAGTGGGCAGCCTCATTCTGTCTTTCAGTCATCCAAGAAATAGGATGATCCTCATTGGCAGGAAGTCTTTCTACAAATAGTCTAGATTTGTCTTGTAGAAACACCTACCCTTTGTGTCTGCTGTCAAACAGGTCACTGTCCTATAACCGAAAGGGAATCTGTGCTCAAAATCTCTTCACTGACTTACCCTGAGGAAGCTGAGGCAAATTAGTGAAGCCTTGGGGCCTCACTTGTCTAATTTTGGAGAACTTGGTCTTCAAAAACTACCAGTTCTAGATCTTCTTATCTACCGAGTGACAACTTTTCAAATGCCTGAAGAAATCTTGCACAAGGCAAACCACTCCAGTGTTTTTGATAAAAAAAGACCCCAAATGGAGTCACAGCATTCTGTCCTTTTCTGTCATGTCTAACAAGCCCCCAGACCCATTTTCCTTCAAAAGATCCTGAAATGGGGTATGAAAATAAAGTCTTTCAATTCACTTCAGGAAACCTTTATTAAGGTACCTACAATACATGCTAAGAAAAGTGCTAAGTAACGCTGGTATAAAAAGAATGATGAGTTCTGGTCTCTGACTAAATGACCTTGGTATACAGAGTTTATGCTACCTTCTTTCGCTCTGAGCATTTCAGAAAAGTGATTCTGCCTTCAAATCTTCTCTGCTTTAGCTTCTTACTTTCCTGACCCAACGTGAGGGCTTGCTGCTTCTGAGACCACTCCAGGAACTGACTATTGAATGTCATTGTGGCAGGAGTTGGACCTTTCCTTACCCTGCTCTAATGATTTACTGGGAGTTGAGGGAATTTTATGTTAAGGCTAGCTCAGGGACTTGACTGTCTTGGTTCCTTCTTTAGACCTCTTCTTTTCTACCTTAGAACAAATCCTGTGTTTTGTTTCTAAAAAAAGACCAGCAGCTCTGGTTAGGTGATTTGATCAGGAAGCATTTGCACCCAGGATTTTTAAAAAATTTCTAGTTCTAGGTTTTCTGAAGTTGTTTATCACATGAAAGCCAATAAAGTGCAATTACACCATAGCCAAGTTGCCTCCTTTTTGGTGACTAGTCTTTTTTAAAGTCACAAGGGGACATAAATGGCAAATACTTTAAGAAACAAAGCTGCTCTATCTAAAAAGTGATATGGATCTGACTGGGGAAAGAAGCATTTGGGATATTGAGCTGAGGCTAAGAACCTGTCAACCACACTAATGAGAGAGTTCCCACCCCTGATTTGTCAAGCACATTAGCCTTAAAGAAAGAAGTAGAAGGAAAAGAGAGACACTGAGCCAAAGATAGGTTTTGGCAGGTCTTTATTTTGCTTTCCAATTTCCAAATGTAGTATACAATAGGGAAATAGTCTACAAGTGGTCTGCAAAGTTGCTTCATCAGATAAAAACTGCTTCCATATTGTGTGTGAGTTGAATTACATTCTGTATCCTGGACAGATTCTTTGAGGATCTTTGTAAATGAAGCCAGCCTTTGTAGGCTCAGCAGGTTTGCAAAGGATCATCTCCACAAGTTTACTCAATTGGATCAGAGCAAAAGAATTATTAGAGGATTCAAGAATTATGAGAGCCACCTGTCAAGATGTCACTTAAATTCTTGATTAGAGAACTTCCTTCACTTAGGGAAGTTATAGCCCACCTAAGTTTCCTCATGGATGAGTCGGATATGTACACATTACACGCTTGGCACGTGCAACTCTGGACTTACCTTTCTTTTTGAAGCTCCGAGATTAAAATGCTCCATGCTTTCAAGGAACTCTCTACTAGGTGGTAACATGAAGTTCCAGATACAAGGCAGATGACAAAGTCATCTTGAGATGCTGAAGTATCCCAGGGCTATTAGAATAAAAAGAAATTTAGAAGACATTTCTCATACTTTAATACTGTATCATTGCTAGTTTTTCTGACTATTTCATCCACTTCTAATTGTCCTTAGATTGATACTCTTTATCGATTCACCCTTTTCATTCTGCGTGAAAATTCTTTATTCTAAATTTCTGATTTCCTCATTCTACTATCTAAAATCTTTGAGTGAAACATGTAACACTCCACCCCACTCCAGTTGGAGATGTGGAAGTGGGAGGATCATGGCATTTGCACAGGATTTTGTCCTCCAATGGGCATGAAATACTTTGCTAACCTGTTTAGTCCTTAATATAGCAGTATGCTGGAATCCATGAGGGGGAGGATCCTTACCTGGGCTTCTACTTTGGTCTGCTCTTTTGTGGTCACTTTAATGTTCTCTAGGATACTTGGTCCCTAGTTTTTGTAATACTAATCTTTTCTTGAAAATATGACTTATTGCCCTTGGGGCTATAGAATCCACAGCTGTAGCTGGATAGGTTGGTATTTCTTTTCAGTTGTGTGAATCGATGAATACTTGTCCCCAAACCCTTTTGTTCAATGACACCATTCGCTTCTGCTTTACTGGACGTAGTCTTTGGTTTTTACCAGAATTTGGAGTTGTCTTCAGTAGAATTTGAACTCGTGTCGATTACTAGCTGTGTGACCATGGGCACACAAGACAGCTTTCACAGGCATACAACAGTGCTCTGTAGACTTTTAGTTTGGTAGTAGCCTAATACCTTTTCTCTCAGACACTTCCCTCCCCAGCTTCCCAAACACTTGGCTAGCTCTGACAATTCATGTGTAAACCTCATTATCTGTGTGCATTCCTAGGAACTATACTGCCAAGATAAATGTTTCATGCTTTGGATAAGTTCACTTCTCCATGCAAATTATGGTTCCACATACGGATAGTGTAGTCCTAGATGGTGAAGAACTTCTGTTGACTGTCAGGCCAAAATTAGCCCAATGGGAGAAGAATCGACCAATATTCTGTTGTGTTTCAGTCTTAGAGGTTGCATTGGGTACACAATCATCAGTGCACTAAATTGTTCCCCAACTCTCCCTCCACTTTAGTCTTGACCTATCCTTCTCAAGTGAATTCACCATCAGTGAGGTAGCTGACCTTGATGCCATTTTCATCCTCATGGAACACAATTGAAAAGTATCACTTGGAAACATCATGCTAAAACACATGAGAGACCATTTCTAACCTCACTCCTTTGGTGTCCATCATGGGAACCCATGCAAACATGCTGATATTCGATACTGGTGAACTTTGCTAAGAAACTCAATTTGGGCATGATCTTCCACCAATCTTCCCCATTGATTGTATCAAAAGCCGAGATTGATGAATGTTCTGCCCCTGTCATCTCCTGGAGTTGTCAGGCAGCAAACATCATGACCACTCCTCAGCCCTTTCTGAAGCTACACTGGTTGTCAGGTAGATAACCTTTCAGTGAAGGATTAGCCTCTTTTTTCATTTTTTTTTAATTTTTATTTTTTAGAAAAGTTATCATGGTTACATGATTCATGTTCTTATTTGCCCCTTCATCCTCCTCCCTCCTCCCCCCCCCCCCGCCACAGCCAATGCACATTTCCACTGGTTTTAACATGTGCATAAGACCAAGACTTATTTCCAAATTGTTGATAGTTGCATTGGTGTGGTAGATTCGAGTCTACATCCCCAATCATGTCTACATCAACCTATGTATTCAAGTAGTTGCTTTTCTTCTGTGTTCCTCTCCTGCAGTTCTTCCTCTGAATGTGAGTAGTGTTCTTTTCCGTAAATCCCTCAGAATTGGGATTGTTGCATTACTGCTAGTACAGAAGTCCATTGCATTCTATTGTACCACAGTGTATTGGTTTCTGTGTATAAGGTTCTCCTGGTTCTGCTCCTGCCTATGGAGCTGTGGAGTAGTTTTCCTCTGAGTCACTGCACCATGCACCCTCTCAGCTTTATCCTCATGCCCAGGGTCTGTCTGCACTCTTTAGGCTCCTGAGGTCTCGGGTCTAGTTGTTCTCAGGGTCAAGCCTCCTGGTGGTCCCCTTGCTTGCTCCTCTGCCCAAAGCTCCCTTAACAGTCTCAGGGCACTGCTTCCACAGTCATGCACCCCTCTGCACTGGGTCCCCACCCAACATCGGCACCTGAGCTCAGGATCTGCATCTGCAGCTGTGACTGTGCCTGAGCTCAAGGTCTGTGTTCAAAGTCTGTGTGTTCTTTAGCCTCTTGGGGTCTTAAGTCTTGCTGCTCTCAGGAGCAGGCCCTGGTGATCCCAGGTAGGTGCCAAGGACTTCATGGATGCCCCAAACTTGCTCTAACTCTTGTGCCCTGGCTTTGTCCCTGTAGGGAGTGTGGGGAGGAGGGGGTTGCTCAGCTCACGTTTTAGTGAGAGGTATTTCACCCCCTTATAGCATGGAAATGCCCTGATCCCACGTACCTTCAATGCTGTGCCCTGTTGTGGGGTCCCTTCATCTGGATTTGTTTTTATGTCTTCTTGAGGAGTCCTATAAGTGTGGCTTAAAAGAGCTTAAGCAGCTGCTTTTTACTCTGCCGCCATCTTAACCTGGAAGTCCCCCAGGATCAGCCTTTTAAGGAGGATTCTGGCAAGAATTTTGCTAGTAATGACTAAGACCTGATGTGATTGTCATAGGCAACCCATTTCCTTTGTAGAGATGGGAGATGAAAGTATCCATCAGCTCCTGGGAGATAACGTCTTCTTGCCATATAACCCAGAGGATTTCAGTCAGCTTTTATATAAAAAGCAACCCAATGCCTTGTAAATCTTGGCTGAAATGGAATCATCAGGCACTTTACTATGTGAAGGGAATTTAATGGCATTCAACCTCTTCAGTTGGTAAACATTTGGTAGCAGATTAAAGGCCTGAGGAGTAAGGAAGTATCTGGCACATATTACTTCAGAAAGCTTATGATATCTGCTAGAGACATACCTTAGAATCATGAAGCCTTAATGATATCTTTGATAGAACTGATTATTGTCCCAGTTAATATGGGGAAAAAAACTTGGAAAGTCAGTTCTTTATACCCATTTCTTAGAAGCACTGAAAGATAACAGAACTCTGGGCTGTTGCTGTTCAGATAGCATTCCCAGTTCATGTTCTAAGTGCTAGTTAGGACAAATAAAAGTTTCATATACTATTTTTAACAAGAAAGCACAATACAGAACTTATGGTTTCAAAGCTGGAAGTGCTTGAATATATTGCAAATGCTACTTTCAAATGTACATATAGGGGGGAAAAGTTACAGTATATATGGGCTGAAATGGTAAGTCTCTCTTAATTAAAGAAATGCAAATCAAAACAACTCAGAGGTTCCACTTCACAACTAGCAGACTGGCCAATATGACAGTAAAGGAAAATATCAAATATAGGAGAGGATATGGCAAAATTGGGATACCTAATGCATTGCTGGTGTCAGTGTGAATTGATCCAGTCATTCTAGAGGGGAATTTGGAACTATGCCCAAAGGGCTTTAAATGACTGACTGCTCTTTGATCCAGCCACGCCACTACTGGGTTTGTTCCCCAAGGAAGATAATAAGGTGAAAGACTTGTACAAAAATATTTATAGCTGATCTCTTTGTGGTAGCAAAAAATTGGAAAATGAGGGGAGTGTCCATTGATTGGGGAATGGCTGAATATATTGTATCTTTTGGTGATGGAATACTATTGTGCTGAATGGAATAATGAACTGGAGGAATTTCATGTGAACTGGAAATAGCTCCAGGAACTGATGCAGAGTGAAAAGGAGCAGAACCAGGAGAACATTGTACACAGAGACTGAAACATTGTAGCACAAAGGAAAGTAATTGACTTTGCTACTAGCAACAATGCAATGAGCCCGGATAATCCTCAGGGACTTATGAGAGAGAATGTATCCACATCTAGAGAAAGAAGTGGAAGCAGAAATGCAAAAGAAAAACAGGATTGATCAAGTAGTTTGACGGGGATATAATTGGGGTTTTGCTCTTCAAGGATCTTTCTACTGCAGATATGAATAACATTGGTGACATGGAATTAAAAAACCCCCAAACTTGTACCCTAGTGAGATTGGATGACCCCCAGTTGAGTTTGCTTGAAGGGGAAAGGCCCCAAGTTTGACCTTGTCGCATGAGAGCCTCTCCCTGAGGGAAAGTCCAATTTCAGGATTCTCAGACTAACAATAGACCTAAAAGTAGTTTTAGGTGGGGATGACATCCCATCAGGTGTTAAGTACCTCTCTTTGTCCCACTGATTTCTCTCTTTAAGCCAAAGTCCTTTACCTAGGTGGCCCAGCCCTTGGAATGTGAGGAGAGCAGCCAATGTGCATACATGGGCAGGGCACGTACATGCAGTGGCTACCCAGAAATGTCAGGCTGATGAACCACAGATCATTACAGGAAGCCAGGACACAACCATACGATTATGGGACTTAGTGGCAGGAAAATCATCCAACTGAAGTCACATTTGCATTTGGTTCTCCAGACAATAGGAAACAATAGAAATTCCCTGATGGAAACTTCATTCCAAACCTTCCAGGTCAGAATGCTGTCATTAATAGCAGTACTCCATTCCAATTCACAGCTAGAGTATCTGGAGCAGATAATGGCACTATAGTCTTTGGGACTGGAAAACTGAGTACGATTTTCAAAGAATACATGAAGCTGTGCAGCCTGATCTTAGGACTGTGAATAAGGAATATTTGCATGTGCCTTTGACCATTCTGAAGTTGATTACTCATTGCAAAAGCTGATAAAACTATTAAAGTATATCAAGAAAATGATTAATTTGGTGATGGAGAAACTCATCCAGACGGCTGGAAACCAGATTAATTTGGTCATGGAGAAACTCATCCAGACGGCTGGAAACCAGAAATTAGCTAGAAAAATACTGAAGTGGCAACATGAACATAGTTGTGTTCACGTTTTAGACATACAGCTACACATTGTACACAGACTGATACACTGGGGCACAATTGAATGTAATGGACTTCTCTACTAGCAGCAATGCAATGAGGACACATGGGTGTTACAATCTTTTAGATTCTGTGACTATTCTGCCCAACCCCTTATTTCTAGCTCAAGTACTACTTCTAGGAAGACCTTATTCCATTAACTTAGAGTCAATCATATTCTTCCCCCTTTGGAACTTCTATTTGCATGCCCTTAATGGACTTAAGGGTAATATTTACAACTCAAGAATAGAACAACTGGCCAGATAGTCACTTAATAAGCCCCTAAAATGTGCCAGTCTCTGAGCCAAAGATAAAAATTTTTTTAAAAAGGAAAGAAAAAGAAAAACTCCTTGAGAGGGCAAGAGCTGTCAAGGAATGGCAATATTTAATCCAGTCTATATTAAAAAATAATTGGCATGATTAAAACAAAAAGGAAAGTATTGTAAGTGTGTGAGCTGATCTTGGAAGAAAATATTCATGAAATTTTTTCCTAAAAGTTATTTTCTTCTAGTCCTAAGCACAAAGTAAATCAGTTAATATTTGTGTTTTATTAGATTTTTTTAATCACCCAATCTGTAAAATGGGCATGGCATAGAAGAGTTCTTAAACTCTTGTCATATACCCCCTTTTAGAATGGTTTTGAATTCTTAAATAGAATTTGATGTAATTTATTTCCTTTAACTAAAATTAATACTTAAAAATGACATTTAAAAAAAATTGACCTCAGGTAAAAAGCCCATTGTATAGAGGGGAGAGAGAGAGAGTGCTAAGTTCAGTCCTTCTTTGACACGTTCTGGTTGTGTGATGCAAGGTCACTTAGAAGACTTCCCAGGCCACTGGGAGCATTAAGATGCAGAATTGATGCCAATCTGCACTGGTACAACTACTACATCTGGGAGGAACCTTGACTGAAATGCAGTTTCATTCCTGACTAGACAAAGATGCCAACCTACAACATTTCTGACAAGTGGGCAGGCAGCCTCTGTGTGAGGATCTTTGATGAGAGGAGGAAACTTCTATTTTCACTGCAACCAAACTGCTTGCAGTTCCTCTCCTTGATAGAAGGTCTAGCTTTCTTGTAAGTCCCCATTTCTGCCAATTATGCCTTGCGAGACCCAGCAGAGCATGACCAGTTCCAGAAGAACGTCCTAACTCGGACCAATCTGTCTTCCTTTCTTCCACTATTCTTTGTCCACACTGAAAGTGGCTGTATGCGTCTGGGTCATTTCATGTAGCCTGGGAGTGAGGCGCACTGTTTACAGGGGTGGTCAGGGCACTGATTGCTTGCTTTCATCAGCTCCCAGGCTCTCTTAGCTGACATAGAGCCCTTTCTTTTTTGTGTCCCTAATCACTGGCAACTTGAAGGTAGGAATGTAATTTTATCTCCAGGCCGTGCCCTAGTTGAACTTGTCCTGTGAGATGGCAGCCTTTCAAAGCACAGTTCTCGATGCTTTTAAATCTTTCCAAGAAAAATCTGAAAGTCACCCCTCTATCTGGAGCTCGTGGCTATCTCCAGTGGCCTCAGCATGTGTGTTTGGGGCTTGGTGAGGTGGTAGAGGGGAACAAAGGGGATTTTTCTACTTGTTCATTCCCCAACTTCCCCAGGCTCTATTTTCTCTTATGTGGATGACTTCTGTGAGAACTTACATGGGTACAACTTGACCTGATGAAGACTCTGGGATAAAAGATAGTAAGAGTCCTGGCCAGGAAGTGAAGACTCTCATTTCACTTTCTGAGTCTCACCTTTAGGAGGGACAGTGCTTTTTCTGTCCCCTGCGATGACATTGGGACAGTTCTGGATCTTATTCACTGTTTTCCTCAAGTCATAAATGAATACAGAGGTGCATGTCTGTGCTTGGGATGGCACAAGCTTATAGACACTTGCTCTAAAACCTATGGAATCTGTGAGTACCCTAGGCAAAAGTGAGGACCACAAAATATGACCTGACTTGAGTTCCTCCTAGTTAGGGTAGTACAACTTTGGAGAAAAAAATTGTTTATTTCATTAACTGTAAAATAAATAGAACCAATTCTTCTCTTGGCGTAGGTGACTTCTTCTCTTCCTTATATAGGTGGATCTGTGTATTTGTCCTCACAAGATCTGGCATTGTCCCTTGAATTTCTCTTGGCATCATGTGAATGCCATTGGAGTGACCAGAAAGACTGGGGAAATCCCTTAAAAGAAAAAGATTAGATGCTAGACTAGGTGTGGCTGCACTTATTGTATCTTATTGCCATAAAGAACTGAGTTCTTGTACTTGGTCCTCTTAAAGGACGAACAAGGTGGAAGAAACCTTTGGCCAAATGGGATAACTTTTGGATGCCTTTGGGTTAGGCAACAAAAAAATGATTCTCATGAGCTATTCCATAGTTTTTCAGTTCTAGACATTAAAAAAAAAATCCAGTCTTAACATGGACTATCATCTAACAAGTATGTCATCTGATGCATAGAAGTAATGTCATGTTTTTGAACAGTTGAACTGATTTCCTTTTTATTTAATCCCCGCCCCCATCACTCTTGATTTAAGAACTTTGATATACAAAAGGTCACCTTATGTATAATACACAAGCTGGCAAGTGATGCTTTCCATAAAATGAACCCATAGCCTTGACATTATTGGAACAGTTGGTTGGATCTCCATACCCTGTCACCTATAAGCCGTATTTTTGCCTATAAATCACTAAAAATGTATATCTGATTCCTTTGACCACTAGCCTCAGGTCCTTCAGGACCCAAGAAAGGAAGGAAGACAGATTTTGGTTAGCCTGTCCAGGTGAATACTTAGTCAATTGGCTGAGGCTAATTAAAATGATCCCCAGATTGCATATAAGCAATCATCAGCCTTTCCTTCATGAATCACCTCAAACCCAAATAGCTATGATGCTGCCCCTTTTTTTTTTTTTACCTCCCACTAGCCAATGAAGATGTCAGAGTTGTCTACTGCATCCCAGGTCATCTCCAGGCATCCTTTTAGTCTACCACTGGAATTAGATGAGTGGAAGAGATGACTGCAACTCTGCCTCTCTTAAATGCAATTTGCTATGAGTCAAGGCATCCCCCCATGATGCCAATGGTCTTCTTTGAAAGCTAAGAACAAACAAAGCTTCCCATATATACATTGTGCCCAATGCTTTGTTCAGCTTTCAAGGCATGTCCCTTGTAAGCTGTACCTATCAAAACATGGTACAATGGCTTCAGGACAATGTTTATCCTCACCGTATGTTTTTCCAAAGACATAGAAGGATAACAGCTTTTGAATCCTTTGGTTGTTCTATGGCGACTCCTCATCACATGTAAAATGTCCTTTTTGGTCTTATACTTTAACTTCCTTTCTATAGCTCTTCTCTTATTCTATATCATGAGGGCCAGTCTCTTGAAAAGCAACCAAAGAAACTACATACCTCTCACAGAGGAGTCCTGGCCATGGGTTCTTCTGTGTTTGTATGAATAAGATGGTTAAGAATTTTAAACCCTCTTTTTAGTCTCCTCTCTGCAGTAGACCATGACCCTGCTCTCAGAGAATGCCTCACCTGATCTTGACCCTTAGACAAATCCACAGTCATGACAAGGTCCTTGGATTCTGTACTATGATCAAGCTTATTGTTGTCTAATGTCTAATGTCTGTTATTATAGTTCTGCCTCAGGCAGTCAACATATGGATAGACTAGGAACAACTCTCAGGTACTTTGAGGCAGGCCTGGAAGATAGTATTTTAGAGTCCTAGTCTGTCTAACTGACTAAATGCCCTTTCCACTTATCTTAGTTTAATCACTGGTCAAGTTTCATGCTCTTTACCCTCTAAGTTGTGTTTCTACAGAACGTTAACTACTCTAAGCCCATAATTGCTTGGGAAACCTTTCTATAGCTATTATCTCAAAGTACTTTATGCTTAAAGACTTATGAGGACCTGATTTCATGTCCTTTAATAATATAAAATATAGGTGGGGCAATGCTTTTGGGAGGGCCCATTCAATTTAGGAGAATATGGATCAGTTCACAAGGCCCACTATCTTGTACCTTTTTCGGCATTTCCCTCTACCTCCACAGGTGTCTGAGACACCATGCTAGGATGATGTCCTGTTGAGTCAAATGCATGAATGATCTTGAATTAAGAACTGACTCAACTTCCTTTCCTATTCCTATGGCACGTGGCAACCTCAAATGGCTCTCATTTGCCTTCAGTCTCTTCCAATATTGTGAAAGTGATGATATAGTGGTGTTTCATGGGTCTCTTAGACAGATTGAGATTAGAATGTGATCTGCCCTGAATAAAATTAGTCAAAGGGCTTTCTATCCAATTCTACCCAACTGTCTTTCACAACATACTCATTACTATCCCTGTCTACTCACTAGAGTAATTAGTAGTAATAGAATTAGTAGAAGCAGATGATCGGTAGTGGCTAATGGGAGAATAGATTGGAGAGAGAGATCTAAGACCAACTGAGATTCTGTGGCTATAAGAAGACTTAAGAAAACATTCGGTCAGTTTTTAAATGCTCAGAATGATGGAGATGGATGCAAATTTGAATCTATGGAGGCTCTAGACTTGTCTGAAATGCCTCAGGCAGTTCATCCATTTCTTTAGCTAAAATTGTTATGCTTTTCCCCAGTTTTCTTAGGTTCTAATCTCTAGTAAAGCCTAGCTTGATTTCTCAAGGTTACGTTTGGGTTTGGGAGTTGGAGTGGCTATATAATTATTTGACTGTCATCTCTATAGGATGCTTCTCTTGGGTTTCCTACTTGAGAGGAACAAAACAAGGTGAATCAAACCCCGTTCTCTTAGTACTTATTGTATCTTTGGCCAATTGTGGTAGGTCAATAGTATAGATTGCCTAATTGATCCATATTGGAGGAAATAAAAATCTTTATTAACGACAGCTTAAAGACATCAAATAGAAGCCCTTCCAAGTTAGGGGTACCAAATGCTCCTTCTGGGTGCAGAAAGGCAGCTTTGATGCCTTGTGGCTCCTCACCCACAGAATTGCCTACAATTCTGTTGATTGGAAGCATAATTGCATCACTATCTATTGTCAAATTGGTGCAATGGAAGACTCAAAAACTCTTAAGGTTCAAATGATATCTTTAATGAAATTGAGAAATTTCCAGGTAAAAGGCAGTTTACAAAGTCGTAAAAACAAGAGATGTATCCCAGGCAAAGAAACTAATAACTGTTAGCAGTAACTTTCCTTGCAATATCAGGAACTCTGCCAAAGTTCTTAACTCCTTTTTTTTTTTTTTTTTTGGCCTTTGTCCAAAGGAACCATATACACTGCTACCAGGGGCAAGAAATCAACATGTTTTCTCAACATGTCAGATAACACTCCTGGCATGTATTCCCACATATAGTCCTTTGGACTGAATGTCACATGTCAAGATCACTGCCTTAAATTCAAGGAAGGTTATGAGTGGTTTTTCTTATTCGTAGAGTCCCAATACCTAGGAAAGATCCATAGTCTGAAGTATTCCCACTATTAGAGTGTGGAATATGGTCCTCTTGGAACATCTTTGCACAGATGGCAGCACAGAACAGTTAATATAAACAAATAGAAGTTCTGATGACTAGTCGAAAGTGAAGAAGCTAAAAGTATGTGTGAGTCATTAGCTAAGACTGTCCTTTGTCAGGCAGACAAAAGCAAGAATAAGATTTAAAGGGTTAAATGAACATAAGAGAGAGTATAAGGGGGCTAGTCAGAAAGCCAGATCCAGGGTAAAAGAATCAAGGGATATAAATACCAGGTAGGCAAGAGTGTAAAATAGAAAATCTCACCGGAATCTTAATGCGCTCCATGCCTATGTAGGTTCTTAAATCAGGCCTTGAGCAATGAGGTAATTAGAGGATGAGGTGGAGAGAGTGCTGAGCCCAGAGTCAGGGAGTTCAGATCCTGCCTCAGTCACTGCCTCGTTGTGACCCTGGTCAATTCACTGACCTCTCTGCTTCACTTTCCCCATTTGTAAAATGGTGATAAGAGCATCTACCTTTCAGTGCTGTTCAGATAAATTGAGATATTTGTAAAGCACTTGGTAAACCTTAAGGCACTCTTTAAATGCTAGCTATCGTTATTTTTTTAAAAACTCCTTTGAATAGCCACACATGGAATTCATTTTGCCCTCGTCTTTTTTCCCCCAACATGCTTTTCTTGTAACAGTTGACACATTCTTACTGCCATAGTATCTACTCCAGCCTGCATGCCTGGGCTTTGTAGAAGTCTGTTATTGGAATGGCTCTGGCAGTCCTGAAGCACAAAGGGGGTACCGTTCTGCTCCTGCAATCCCACCAACCCCTGTCCTTTCCTTGTACTGGTAGCAGCTGTTTTTCTATTTGATTAGACTTTGTTCAGCAGGAACTTTTCCCTGCCCATAGACAACTGAATACTGATGTAGACTTATATCCCTCAATCCCTTTTTATGGGTGCTGGCTGAGAAGGAAAAAAGGGCATTGAGGGGAGCTGTTCATAGTCTAGTTCAGTGATTCCCAAACTTTTTTGGCCTCCCGCCCCCTTTCCAGAAAAAATATTCCTTAGCCCCCTGGAAATTATTTTTTTTTTAAATTTTAATAGCAATTAATATGAAAGATAAATGCACCTGTGGCCATCACCACTCTTCTGGATTGCTGCAGCACCCACCAGGGGGTGGTAGCACCCACTTTAGGAATCACTGGCCTAGGAGATAATAACTTGTGGGTACATTGTAATCTCTAAAATGTTATAAAGAATATTGGGGGTTTTTTTTGGTCAAAGGGACATGCCATTCTCTCTTCTTCCCCCAAAGATCTGGAAATATGTTCTTAGAATTGTTACTACCACGGAAGGGGTGGTGGTTGTTGTTTTTAAGACAAAAGTGCCAAGGGGTAGGCATTTGGGGTTAAGTGACAAGCTCAGGGTTACACAAATAGGAAGTATCTAAGACCAGATTTGAATCTGGGTTCTCTCCACTTTGGGCCTGATGCTCTATCCACCATGTTGCCTAGCTGCCTCAAAATCATTTACTCTTTTTCTTGGATATGAAATGAATAATACCTGTGGGTATATGATCTCAAGAAAGTGAGGTATAATGGACAAGTACATTTCTGCCTTCAAGGATTGTAGTGTTCTTATGCTCAGGCATATTTTACACTCAGTAGGTGACATAGGATGGCATTATCCCATTCCCACCAAATTTTTTTTTTTAGCTACTGCGTGATAGGCAATGCAAAGGCCTTGAGCTCTATGTGACATGAAACACTAACCATGTTCCACTCTTGGTCCTAAACATGCACGAGAGTGACTAATGATCTCACCCAAAATACTGGTGACACTTGTTTCCTTGGCCTTCAGCATAGCGCCTGAAGTCGGAAAGGGTTGTCAGATCTATCTAGTTCTAGGTAACTATCTTCTAAGCCAGTGATGGGCAAACTTTTTAAAGAGGGGGCCAAAGGAAAGGAAATGCTCATCTGGCAGTCTGTTTCGGCAATTCTTTGGAAGTTTCATTGTATTGTATCCTACTCATTGTATTCATCAGATTAGGAATAATGTTGCACCTGATAGAAAATTTCAGGGCCGCCCCCCCCCCAATATGGCCCATGGGCCATAGTTTGCCCATCACTGTTATAATTACTGCAGGAAGAATTTGAACAGATATGTTGAAGAGTGTGTAAAAATCTTGGTCCTGATAGAAGCCTTGTCAAACCAAATTTATTTTTGACTGTCCTCAGTTCCTCGCCTGTGTGCTCTGTTGAGTAGAATCCTGGCAGAAAATGAGATAAATCCCCCATACATGATATATTTTGTTGTTGGACTTCTGTCCAAAATCCATTATTTCTAGAATGAGACATGGTTGATGAGGTTAGTGAGTAGGTCCATCTTGGATTCCAATTACATTGGTGTAACTAATTCTTTTGGAAGTCTTGTTCTGGGAACCAGAAGATTTTAGCTTATCCCATGATGGGAACTCTTCTTGGCTTGAACAGATTGCTTTAGAAGTATTTGAGAAATTTGTTATGCAAATTCTATCTGAATTTGCCCTATCAGTCAAAAGTGGAAATGAATATCTTTATTTCATCATTTAGCCTAGAAAATGACTGATTTGTTAATGGAAATTTCCCTGGATGCTCCGTGAAGCATTATACCAGTTTTTAGTTTTGGTTGGGCCACCTCTTTTCTGCACAAGATGCCTGCCACCCTGCCTTGAAGAATATGCCTTTGTTTATAGCTTATCTAACCCACTGGATGTTCTGTACCTCCATTCTTAAAACAAACATCAGTGAGAGCTTCTTATTCCTAGAAATTCCTTGGTGTCTATAGTAAGGGGGTGTAATGGGGAGTTCCAGGAGGACTAACACCTCTGGTGTGACAACTTGTCCTTTTCAGGACTGGTCATCCACCTTTGTCTATCTTTCACCTAACTCTTACCCACAGTGCCAAGAAGCTATAGAGAATGTGCAGCAGCTATACCCTAGTAGAACTGGGATAAATCAGATGGGGTAACAGGCTTTTTTTTTTTTTTTTTTTTTTTTTTTTAACCAGGGTCATGATAGCCTTATAAGTTGTAATAGCCCATTTAATTCTCTGGGAATAAACTATGTAAGAGTCATCATATTGCATCATGTTTGAGGCAGGTCAACCAGAATTCTAATGCCATCTAAGGCTCTTTAATAGTGTTGGGACTACTATTGCTGGGTAATTATAACATCATGGTGAAGCCTTTTGGGATACCATTGGAGTAGGTTCAAATGGAGTCAAAATTTCTGAGACTCAATAGGCCTTTTGCAGGTAACACATATTGGGGTGATGTAGGGGAGTAAGGTACGTATAGACCTTATTCTGGCTTGAAGATATTACTAGTAATTTTATCTTAGAACAAACAAAAATGTAAGTTCAACTGCTGGAATATCTTCATTTCTGTGATAACAGATATTTAGTTTTTGTTGGATAGTCATCATCGCTGGTAGCTTTTCTCCAAACCATTATAGAAATGTCTCCTTTTTCATTTATTTTGTGAGTCTTTGTTTTTGGAATGTTTCTTTTACGCAGCATTTTTGGGGGACTTGCTTTTCTTCCATATTCAGGAAACATGGAGGGAAAATCCAAAGACTATTTCTAGGATCATAATGGAGGTTCTGGATCTCCCTAATGTTTAATCCAGCTTGGCTCAGGATCTGGCATTTCTTTCATGCATGACAACCTTGCCCCAAAGTATCTTGGTTTTTGCATGTGGTATGGCTTGGCTTCTTTTGTAGTCTGGCAGTCTAGACCTGGTGCTTTGTCAGCCACTTCTGAAGGACACATGCCAAGGGGAAAAACTTTGATCAGGATATATATTCTCACACTTTGTGAGATAAGAATAGCAGCAAAATGATAGGACATGGTAGAAAAGGCTAATATTTGGCTCTCCACACTTAACATTTTTACTCTATTCAATTAATATTTGCTAAAATGTAGTTTTGAACATCACAACTTTATTCAGAATTAAATTCATGGCAATATACTAAGGAGG
Organism: Gracilinanus agilis; assembly: GCF_016433145.1. Classification (NCBI taxonomy): domain Eukaryota; kingdom Metazoa; phylum Chordata; class Mammalia; order Didelphimorphia; family Didelphidae; genus Gracilinanus; species Gracilinanus agilis. The sequence continues at coordinate 22,843,498 of NC_058133.1, read as the reverse complement.
TACAGGTGAATTTTAAGTGCAAAAATCTATTTTTATTCATGAACATATACAAAAATCAGTAAAGATTGTATATAATAATTACGTGTATATATACATGTGCCTCCTTTCTTCTGGAAGAAAGGCAAATGCTTCTCAGTTAAAAAGAAAATAAAAAGCAATCAAGCCCTGATATAAGAAATAGTTAAAATTTGTAATCATTTCCTGTAATGTCTCACTGCTACAATATGTTCAACATGTGTATCCCTGTTCCACCTGATAGCATCACGTACCATTAGTTTGTTCAAAAGTTGACATTCCCTCTATCCCGGGATTTAGCTCACATTCATTGCTCAGGGAGCATTATCAGCACGTTCCTGTACACTTTGTTACCCATCTTGTGCCAGATACCGGGACACAAAATCCTATTAGGTTATTTTGCCAGTTCTTCTAGTTGCAAATGCTGAGTGTCAGTTCTCAAAAGGAAGAGTCACGTCAATAACTGTGGCTTGGTTCTTGGGGTCTAAAATGATCAAGATTGACCCAAGTGCCTGCCCTAGTCTAAGTAATTTCCAGTTTGCCCCAAACTCGGTTTCTGGCACTCTTACCACTTGTCTAATGAAAATACATTATGGCTCTGAGTGAATGATGTATGCCTTTTATTCAGTGCTTCCCTCCATGGAATGTCCTGAGATAAATTCTTGTACCTTTTAAAAAGACTTAAATACTTCTCTTCTGAAAAATAAAGTGCCAACTTGCCAACAGGGGAAAGGATCCCTTTCTTGTTAAAAATAGGCCCCCAAAATTTCAAAATCCCAAACAAACTCACAAAAGAAAAACCACAGGGCGCAGCTGGGTAGCTCAGTGGATTGAGAGACAGGCCTAGAGAGGGGAAGTCCTAGGTTCAAATCCGGCCTCAGACACTTCCCAGCTGTGTGACCCTGGGCAAGTCACTTGACCACCATTGCCCACCCTTACCACTCTTCCACCAAGGAGCCAATACATAGAAGTTAAGGGTTATAAAGACACACACACACCACAAATATTTGAAGCCAGAGTCACAGATAACAAAATCAAAATCCATTTTACCCTGATCTAGTTTGTCTATCTCAGTTACTACTTTGATACCTGAAAAGAATTACTTTAGCAATGATTTTGTACCTGCAGTAGCCAATGGGAAAGTATTGAGTTTTGGTAGTATATTCCCATTGGTTATCTTGTAGTCAGATTTTACTTTCACCAAATGACAAGAAGCTAAACATCAGAGGGATATATCCCTTACATAAAATTTCATCCTCAATTCTGTCAATTTGGAATAAAACACAGAACTACTATAGTAGTCAGCAAAACCAAATCTTTCATCAGGAAGAAGATAGTGTTCAATATTTGGCCACCACACAGTCAAGCACCTAAAAACCACACAAAGTCAAAGGGCTCCTGGGACTCTTGGAACAGTATCTCTGAGAGGATCACCCTGCTAGATGATTCTCTGAAGAACAAAGGAACTTGGGAAACATATACCATTTGGGGAACTAAGGACAGGGAAGTATGATTGTTATTACCATGGTTACAAGGAAATGAGAATCCAACCTATACTGACAGGTTACAAACAGTCTTGGGAAAGAAAGTGTAGCAAGAGACTGGTGGGGTATCAGGGAGTGGTCTACTTACTACACCATCCTAAAAGGATGGTTCCTGTATAGGTGTTGGTCTTCTTGGGAACAGATCTCAGATACAATGGGGGAAAACTTGTAGGACAAAAGGGTGTTTAACATTTTATTAGGTCTAAAAGCCCCACCTGAGCTGGGATCATCAAGTACTTTCAGGTCTCTTGCTCAGTTTCAAATGGGTGAGTCTGGGACTTCCTTTGGGGTGAGTTCTCGGGGGATGAGCAAAATCTGGGTCTTCAGATTTCAAGTTGACAACAACAAAGTCTATTCAGTGAGGGTCTCTGACTGAAGGTCATATTTGATTCTTTATAATGTCCCAGAAATGGTAACGACTGGTTTAGATCTGTCAGAGCAAATAACCTAACCCTATGAATCATGTGTTCAGGACCCACAATTAGTGGAAGTATGTTCATTCTGCTAAATTCTGGGGATACAAAGCACAAGGTAAGGGATAACCTTTTTTCTTAAGAAACTCACATTTAATGAGGGAGGCAACATACAAGCTATGAACAAGATTAAGTGGAAATGATCAACAGAGGGAAGGCCCAAGAATTAATAGAGGCTTCTTCTTTTTTTTTTTTTTTTTAGATTTTTTTTTTTAAATCCTTAACTTCTGTGTATTGACTTATAGGTGGAAGAGTGGTAAGGGTAGGCAATGGGGGTCAAGTGACTTGCCCAGGGTCACACAGCTGGGAAGTGTCTGAGGCCAGATTTGAACCTAGGACCTCCCGTCTCTAGGCCTGGCTCTCAATCTACTGAGCTACCCAGCTGCCCCTTAATAGAGGCTTCTTGAAGAATGCAAGAGTTTTCAGGTAGACTAGTCATCCTCAAATTGCCTCTTCTGGACCTGCTTTCCAGGTCAGTAGTCTTTTCAATGAGATTTCATGTTTCCTTCTATTTTTTTCATTCTTTTGATTGTGCTGTATTAATTCTTGCTGTCTCGTGAGATCATTAGCTTCTGCTTGCCCAATTCTAGTCTTTAAAGACTCATTTTCAGTTATGATCTTTTGCTTTCCCTTTTCCATTTGGTCTGTCTAATCTAATTTAATCTGTTCCATTAACTCAGGCCTAGAGAATAAAAGGTCACTCAGGTAGTAAATGAGTTAGGATTTAACCTTAGTTTTCTGACAAGTTTGACCAAATGGAAAAGCAATGATCTGTTGGGAAGGACATTCAAAAGTTCCTCTTACTTTGCCACTATTTTAGCTCAGCTTTCAAGAAGGCAAGAGTTTAATTTGGATGTGCAGGAAGCTAGGCTTCAGTCATCTTTTTCTACTAAAAAAAAAATAGTTTTATCCAGGAGAGCAAGAACTCTTGGACTACACAATTCTTGAAATAAAGAGGGTAGGATCAAAGGAGATTTTTCCAAACAGCAATAGAACTTGGGGTCTTATATACCTTTTGGGGAATAAAGAACAGAAAAGTATGATTGATTAGCTTCATAGTGGACACAAAAGAATGAGGAATCCAGGGCTGGATTACGGGGAGAGGTTGGTGCTTTACACAAAGGTTTTCAAAAGGATGATTCCAGCCTTGGGCCGGACTCCTTGGGAGAGACCTCTGGTACAGAGGGAAAACCCAAGACAAAAGGGTACTTAAGATTTGATTATATCTACTAATTCTATCTAAACTGAGATCTTGGATACTTTAAGGTTTATTGTTTAGTCTGGGATAAGGTCCTCTGGGTCTTCCCTTAAGGCAGTTTCCAAGGGACAAAGGCAAACTTGGGGGTTCCATACACACAGTTGATATCCTAAAGTAACAAGTAGTAGAAACAGTTTTAAGTAAGACCTGAGTGTGAATCCTAGCTATTTTCCTTCTTACCTGTATGTCTGTTAGTAAAGAAATTAACCTCTGTGTCTTATTTTTTGCAAAATGTGGGAGTTGGATGAGGTTATCTTTAAGGTCCTTTCTAGCTCTAAATCTATGATTCTAAAGTGGGGAATGATTTAAGTTTCTGTAGCAGAGAAGTGACATATGATGTATACAAGTCTATTTAAGTTTTAACAAGGATTACATTGGATAGTCCTTGAAAACTATGTTTATACTGTTGTAGATTTGTTATAAAAATTGCTATCTTGTGTTACTTTGTATAAACATTAGACTAATGGTTCCCAACTTTTTCTAGTATTAGGTCCTCTTTCTTTATAATAATAGTCATACTATATTTATCTATTATTAGAGAAATTTGTTGGCAAGAAGCTACTTTGGAATGTAGGTAAGGGTTAGAGTAAATTTCATGTATTAGCTTAAAGTGGAGAATTTGGATACAAGCCCTGGGAGAGGATTGGGACAAGGAGAAAAGGATTGTGGGAGTTTACTGGAATTAAGTCTTTCCTGGGACTCTTGTTTTGGCTGAGCTGGAAGGAGGTTTTGCTCTTGCAAATTTCCCTTGGTAGTCCTAATCTCATGGAGAGATTAGTGATTTCCTGGGTTGAGAGTTTACCTTGGAGTGGACTGTCTTTTCTCTGAGGTACAGAGACCACATGCTTGTGATCCATATGCCAGAAATCCAGTTGGCTAAGGTAATCCAAGGGTTGCCAACTGGGACTTTGGGTTATCTAGTGAAGCCAACTCCAGGCTTTAGTTAAGGGCTCAAATATACCTATGAGTCCTTCCTCTTTGTCCTTTTGTTAATCCATATAAGTTAGGATAGGTATAGTCAGATAGCTTTGGGGGTCTTAGGTAAAGAGCAGGGAGGTATAGGCAGGGCCTAGAGAAGACAAGAAGGCCATCCTCTTGCCAGGGTGCTTAGAGGTTGGATGGAGCCTAGATTTTAATAGTGGCAGGATATTGCCTACCAGTTTCCCTCACTCCAATCATTAAATAAACTTGTTTTTCCTATAAGCTAAGGGTTTTGTGCTTTACTGGCCTAGAGAGTTCCCTAGGTGGGTTGTTATCATCTCCCATCCATCTAGGAAGGATTCTTATTTCACTACTCTGTGGACAAATAAGTGGCTCAAAGGTTAGAGAAGCTGGGCTTTGGAAATAGGTCCTGGGTTCAAATTTGGCCTCAGGTACTTCTAGCTGTGTGATCCTGGGCAAATCAATTAACCCCAAATCCCTTACAGCTCTTCTGCCTTAGAACCCAATACACAATATTGATTTTTAGGAAGAAGGTAAAGGTTAAAAAAAAGTTACTCTGAACTCAGAAATATTTTTTAAAAATTTATTTTGTTGGGGGCAGCTGGGGCAGCTCAGTGGATGAGAGCCAGGCCTAGAGATGGGAGGTCCTAGGTTCAAATCTGATCTCAGACACTTCCCAGCTGTGTGACCCTGGGCTAGTCACTTGACCCCCATTGCCTACCCTCTTCTGCCTTGGAGCCAATACATGGTATTGACTCCAAGATGGAAGGTGAGTGTTTAAAAAAAAATTATTTTGTTAAATGACAATATTATCTACATACATGTGAAAAATAGTGATACATATAAGTGTTGATGTGGAGTCTGAGAACCCCAAGCTCCCATGAGAATCTACCCTGAAGGGAATCCTACTAGCAGTTTCAGACAGAATAATAGACCCTAAGGTAAATGATGATCCCTGTTAGGTAGGGCTAAGCAAATGCTAAGTACTCTTTTTTTGTCTTAAGTAGTCTTTCCCACTGTATTTTCCAAGAAGACCAATTCCTGGGCAGGGACAATCCTTTTAGTGTCCATTGTAAGTAGTCCATTCCCTTACACCCTAGCCCTCTGGCTATGGTTTCTTTCTCAAGCCCGTCAGTATAATTTGGACGCTCCAATTTCCTTGTAGTCATGGCAATGTCAATTATTTCCTGTCCCTCAGTTTCCTAAAAGGGTATATAAGCTTCCTAACTTTCATGGCTCTTTGGAATCATCCAATCTAGCATGGTTGGTCTTCCCTGAGGGCAGTGACCAGAGCAAGCAGAGTTTCTGGGCTCTGTGTGGAGGCCTTGAGAAAAGCACTAAACCTCTTTCCCTAATTAAAGAGTGTTTTTTTTAAACTATTTAATAGTTCTATGTTTTTTTTTTCCAGTTTAACATATGAATGAAATCCATTACTTATGCTGTTGTGGGAGAGCTTTGAGGTAACAACCCCAGGTTTGGGACAGGTTACCTTTTACAAGAATGCAAGACTCCAAAACTGAGCTTAAAAATAAAAAGAAACTTATTCATTTGGAAGTCATGTTGAGAGGCTGGGAAGCAATGTGCCTTCCCAAGGAAATGGGGTTTAGGGATTTTATACCCATTCGACAACAAGGGTCTATGTGATTAGAGATGGAATGATGGAGACATGTTACTGGGTCTCTGAAACCTGAGATGGGTCATGTGGTTATATCCTAAGCCACAAAGTCAAAAGGGAGTGAGCTGTCCAATTTAGAGGATAATTGGATATCTGGGATATAAAATAGATGCTTATCAGAAGCAGTCTGGGAGGTACCTATCTGTGCTCATCAAGAATAAAGAAAGATGGGGGCAGCTGGGTAGCTCAGTGGATTGAGAGCCAGGCGAGATGGGAGGTCCTGGGTTCAAATCCGGCCTCAGACACTTGCCAGCTGTGTGACCCTGGGCAAGTCACTTGACCCCCATGGCCCACCCTTACCATTCTTCCACCTAGGAGCCAATACACAGAAGTTAAAGGTTTAAAAGTTAAAAAAAAAAAAAAAAAAAAAAAAGTAAAACAAAAAGAATAAAGTGAGAGAGGCCAGAGGGGCTCAAAGTTCCCTTCCCTAGCACTGCATGAATTTTAGGAAAAAGGAGTCTTTGATATACTTTCTAACTAGGGTATTGGGGAATCTATGGGAAGCCTGTTCTCCCATGGTAGTGCTAGCTACAGGAGATATAGTTGAAGATGTATGGATTCAAAAGACGCTTGCAGTTTTGTAACTCTTGTTCTTAGGACAACCTGTGGGCCACAGGTTGGAGACTATTGTAGCCACTAAATGCCTTCTTTAAAGTCTCTATTTTTTTAATCTTGTGGCAATTTAACTTACAGTATCACAGACTGGGAAAGGTGCTGTCCATGTGACCTTGATGGCCACCAGAAACCCACAAGAGCTCTACAAACTTTGATTTGATTTATCAGAAACTTAGCTGAGCCATTTCTCATCCTATAACTGTATCAATAACCAATTTCACTCCATAGCATTTCTTTTCCCAATTATCTTCCCATACAATTTGCCCTTCGATGGCAATCCTCTCTAACCATGCTCAGGGTTTAAAATGAATTATCTTTGCTTATTAACAATTATTTCTAGGCTCCATCACTTCTTTCCTGAATTCTTCTGATACTACTTTGAGACAAACATGGTCTGTAATACTGAACTAGCACTCTGGAATCTCTGCTGTGAATTCTCAAATCTAGCACTTACTACTTTCAAGCCTCTTAACAAAGCAAAATGCTACTATTTTAAACTTTACCTGCTTTGGCTAAATTTGGGGAATAGCTCTCTTCCTTCTAGGTTCTCCCCTTATAAAAGGGATTTTGCTCAAGGTAAACATAGGAAAATGCTCAAGTTTTTGTCTGCTACTGAAATTTGAAAGGCAACAACAAAAAATTTGAAAGCAATTAAGAAAGGTGATACTTATCCATTCCAGTGACATCTTGGGGCTCCTTTGGATTTCTCATAGGTGTCTTCAGAGAATCTTTCAGATTCGGATTCTGAGTCTTGTCCATGCTTTTAGCTCCCAAGAACCGGCAGAGAGAGATAATAGTCCTCCCTTGAGAGAGATAATAGTCCTCCCTTGAGAGAGATAATATAGTCCTCCCTTGAGAGAGATAATATAGTCCTCCCTTGAGAGAGATAATAGTCCTCAGGGGTTGTGAATAAAATCCCTTTAACAAGCCATATAGTAAACTTGACCTTAGTAAGTTTTAATCCCTTCACCCACGCTCCAGAACTGGGGTGGTAAAATGCAGGGCATTCTTAGAAATTTCTTAAGAATTTTCCCAGGTGGGGAATTCCTTTGTCTAATAATGGTCCAATGATCATCTATCAGAAAAATAATGCTCACAAAATAAATAAATGCCAAGTCCAATTAGTTCTCTCCACTCAAAAAGGAAAACTCGATTACCTATAGAAACCAGGATTCCCTGGTCTTTTTAAAACTAAGACTTATCTATTGCAATGGTTGCACTCTGGAAATTTACCTTAAAAACTCCAAAAATCAGGTTATAGTTCAGGATCCCTTTTAAAACCCATAAACTTCTCTCAACCCAAAGCTTTGGATTTCTAAGGAAAATCTAAAAATTACCTTTGAATCCGAATACCTATCCAATTCCCTTCTATCTTCTTACTCTGTCCTTGGCTCCAAATGACATTTCTCTCAGCCTGGCCTCAAAAGCCTTCCTTTTGGCCTAAGGCTAACGCGGCTCCTTCAGAGGAAAATTGTTGGTCAGTTTAAAATCCTTCAGTTTCCTTCCCATTCAAAGCCAAGCCTTTCCTCTACCAAGTCTTGTCATTTTACAATGACACAATGACCAAAAATGAATCGTCTTTACTTCTGAACACACGCTAATCAGAGAAACCTTGCTCTCTGGAAACAAATAACAGCTTGAAAAAAAAAAGTGAACTTACAGCACTCAAATAACAAATTTAACACCTAGAACAAATGCATCCCATTACCAACATTATTAAAACATTAAGCGCACTTGGTGTACAATATTTCACACGTTATACCAAAACTGTGGGCAAGACTGCCTAAGACAAAAGGGTATTTAGCATTTACCCTGGGGTCCATTATTCAGTCTGTGACTGCTAGCCTGAGATTCCCTTCAGGGTGGATTCTCCCAGGAAAAGGGAAGCATGAGCTTTGGGGGGAATCTCCAGCCTACAAGCTATTTGTAAAACTTGGGGTTCATCAGATCTCACTAAGCCACAAGTTAAAGAACTATTCCCTTGAAAATTCCTGCTTTCCTGAAAAATGAGGGGATTGGATTCGATATTGTTCCCTTCTGCTCCTTCTCATGAGAAGTGTTAAGTACCTAGAGAGATGTTAGTACTTTCCCTTCCTTTTAGACGTCCTCCTCCTCCTCCTCCTCTAAAAACAAAAACCTTGACCTTTCAGCATTTCAAAGGCCTTGAGCAAGGAGTAATTCACACTTCATCAAATCTTGTAATTCAATCATTTTTAACTAGATTCTAACTCACAGATCTTGAGTACAACCCAGTCCTTCACACCTCTTTTAATGTAATCTAGGAGGAGAGGTGGGTGGAGCTGCACAACTCCCAGCCCCCTTTCTTGCCAGAGAGGTATATAAGGGGCTTCCCCTGAGACTTGACTCTGTTGAGATTGAGGGGCAGAGGAGCACAACGACCCACCTGCCGAGGTACAAAAAAAGGGTTAGAAAGCTTACTTTATGAAATGACTCTTCAACCTAGTGCAGCATTTTGATACTCATTGGCATCTAAACTCTTCAGCCTAGTGTAGTATTTCGATGTTCATTGGCATCTAAAGTCTTTGCGTTCCCACTATGCCAGCAACTCTAGATCATAGCCAAAGAATTTGTGAAGTTTGGGCTTGGAACCTGGATGAGGAGATGAAGAAAATCCGTCAAGTGATACAGCAGTATAATTATGTTGCCATGGACACCGAGTTTCCAGGTGTGGTTGCAAGACCCATTGGACAATTCAGAAGTAATGCCCACTATCAGTACCAGCTTTTGAGATGTAATGTTAACTTGCTAAAGATAATTCAGCTTGGATTGACATTTATGAACGAGCAAGGAGAATACCCTCCAGGAACCTCTACATGGCAATTCAACTTCAAGTTTAATTTAACTGAGGACATGTATGCCCAGAACTCCATCAAGGTCCTGACAAAGGCAGGGATCCAGTTTAAAAAGCTAGAGGAAGAAGGAATTGAGACAGAGTATTTTGCAGAACTTCTCATGACATCGGGTGTTGTGCTGTGTGAGGGGGTCAAGTGGCTTTCATTTCACGGAGGCTATGACTTTGGCTATTTGATCAAAATCCTGACCAACTCTCACCTACCTGAAGAAGAGCTGGACTTCTTTGAGATCCTGCGATTGTTCTTTCTGGCCATCTATGATGTCAAGTACCTCATGAAGAGCTGCAAGAACCTCAAGGGTGGACTGCGGGAAGTGGCTAAGCAGCTTGAGTTGGAATGGCGAGGCCCCCAGCACCAGGCAGGAGCTGATTCCTTACTGACAGGAATGGTCTTTTTCAAAATGAGAGAAACGTTCTTTGAAGATCACATCGACGATGCCAAGTACTGTGGGTACCTGTACGGCCTTCATTCGGGCTCTTCCTATATGCAGGATGCTTATGAAGAGGAGGCCAACAAACAGTCTTAATGGGAAATATCTGGACAAAGAGGCCTTGATGTTAGGAGCTACACATTGGCTTTTGTGTATAGTTTTTGTCTCTAGTTAAATCTCTTGGACAGTAGACATTAAGACTTTTCCCCCCTGCCTTCTCAAAGCATTTTCTCTTGTCTTTTAGTACTAATTAAGACCATTCCTTCCCCACATCCTGATAAGTAAAAGAGTCTTCAGGTTAAATTGGGTTGTGTAATTAATTCATCTGTTAGTAAGCATGTATGGCCACGAGGAACATCAATATCATACTCAATCTTTTGGTAAACATATCTAATCGGTCTTAGTTTGTACCCACACCTCTTCCCCCATTCCCAGATTACCAAGCACTGACTGTAACCCGGATCAGTCTTTCAGTGGATTTGGGGACTGAAGAAGAGCTTTGCTTGAGTTTTCCACTTATGTGCCAGATCTGGCAGCACTCCTGCCTTGGTCGAATTCCTCCCTCCATCACCCCAACCCCTAAACTGTCCCTCACCCCTTCCCTGTGATAGTCATCTTTTACTGAGCTCTTGTTTTGGCCCTTCCACAAGTCAGTAAGTCCAAAAGAGCACAAGCCACCATAGGTATATCTTATACCAAATTAAACGAAAAGAGATGAGATTATGCTTCTGTCTTTGCTACAATGATGAAAATGATTGATATGTTGTAAAATGACAATTTCTCATGAATAAAGTTATCTGAGGAGTGTAATGTTTGTTTTGTGTGTGTTTTTTTTGCAATATATTCTCTACATATTAATAGAATAACTGAACTACTTTCTTAGCCTTGTAGACAGGAGCAAGTGAAGGAAGAAATACTTTGGTGTAATGGGTAATGTAAAGGATCATCAGTGGCAAGCCATGGGGTGTGTGTGTGTGCACACCTGTGATCTGCACTTAACTTGAATCTATTAACTGTTTGCCAACTTGGCTTTTTCCTCCTATTTTAACATTCTTTTCTCGAATTACATAGATGTTGTAACTGGGTGGTCCTTCATATTTTCAAAACAGAAGGTATTTTTTTGTTTTTAAAAAGTTTTGTAAATAAAGGCTTCAAAAATGTTTTCTTATATTTAAAAATATAAATAAATAATAAATAACTACAACCCAGTCTTTCACTCATCTTTTAAAGATGTCAACGATGACCAGAACAAAAGGTGGGAGGGGGAAGGAGTTTCTTTGGAGGACTCCATCAATTGGATCTTGGGACTCAATACTTTGACATTCCTTAGGCACCAAAAGCTGGGGAATGTCCCTTTCATGATGAAAGAATGAACTGCTATTCCTTCTAAGAAGAAATAGAGGATGGGATATAGGTGCCGATGGCATCTCATTTCTGCCAAGACACTAAATTCAACTATTTTACCTATTGGAGAGTACAGTATGGTCAATATTACATTCCTGATTGGGGTGCCACCCTATAGATATCATAAAGAGGTAGGTTGGTTTTCTCTTATGAATTATCCTTTGGTTTTAGACCCTCAAAAAGAAGTAGGGCTTCATTAAGCTGTAGCTCTTTTCAGGGGGCAACCTCATCCATGACAATCCAATAGTTTCAGATAAATAAGACATAGTTGCTGATACCTTAGACTTGTTTGTAAATTGTTGGTTTTTCTATTCCTTTAGCCCAAACCTTTCTTCCTAGGGTAGATCAAAAGTTCTAATGTTGAAGTTAAAAACTAGTGACTGAAAATGAAATTTTGTCATCACTCTGGAGACTGAATTCTTTGATCACAAACTCTAAATGGCCTAGTGAACTTACCTAATGAACTACCAAGTGCTAAGAAGGGCCACTTCAGATTCTGGATTGATTAAATTAAAGGTTGCTGATTGATTACATTAAAAGTAAACAAAGAGTTTGAATTCTCTTTCACATGTTCATCAAAGCTGCCTGTCAGAAATATAAAATGTCAGAAATATAAAAATGCCTCATCATGTCTTCTATTAGAGGGAGTGTATTCCAGTGTTTAAGATTCAAAACACTATATTGAGACAGAATCATGACTGCTAGGTGTATAATTAGAATTTTGAGCTCCAGGACTCTCTCTCCTAGCATTCCATGTTCCTCCCTACATTAGTACATAACATGAAAAGGAACATGGAATGCTGGGAGAGAGTCCTGGGGTTAAAAATTCTAATTATACATAGAAGCTTCAGGCCCTTTTGGGGACTTGTTAGGAATCTTCAGCTCAACATGATCTCTAGAGGAGATCTTGGAAATTCACCTTCATCTCCTCCAATTGCATTGCATGAGGTTGGTCATTTGAAGCTGAGCTAGGGCTGTGCTGAGAAGGGGTTCATCAAGCTCCAGGGGATCTAAGAGCTTGAAAACCTCTCCTAGTTGGTGATATACTTCAGGCATCTGCAATAGAGATTAGTCTTAATGACAAGGATCCTCTAATTCTCCAGTTTCTCAGACCTTTGCTTAAATTCCTTTCAGAGTAATGAGTGGGATCATTCCAGAGACCTGGCTTGTCCAGGTGCTGGACAGAAGATATGCCTGGTGCTGAGTAAAATCTCTTCTCAAGCTTGGAACATTGGGAAATGTTTTCAGCTAGGACATTCTTGATGAGACTTGGAATAAGATGTTAAGTACAAAGCAAATAGGAGTCATTTAATGGTCTTGAAACTCAACGAGAATGGAAAAGCACTTAGTATTTCTTCACTATATGCTAAATGCTCATGGTACAATGAAAAAAAAAAGTTTTCATTCTAAAGGAATTGTATCTAAAGATGCAACACTCAAAGGACAGGATTTAGTTCATGGCAAATGGAAAGATGAGTTGGTACTCTTCCAATTCTAATAAAGCCCCAAGGAGCTTGAGAAACAAAAAGCATCAGAACCTGGTTGTCAACCTTGCACTTGTTTCTGACTGCTCAAGCAAATTTGTAAAGGTGGTGATTATAGCGTTCTTTGGACATAGTATTGCTTGAATTGGTGTGTGGAAAGCTGATGGGTCAGATCCTGGTTGTGGTGACCAGGATCTTCTGCCCTACTGTTGTAGCCTGCAAGTCCCACAATGGTGAAATGAAACTGCTTCAGAGTTAACATAAATTCTCATTGTCTTGGGTTTCAAAAGTGGTGACGGTATTCTAAGATTGTCTAGATTCACCAAATTGCTCCTATGCATCTAGATCCCAAGTTTCAAGCTGGCAACTGTAAAAGGGAATCCTTTGTTCTCTCTGAATTTACCTGTTTCACATGTCTTTAAGACATCATACACCATTCACCCCTGCCAATATCTAGATAGATTCAAACAAGATAGTACTTTTTAAGAAGAACCAATCTTGATCATAAAAAAAATAGAGAATATTTTTCGTACATTTGACCCCAATTGGGTGGACATGGAAAATTTATTAGTTTTTTTTTTTTGACAAGCAAAGAGAAAAATAAAATTATCTCTCTTGCTAATCAGGGTAAAGGAGAGTTAATCCTGTCTTCACAATCTGGTGAGGTATTAAGTAGGGGTACTTAAGTTATTGTTAACCAAAGTGTTAACTCAAAATAGACAAAGGGAATAAAGGATTCCCTTTCACAAGTGCAAACTCAGAAAGAAGAAACAATTCCCTTTTACAAAACAGGTACTGGCAGGGTATGTTGGCCAAGGCAATATAAACTCTACTCATGAGTTAAAATATCATTGAAGACATGCTGCTTTTCATTCTCTCAATTGTAGTTTTTGTATCCAAGGAAATAGAGTTGCTAAGCAAAGGTCAAATGGTACAACCTCGGTTTTCCAACCTCTTGGGTGTGTACGTGTGGCAGCGCTGGTGGAGAAGTGGGGGTGGGGAAGGAAAATGGAAGAGAATGGTCCTATGGAGCAGTATTTCCAATTGTTTTGGTCTTGGCTTCTGTTAAGATTGATACCATTTTGCAGATCCAGCTTTGGTGAAGGAGTCATCCTTTTGTAGTAGCTGACCTTGTAGATTTGGCACCCAGAGCCCAAGAATCCCTTGAATCTGAGGCAGGAAGCTTCTTGAGTTGAGCTAAATGACATTAAAAGGAGTATCTCTTCACCAAGCAGTCATGATTTTCAACTATTAAAATTCTCTTTAGGTTTCTTTCTAAAGGGTCATCATGCTAATACTGGATCAAAGAGTATGAGGCTCAAAAAGTCAATGATACTTTGACTACTAAGCTTTTACATTGATATCACTTTGGTACTTTTTGATATTGTTTAGTTGTGTCCAGTGTTATATTGAATCTCTGGGAGCTTGAAGTTCACTCGATGATTGACAGGTGAATCGGTTGGATGTCGGAATGTTCCCAGAGAGGCATTCGGACTCAGGAGAGGGCAGCTGAGAAACCCTGAGAGAGGTTCTTGAGTCTTGACTTGTCCCAGAGGCAGGAAAGGAGAGTGGATCCTGGTCTTTGGGAAATAGAGATGGTGGTCTGATACAGGTTGATGATGGTATAGGAAACACAGGAGGAGCTTGCAGGGTTGAGTTTGCAAGTCTCTGTTTCTACTGCCCCTAGATATTAGGAAGTTCATCATCTTAGTCATCTAGGCTTCCCAGGGCCCAGGAGGGATCCGGGAAGTGGGCAGGAGAAGAAGAAGGGGGTGGATATCTCAACTGATTAGGCTTAACATCTACTGAAGAAGCTGAAACTATACAGCAGTTTGCCTGCTCTGGTGTAGCCCTGGCCAGGCTGTACCAGAGAGAAACTATCATCTTGATTCCTTCATTTGCCTGCAGTTAGATTCATTAGTATCAATTTAAAGCAGGGTCTCCTAATACCTCAATCCCATAACATTATCCTTCTGTGCCAAATATATTCAAAGTTTTAAAGTACCTTCCTGAATTGATTATTCAAAGTCCATTTGGGAAGGGAGTCATGGAGTCAGATTACCAATGTTACCTTAGCTGAAGAGCCCAATAATTAATATCAATCAACCCCAGGTGGGTCCTGAGGGATAACATACATTGACCTACAGGATCCTGCCTGGGCAACTGTTATAAAGGAGAAGTGTCATCCTATCCTCTCTCTGTACTCCATCTTCATATACATCTAATAGATAGTAGTACTTCCTTTTACTATAACACCAGCTCTTCATGACCCCATGGATCATAGCATGCCAGGCCCTTCTGTCTTCCACTCTCTCACAGTCTAAGTTCATGTTCATTGTTGCCATGAACACTATTCATTTCAACCTGGTTTTTCCTTTTGCCTTCAATCTTTCCCACCATCTGGATCTTTCCCAATGAGTCTTGTCTTATTATATGCTGCCAAAGTATTTAAGCTACAGCTTCAGTATTTGACCTTCCAACGAATGATTGGATTCATTTCTTTAAGTATTAACTTATTTGATCACCTTACTGTTCAAAGACTCTCAAGTCTTCTCCAGTACACAATTTGAAAGTGTTAATACTGCAGAATTTGACTTCCCTTATTATCCAACTCTTGCAGCCATATGTTACTACTGGAAAAACTATGGCTTTTATTATATGGCCCTTTGTTGGAAAAGTGATGTTCCTGCTTTTTAGTATGCTTTAAGGTGTCCAGATTTGCTACAACTTTCCTTCCAAGGAAGGAATTTAATTTCATGGTGGAAATCGCCATCTGCAGTGGTCTTTGAGCCCCAAAATATAAAATCTTGTACCATTTTTATTTCCTCTTCTGATAGGAAGTGTAATGATTAAAATTTTCTTAGAGATTCTATGTTAGATTGTAATAATTTATTAGTAAAAGAGAAAGATCTTAGGCTCACCAGTTGATCTTTCTCTTTTTACTCACTAAAAAAAGTCTCCAAGCTGATCCAGACTTAGGCTTGAACCCAAACTACCGGGTTCTCAATACAAGTGGCTGGAAGCTGAGGCAGGTTGATATAGCTTGCCCGATAAGATAATTCCATCCATTAATCCCAAGGAGAGAGCACTAGTTCTGGTCCTGGAAGAGACCCCTTCATGCTTCTCCCACTGGCTTATGAAGCTAATCTTTTCCCTCCTCCTCAGAGTGGAGTCCTAAATTTCAGACATGTCACCTACAGGGACTTTTGCTGGTCAGGAACTGAATTGCCAGGTGATTCAGTGGTGTCCTGCCTAATTAAAGTGAGTCTGCTGGAATGAGGGGATACACTTTAAATTGCATTCACACGGAAGTCATGGGCCAGTTGCCAAGATATTGGTTTTTGTTGTTGTTAAGCTTGAAGCCAGCTTTTACAGTCTCCTCTTTTGCCTTCAAGAGGCTTCTTCTTCACTTTCTGCCATTAGAGTAGTATCGTTTGTATACCTGAGATAGATGATATTTTTCTTTGCTACATCCAGCCTGGCATTGTACATGAAGTATTCTGCTTATAAATTAAATAACATTTGAACTGAGGAGACCCTGGAGGAGTTTCAGGACAGACTAGGAGATAATTCCTAAATGTAGCATAGTTAGGTCAGATGACTTGAAGGCTCCAGATACAGATGCCCTTACCAAGCAACCCAGTTCTCAATGAGAGGTCCTTCTTTGGACCCTGTCATCCAAGTTTCTCTTCTTTCTTTAGAGTACGTGAACTCAAGGAGGAGAAAACTTTTATGCTTGATTCACCTATAACAATGTCACCTTTTGTCAACACATCAAATTCTCCCATTATTTATGTTTTGGTTCTACTTAACTTCATTGCTTGTGAATATCTTCATCACATCTGGGGAAACCTATCAGATCCATGGCACTGATGCCTTCCCTTGACACAAGGATCATCAGGGATGTCCTTTGAGCACAATTATTCCATTCATTGATGAAACGTGACTGACCAGCCTTTAGAACTTAAAGGAAATATAAAGGGGGTGAAGGGAACGTTTTTTTTTTTTTTGTGAAGGTGTCCGATATGACCAATAAGAAATTCATATCCTTGGGAATATCCCAGTACAACCCTGGGCAAATACTACTCTGTGTTACTGCAGGGTTGAGAATTGTTCTAATAGTGATTTTCCTGAAATACTTACTCTGATCCCTAATTTGTTTCTCTTACCTGATATCCAAATAGAGGGAGGGCCATAAAAAATTAAGACCATGAGAAGAAAAGACTATTAGCTCCATGATTCACAATTGAAATCTTTTCACATAATCACAATATTTATGATTTTAATCTGTGTTTGAGGGCTATCTTTATCTGATCACAGATGAAATAGTTAAGCTACTGGCCTTCTTGGTAGAGGAGAAGGAGATGGTGTAGATAAGTTGCTGCTTGGAATCATATTGATCAAAGATTTTATGAATCTTGTTCTACTTTACACTAGGTGACATCTTGGCAAGGTTATGTGGCTGAAGAAATTCCCTGGGCATGATAGCCCTTGCTAGGGCAAATGTGCTAAAAATGGGTGATATAGCATGGCTTTCATGAGAAAGGTAAACAATCTTTACAACACTTTCTGTCATAAATGTAGTTTTTGGCTTGGTTTTGTAATGTGTTGGAAAAACTAGATTTTTTGTTTTGTTTTGTTCTGAATGGACAAGGAATGGTGGATGTCTTCCAAGGAAAACCTAGTCCAAATGGATATGCACTATTATCAGAATTTCCCTAGGTCATGTGATTGTATAAATATATTATGATTAATATTTTATGTTAATATATTTATGCAAGAAAATATTTACAAGTAATCTCCATTGTCTAGAACAGAGAGCTAAAGATACTCCAAAGAGGTACTGACATGGCACAAGAATATTCCTATTAATACCTGCCTTGATGAGAAAAGGCTTTTAAGTTTATCTGACTTGATCCAAAATGAAGCTTTGGGGAACTGTCGTGATTTTCCTAAAGAAATTTCTTTTATAAATATCTCTTGTATCCTGCTGCTCTCCTTCCTCACAACGCACAATTTTTTTTTAAACCCTTCCCTTCCATCTTAGAATCAATGCCATGTAACTAGTTCCAAGGCAGAAGGCAGGTAAGGGTTAGGCAAAGAGGGGTAAGTGACTTGTCTAGGGTCATATGACTGAGGCTACATTTGAACCCAGGACCTTCCATCTCTAGGCTTTTAGTTATGTGGATTCCAAAGTCTATCACTGCATTTGAGATCTAAAAACTTTTGAAACTTATTTTTGTCTGGGGCTGTTAGCACTGGAAAAATTCTAAGAAATTCTCTTATTGCGTGCAATTTATTCACTTCTCACATCCATTTATAGGTTTTTCTCAGTTTCCTCTGAAACTATTTCCTGATTTTTAATGACAAAATTGTATTTCATTAGTCAATTTGTTGAGTCATTTCCCCAATTGATACTCATCCCTTTAATTTCTAGTTTGGGACACTACAAAAAGATGCTATGAATATTTTTGTACATGTCGACCATTTTTCTTTCTTTAATCCCTTTGAGACATTGACCTACTAATGGACCTAGCTGGGTCAAAAATTATTGATGGTTTAACAGCTTCCTAGGACTATTTCCAAATAGCTTTCTAACTCCACAGCTCTACCAACAGTGTATTAATGTGCCTGCTTTGCTGCAGCCCTCCAACATTTGTCATTTTCCTTCTGCATTATTAGAATCTCTAAGAGATTTTAATAAGCATTCATCTAACTATTTAGAATTTAAAGATGTTTTCATATGTTAATTGATGGTTTGGTTTTCTTTAAAAAAAATTACCTGTTTATATCTTCCCACTTTTCTGAGGATGACTCTTAATCTAAAGATATTTTCAGATTTGTGAACCTCTAGTTTTAGGGACCAGGGGAGATTGGGTAGCATAAATCTCATGAATCATTCCTGTAGCATTACTTTCATTTCTCTGTGGACCTCTAAGACTGCCTCAATGATAAAGACTTGTTAGGTAGTAGCAATTCCAGATTTCTCTACTCTAATTGTATTTTCCACTTAATTTCAAGCTGGTAATTTTCAAACAAGTTGATATTTCATCTTGCTTCTGGGAGAAATGCAGTGAGTTTAATATAGAATCAAACTTTTTTAGGGTCTAGTTTTGGGAGAGAGGAAATCAGTTTCTGTACACAATCTAAATGACCCGACCTTATATTCAACTGGCCTCTTGGGGGAGGGAGAGAGTCTTCTAATTGTCTTTATTCCATTTCTAATTTTTAAAAACTTTCCTAGCTAGTACCATTTTCTCATAGATGAAATCTTAGATGACACTATCAACAATGACCTGCTTTTCCAATTCCCTCCCAAACTATGATCTCTACCTATTTGGAAAATGTTTTAGTCCTCTCATTTCTTTTCCACCCTTTCTTTATTTTATTTTTTATTATTCCCCCATTATATTCCTTCATATGTGAAGGCTCTTTCTCTTAAAAACAAACTATAGTGGGGGTGGGGGAGAATTTTGGGTTATGATGGTCCTATTTGGAAATGTTCGGTTTGATATTTGTGTTGTGGTCCATCACCTGGCCCTCAAGAGATGGAAAACGTGCTTCATGACTGGTCCTCTAGAACGGTGTTTGGTAATTACAGAGCTTGGGTTTCTTCCATTTTAACCTAGCTTAAAGGTAGAGATGGTCATTTTCTGCCACTCCTGGGGGCTGGGGATGCCTTCCATTCTGTACCCAGACATGTGATCCCATCCTGAACTTATTGCTGGAAAAGAACGTCTTCTAAATAAGGGAAGTGGCCAACCCAATATTCACAATCATTTGCTCATCTCCCCCACTTAAGCATTTCAAGAAGAGTAGCTAATTGGGGGCAGCTGGGTAGCTCAGTGGATGGAGAGTCAAGCCTAGAGACGGGAGGTTCTAGGTTCTAATCTGACCTCAGACACTTCCCAGCTGTGTGACCCTGGGCAAGTCACTTGACCCCCATTGCCCACCCTTACCACTCTTCTGCCTTGGAGCCAATACACAGTATTGACTCCAAGATGGAAGGTGAGGGTTTAAAAAAAAGTAGCTAATTAAAAGTTTCTAATGAAAGAAAGTTGTTATGGGCTTGAAAGTCTAAGTGGTTTCCTTAGAAAAAGGGAAGGGGAGGAAGTATCCAGTGTAGAAAGAGGATCTGAAACAAACATATCCTTTCCTACTCAGAAAAATAAATGCCAAATATTAAATATTCATGATATGCATCACAGCAAAATAGGATGACAGTCATTTAGAGTTACAGAACTGTCTTGTGCTCAATTGGGGTCTTGTTTCCTTAGCTTATATTTTGTGTGTGTGTGCGCAAAAGAGCTCTTTATTAAAATCAGTAAAAACAGCTCATATTCCAAAAGATCTTGGCTAGGAATTATGAGAGAATCCATCAAAATGGCTGATGGGAGCTCCAGAACCAGAGAAGGAGTACAATCGAGTGGAAGAAGGAGTCTGAATTGAGCCTGTCTCAAATTCCAAATGCTCCTGACTTGACCATGACATCAACTCGGCCCTCGGGGACCCTGGACCCAGCTCCACGGACCTCAGTCTCTCAGCAAACTTCAGAGAATACAGAGTCTCGCTGGAATTCTTTTCTACAGGGAAGCCATCAGCAGGAGAGTTTTGCTGTCCTCACTGAGAGAGTCCTGAAGTAGGGAGGTGAGTTTGGAGTTACGGAATGGCACGTGGCCCTGGCGGGATTGACGGGCAGATCACATCTCCCAGGGCTGACAGAGACTCGTTGATGTTTTGGGCCTCGCGGAGCTGATGGCCCTCAGCCCCAGACTTCCCCACACATTCCGACCCAGCCAGGTCCACTAGGTTTAGCTTCCCAGTGGTCCAGAGCCCCATACTAAAGTCAGTGCCTCCTGCGGTGATAACAGGGTATGGGACCGAGAGCTGTGCTTGTTGAGGTGGTCCTGTTGGTGTGGACAAATTCAAATACCTTATTGATATCATCCAGGCTTTGCACTTTGAACTCCGTCAGCCCTGGGACCTACCGCTGGCCACTGCCATGGGGCCATAGCTTAATTTCTAGTTTCTCCTGCGGCTCCTTTCCCAGTAAGTCCCTGGGGGCTTCGCCGTAAATCTCCGCCACACTGCCGGTGATGGTGTACTCCCAGTCCAGTGCCTTCTCCTGCGCCCCGGAGAAGAGCAGCTGTGGGGCTCTTGGATGGATCCCCAGATTCTCAACTGTTCCCTCCATCGTGTATGTCTTGCCAGCACCAGTGTCCATAGGCAAAAATACAGACACTGAAGCCATCGATGAATGAAGTGATCAAAGGCTGACCTTCTTGGAATACATCTTGTTGGGTTGAATGTGGAGGGAACACCTTGTCCAGCTCAAAGGACGACAGCTTTCCCTTATGTAGCAGGATAATGATAGCATCGTTGTCAGAGTCGAAGGTCCCTGCATTAGTAGCCTCAGGCCCATCCCTGTCCTCTTTGGTGATGGGTCCGACTCAACCCATCACACGAATGTTTCCTTTCAGCTTCACCAGCTCATTGTGGCACTTTCTTCGGAGCTGCATTTCCCGACGGTACTTCAGCAGCTCTCGGTTTGTACTGTTCGCCTCTTTGATGGCTTGGCCATTCTGTGCTCTGACCCTCCTCAGGTCTTCCTGCAGCAGGAGAGGGAAATCTCGAACCTCCTTCTTCAGCCCATTGTAATCATTGGTGAGGGTCAGGAGGTTGGTCCTGACACCTGCCGGATTTTCAGGCACAGCCTTCATTGCCACTTGGGACCTTGCAGAAGCTTCCTCGATGGCCCGGTTCTTGTCCTCTTCCATGGTCTGCATCTCCTCCAGCATCTGCCAATGAGCCCACTCTAGCTCTGACTCGTACATCACGATGTGGGCCTTGAGCTGGGCTGTCGACTGCTGAGAATTCCAAAGTTGCTGTTCCATTTCCTTCAGCACTTGTCTCTGCATCCCCACCTGTTCCTGTAAATACTGGTTCTGGGCTTGGGCTTCACACAGAGCCCTCTTGATCTTCACTGTGTCCATTTCCACCGTCTTAACTGGCTGAGGCTGAGCCTTCAAGGTGGCGATGGTCTTCTGGCTGTCCCAAAGGCGCCTGCTCAGCCTCTCCTCCTCTTCCGCCTTCTTGGCTAGCGAGTCCTTCAGGTGCAGCTCGACCTCCGCGAGATGGTTGGTCTTTTGCTGGACCTCCAGGCCCAGCTCAGCCAGCCGGCCCTTGTTCTCCCAAGTGACAGTTAGAAGGGAAGTCGCCTGAGGTCTCAGCAGTCATATCTGTAGCAATCATTTCAAATGCTAAGCCTCACTAGTGCATACTTTGAGTGGTTTGACTGTATTTAGTAAAGCTTGGAAGTATTAGTAGCCTCAGGCCCATCCCCGTCCTCTTTGGTGCCAGCCCTTAGCTCAGGAACATCTGTTAAAATATAAGCTATTTGTGGGATTTTCTTTGTAGTCCAAACCTACCCTTCTCGTCTGTCAAATATAGGTGAACTACTACATATACCTTGGGGGGGAGGGGTACTGCTCTCTCTCAAACACAGGTCTAGGTTTTGACAGTGTCTCCAATGAATTACTGCTGTCCGATAGATGTCCTTGAAAATATGACTTTTTTCTAAGAGTCGACTGAGAGAAGAACCCTGATCGAAGTCTAGTTACAAATTCAAGTGATATTGAATCCAGAGTGTAATTGGGCCACATCCTGGCTTTTAGGACTACCCCCTCCACTCTCTTATGGCAGCCCACAAAATACATTAGAGATGCCTTTCCCATTGACTTGGATTACTAGAATCAGTGTCAGAGTTAAGACAGCATCTTTTCCACCCTGCTTTTCTAGTATGTGTTTTAATTTCCCCCCTGATCAAGCATACAGGTTTCTCCTACCTAGGGGCAGGGCCACATGGCCCTAAGCCTGAAAGGGTTTTTATAGTATTTAAAGAGTAAGTAGATGGTATCTTCTGCTAGGAATAGCAAGGAGACCACCATCACTAGACAGTAGCATTTAAAGCGTGCACGTGTGTGTACACGTGAAGTAAAGGTTATAAGAAGATTGGAGGTGCAGGGGTGGGATGGATTTGTTATGAGGTCAGAAGGGGAAATGGATGTCTCACAACTGGGTCCTCCTCAGCTCCAGTAATCTAAGGTTTTCCAGGAACGCAGATCCACAGCAAGTAAAATTCACAAAGAGGTGAAGACAACTGTGAATGGTGGACTGTTCAGGTCCCCAAGTTCACTGCTCAAACCTGATCTTCCACAGGTTAGATGTTTCTCATAGGAGACAAATCTACTTTCCTGGGCTCTTCACTGGAGACAGTTAAACCCAGCATCTAACTGCCTCGGCCATACCAGAGTCTCTCTCAGGAAAAAGACTTCTTTCTTCTCACTATTCCATGATTGGAACTCTCCAGCACTTGCCTGACAGGCCTGGCTGCTAGCTTACACTAAATGTCTAAAATTCTAATTTTCCTCATAACAGTTTAAAGGAATTTCCATTGGCTAGTTCAGGTGACAGGAAATAAATGGAATCTGAGTAGGGGGTGATATAGTCAGATCTGGACTTGAAGAAGATAACTGACAGCTTAGTGGAGGAGGGACTGGAGGGAGGAGAGACTCATAAAGATCCACCAGCAGGCTATTGCAAATGTCTGAGCATGAGGTGATGAGAGGTTACCACAGCATGGTGACTCATGGAAAAAAGAATGGGTATGTGTCATGAAAGAAAAATCGATAGGCATTGACAATAGATTGACTATAGGAAGACACATGATAGCAGTTGACCTGAGGTTTCTGCTTCTCCCCATTTGCCATTTGCAAGCTTAGCCCCTAACCTTGAGTCAGGAAATGAATGAATGTACAACCAATACTGGGAAGGTTGACCATGAAGAATGTGTCATTAGATCTCAGTGAGGACCAAAGATGAAAGCAAGTTTGTTACTGATGTGACAAGCATTCCGATATGTAGAGTAGAAGGGTGGGGGTGAGTATCTCTAAAGTGTGATATGGGGAGAGTGGTTGGGGTGAGGGGGATGGGAGTAATTGAGCAGGCAATAGGGGATGGAGAATAGGGTTTGAACAGTGACTAGTATCAAGGCCACTGGAATAGGGAGAGAGTTTATTAGTCATCAATGGATGAATTTAGATGGCTGATTATCAATATGGGTTTGGGTGACTGAAGTGAGGGAACCAGTATAGGAAGTTGATAGAAGCTATTTCTATCCTATCCCTCCAGGCTAGGAGATAGGTAAAGGGAGCAGAAAGGGGTGTTATCTCTATCTCCTGCAGGAAGAAAGAGGACATCTCAGAAAATCAGTGAAGAATGGAAATGGAGTGTCTCTGCTGCCCTACTGGCAAAATGGGGATGTCTAGTTTTCCTCAGACCTGATGTACTTCCTAGTTCTACATCAAAATCCTTCAAGATTCAGGTGTGATTACTGAGATGTAATTCCATGATTGATCAAATAGCAAGAGCAAACAGTCATGAAAAATTTATCGAATGCAATTCAGCAAAAGAATTCTTATTGACAGTATGCCTGTCCTAATACTTCTAGTTACAGATGACAAGATGTGAGGGGGGTGTCATATACAAGAGTCTCTACTTTTAGCAAGTGCTCAGGAAAATGAGCTGCACACTTGGATGCATAGTATTCAAGGCACACAGTAGAACAGCCTATCAAACTACTTTTCCAATATGTTTTAAAGCAAGAATGGATGCTAGATTGACCGTGAACTTGGCCTAAATTTGAAGAAATGGCTACTAAATGAAGGCTACTTCTTTTCCCAGGTCATATGCTAACTAGTACAAAACATCTATCAAAAGAGAACATAATTCCATCATCTGGGTTTTACAGTTTTTTGAGTTGCCCATGAGACAACTCATCAAAATTGTTTTTCTCTCTGAGTCCTTCTACTACTAAAGGGGATGGATGGTCTAGTATCATTATAAGGGGATCATTTTTATATTCATGATTCTTTCACTGACACTTGATAGATCAATTGCTGTCAAGTTTCTGTCCAACCTCACCTACCATTTTAGGGGCTCTCNATGCCTTAACAGGTTGGAGATGTGCTGAATAGGTCCATTTTCTCCATGGCCCTTGGAATGAAGTATGAGTCTGAAGTTAGGAGAGTGCAGTATTGAATTGTTTCTGGAAGAAATTTCTTTCATGACTAACCTTATGCCACTTCCCATGGGTCAATGCATGTGTTCCTTGAGTCTCTCTAAGTGTGCCTAGAAGGCAATCCCTTTCTTTTGACATGGAGAACATTGACTGTTCAAAATATGAATCAGCACTTGGGTATAAAAGAGAATCTAAACCACAGCTCTCACCTCCTCCTGAGGGCATTTTTGCCTCCTTTGTGGTTGGCCTCTCTTTGCACGTCATACCAGCTCAAGGCCTGAGTTGGCACTGTCACCTGGCCAGAACCCCCAAGCAGAGCCAAGGCTGTGGCTGAACAGGACTAAGGAGACTGCTTGGAGGCCAGGCTGAATTTGGGGTCCCTGTTCTTACCCACAATCTCAGAGTCAGGCCTACATACTCACTTGCTCTTCTGTTCCTTGTGCCTAGACCCAAGAGTGGCAACCAAGAGGCTAATGAGGAGGAGGAAGAGGGGGAATGATCATGCCAGCTGGAGAAGTCCATTTCCAAAGAGTGATTTAGGCAAAGACCATAAATTTCCTATAATGAAGGTTAGTGGCCCCAAAGGTGACAATTGTCACTTAGGTGGAGAAGTAGGACCAATTCTGAAGTAGTTAAATATTTCTCAGTTTCCTCAACATAAAATAAATTCCCTTTTCCAATTTTTCCAGGTCTTTCATGAGGGTCTGTTGATGCCTGCTGAGAGCCCCCCAGAGGAACGAGGCTCCTCTATTATTTATATCATAAATGTATATTCTAGATTTAAATGCATTACAACAGATGCCCATCTAGCTTTTTCATATTTTATCTTCTTCACTTCAGGTATTTCCTGGTAATTGTGAGACAAGAAATTGTGGATGGGCAGAGTTTCAGATATCAAAAGGAATCTAATTGGAGAATAGAAGAAGAATCTGACCTGGTTATATAGCTCCTGGGCACTCTTGGCTTTCTCCAAAGCCTCAGGCAGCATTGTCCACCAGTCTTGATTTGAGAGGAGTTGTCTCTTCACTCTGGAATTCTTGCTAAACCTTTTAGTTTATCCCCCCAATTTTCCTTTCCTACTATCTTTTGAAATCCATCTCCTTTCCACATTCCTTTCTTTTTCTTTTCTTTTAAAACCCTTACTTTCTGTCTTAGAATCAATACTGTGTGTTGGTTCTAAGGCAGAAGAGTGATAAGGGTAGGCAATGGGGGTCAAGTGATTTGCCCAGGGTCACACAGCTAGGAAGTGTCTGAGGCCAAATTTGAACCCAGAACCTCCCATCTCTGGGCCTGGCTCTCAATCCACTGAGCTGTCCCTCTACATTCCTTTCTAAAATTCCTGGCTTGCTGCTTTTCCTGTTTCTTAGTCTCATAGAAGATTTTGCAGCACATGAGCAGTTCTCACCAATTCCACCTAGTTTGGTCACTGAAGCTAGCCTCATGGACCTGCCTCCCTTTAGCTCTAAAGTGGAATGGGACAGTGTGCATGAAAATGATCTTGCCCGTCTCCTGGTTGTGTGGCCTTCTCTTTGCAGAATATTCTCAACTTCTGCACCTGAAAAGCAATACTGGAGTAAACAGGATTTTGAAGAAGCCATTCGAACAATCTATAGCATGTTTGGCCTTGTCCATACTGTTGTTAAAACAAAACAA